>NW_020897743.1:564542-716411 GCF_003984885.1 Neopelma chrysocephalum
TAAAATCATCATTTATTGGCTCAGAAGTGAGCGGGAAGGCCAACACTGCTCACCCTCCTGACGGATTGTGTGGTAGAAATCATGTAAAATCAGCATTTGTTGGCTAAGAAATGAGCAGGAAGGCAGATACTGCTCACCTTCCTGATGGATTGTGTGATAGAAATCATGTAAAATCATCATTTATTGCCTTGTCTTTAGGAGCACTGAGAAATCTCATTCAGATTTGAGACCTCATTGTATTAATTATAAAGCCTCTAGATACCCCTATATCCCTATTCCAGACAGTATCCTCTGCAAGGCACAATGTTAAAATATTAAACAGGCAGTTTAATACTGTGCAATGCTTTAATCAGAACTCTCGGTAAATATTTCTGCAGGACTGAAATGAAAGAATTGCTGCTGGTTCTTTGTGGCCAGGGAGGAGAAAACAGCTCAGTGCCTATGTTTATTTTAAAATTACAGCAAGTCATTTACATCGTTTAACAATTTTAACACTGAATTCTGAACTAGTGGGTGGCATCCCCCAGCTGGGTTGGATTAGACACAGTAGGAAATACCTGAATTTAGTAATAGGATCTTAGGGATAGTCCATGTATTTAAACCCTAAATCTTCTATTGTGTTGCTTCATCTCCTAGATATATCCCCTTCCTCTGCGTGCCATCAACACTCTGCCTGTAAAAATTACACAGAGCAACCATAAAACCTCTAGACCACCACTTTGGAATCAGCTTTGGGATGATTCCTGAGAAATTTGGTGTTTTTTCTTCTCACTCCCAATCTGGGGCTTGGGAAACAAAACAGGTGAGACAGTCTCTCTAAAATCCATTGAAAAAGATACGGTGGGGTTTGATAAAATACAGCTTGTTAAACTCCTTTAAAATGTTGAATGTTAGAAAGCAATATTTCAAGGGCTCTAATTTGATTAGCAGTGGTCTCAGAGGTGCTTTTTCTATAGTTTTTATCAAAAACCTCATAGAATCATTCATAAAGGAGACATGAGCTCTGTATTTAAGTTGTCAAAGAAACCAGCATGCAGACTTGGTGCCACAAAAAAGATTTATAGATCACTATAAGGTACTTTACAATATAAAAGAGTAAACTCAACGTACAAGTTAAAAAAGCTGCTGCTGTTTGCAGCAGAGGAGTGCCCAGCTCCAGAAAGAACTTCATGTTATTTATTTCCCTCCCTGGTGTCACCTCTCAATGAGACAAACCTTGAGGAAAAAACTATGGCAGCATGAAATAAAGCAAATATTCTTCTTATTGCCACCAGCTCCACATGCTGCCTCTTTCATTAATAACAGATGTAAATTAACGGGGGCTGGCAAATTGGTGCAGTGGTTTAAACAGTAGCCCAGGACATGAAAGGAGCCCTTCCACGGGGGAATTGGCATCAAAGCCAGACTCTCTGATGGAGCTGTTTTGTATGAGCTCATTAAACTCATTAGCTCAGCTTACTCTTGGTTACTTAGCTGGGTCTGGGTTCCTGTCTCTACGTGTCTGAGCTGCATGCGTGGCTTCCCGAGCGCTGGGCGTGGGTATTCCCTGCTGGAACAGGGGCAGGGAATAGGGCAGAAGCTCTAATTTGTATTCCGCAGTCAGGAACCTGACTGTAAAATCACACAGTTCTTTTTAGCCCTCCATCCACCTTTCCCTTTTCCAGCAGTTCATACAGTTTCAGACTTTCAGCAGATAATGCAGGTAAGAGAAGTCTCTGTAAGGATTCCCCAGAATTCCCAGAGATGGATTGGAAGCTGCTGTGTGACCCTTGGGCCATGAGCCTGAACAGCTTTGGCCACACAGTTTAAAGCACTGGCTGCTATTTCCGTTTCTTGGCTTTCTGCTGAGTCTAGAAAACACTCCAGGGGGCCCATGAGACAAACCCAACCCACCTCACCGAACCCTTTCTCAGGACAGTGTTACTCAGCTCATGATCCCGTTATTTGGGTGATGCTTTAAAGGATGTAGCTCTAAACCAGCCCTGGGGGTGACCTGACAGAGCCAGTGACCTTTCAAGAAGGGATGAAAATAGTGTGGAAAGGAGCCTAATAATGTTTCACCTGCAATTTTGTGTTTTGAATTCTGGATCTCAAATGAGTAATTTGCCTATTAAACTGCTCCAGGGCATTAAATCTTGTAGATACACAGCGTCAGCCACAAAGGGACCTGAACTGAATCTATCCCTTTGTCCCCAAAGTGTCAAACTTGCACTTGGGAAAGTGTGTGGAGAATCCAATGTTGAAAAGTCTGGAGTTAATCTGGTGCTTGACTATCCTCCCTTTGGGGAATTTTGCTGTCATTCATCCTGAATCTTTGACAAACCCTCAGAAGAAATTTATTAAACTTCAGACTCAAGACTGACCACAGGAAAAGCCCACAGGTCCTTTCATTTTGTTGCAAAACTGTGATACCAGTTTTGTGAGAAGCTCCTCAGCCAGTGCTGAGGTTTGTCTCCTCAGTTTCACCCAAGAACACCATGTCTGCCCGTTCCAAAAGCCTTGCTGAAGTCAAGATATGTAACATTTCCTGCTTTGTGTCTCTACAAGGCTTGTTATTCCACCGTAGGGGAAAGTTAGATTGGTTTGATGTGATTTATTCTTGCAAAATCCCATTTTTTTCCATCAAAATGTGTATTTCCTTCTTTTTGTATTGGCACTGTTGACTTTGCAGGGGTAGAATTTATCCCCAGAAAGCCCTTTGTTTAAGTGCCTCCTGTTTCACAGGTTTCCTGCTCACTGAACACCCGAAATGGCAACAGTGATATTCATTTTACAGAAATATTGTGAGGACACACTAAAGACTGGGAGGCACAAGGGTGTAGTTAAAGATCCACTAAATCCGGAGGTTCCATGTGAAACAGTGATGGAGAAAGGATTAGTGTGTAAACCTCAGGAAAAATGTTAATATGGCAAATTCCGTGCAACACATTTTCTACATCTAAAAGCACAGCCAGAATTAGTGCTCTTACAAGATTTACAAACTTTCTGTCTTCTTTGAACTTGGTTTTGCCACATTAATTAAAATTAGTGGTTAATCCTCACCCAGTGCATAAACAAAGCTCCCATAAACTGAATCTGCAAATATGTCCCTTCTGCTGGCATGCAAAAAACAGCTGGTGCTGGTGGGAAAAAATGCAAAAGAGTCTGGTTGGCCAGATATTTTAAGAATTTGTTCCACTTTTTTATTTATTGAGATATTTTTATGAAAATCAAAAAGTGCTGTTTCCTTTTATTTTTATTGCCTTTGATAATTTTTCATACAGTGAGCAGGGAAAATTATGGACTTGAGGAACATATAAAAATGCAATACACTAAAAATGAAGAGAAAAAAAAAGGAGGGAGATAATTTTTGCATATTTTTTTTCACCCATTAGTATTCCTAGCATAGAGAGTTTTATAGTACAAAGAAAAAGTTAAAATATTTTAAAAATAAGAATAAAACCAGTAAAGACAGGAGGAAGCAAAGAACCAGGGAGGGGACCCATCATTTTTTCCCAAAAAATCTATATATCCCCTCTTTTGGTAATTTTTTGTCCCCTGTAAGCCCCAGTTCCATTGGTGAAGTGATTCACCTGAAGGTAATGCACAAGCAGTTCTTATTCCCCATGATTTTTTGGAAAAGCAACCAAGAAAATGTTGAGTTGGACTCTTCAAAGCATTTATGAGATTAGTCAGTACTTTCCTTCTCTTTGACTTACCTTTCTCTGGAGTTAAGAAAGTTTTCCCATCTGCTCAGGTCTCCCACAAGCACACATTCCTCTCCTCCTTCATTTCTAACTGGGTCCACACTTTATTCCATGTCCACCAAAGCTCATCCCCCTTGTTACCAACTCCTCACCTTTTTCCAGTACCCCTGACTGGCCTGAAAGGATCTGAAAAGTGGTTTTTTTTCCTTTAAAAGCAGGATAAGCACAGCTGACCCAAGTCCTTGGGAATAAAGGAAATAGCCATCACCCACCAGTTTGTTCTAGTGTTTCTCAGTTTCTTTTATCTTTGATTTAGACAAGGTAATTTTTCTCCCCAGTCACAGCAAGCCAAAGTAAGGGAAATGAATATAGTGTAGGTTTAATTCTAAACAATGCAGCATCATCAAAACAAAGGTGAAGATAAAAACTGTGAGATCAAGGATACAAATAAAATAGAGGTACAGAGCACCTGATGTTCCTAAACAGCTCCACATTCACCTTGAAGAAGAAGGGTGAAAATCTGAAGGATTCAGAGGATATTCTTTGCTGTGGAAAAGCTAAAATTATCCATAAGCAGTTCCTGAAAGGAAAGCATGGAACTGCCAAAACAATATAAAGCCCACTATGAGCCCTGTGGACCTCTTACTAAAACCATGGTCTTCATATGGCATTCATGTGTTTCTAAAAGTACAGGATCAGCTAAAATTGCCAGTTCTGGCACTACCAAATCTAAGCAGGGAAGGAAATCCATGAGATGGTAGCAAGGATTTGGGGATTTTATTGTTTTGTGTTGATGTTTTTCATGCTGGTCTATAGTAAAACACATTTTCACCCTTAAATATTTCACAAAAATGAATTTCTTGTGACTGTTTCTAGAAGCACAGAGTGATTCCTGAGGTTTGGGGAGACCAAGTGCATCAGGTGAAGTGTCCTCCTTGGGAAAGAGCCACTGTGTTTTGTAGATAAAAAAACCTACTTTGTCCAGTCCCATAACACCACATTTATTTTACAGCAAGACTTTGTAAGTTTAAATCTTATCACAAACTGCTATCACTCATTAGAAAATTATCCTATTAAAAAATATGTTTACAAAGTAATCTTCCATCCTTGTCTTTGAGATAACAATAAAAGTGAAGTATTGATGGCTTGCTGCCAAATGTTTTTCCCTTTATAGTAACCCTGTCATTTTATTTCATCTGCCTACAGAGGAATTTGTTTAAATGCAAATTACTTCTTTCATGGAAGAAGACAGCTTTTGTATTAATCCCTATTTGTTTAAGCAATTTCTTTAAGTTAGGTTTTGGTTGTGGTAGGACTACGATATTGTTTCCAGGTTGTTTTATTCCTCCATAAATATAATCTTGTTTAATCTCAGCCCAGATTAAAAGAAATTATGTAACATTAGAGGGAAGATTTTTTGAGAGGAGGGGAGGTTATACAGTTTTTCCAATCTCTGCATCTGCTGGTGATGTAGTTTGTACTGTTGGGTTCCTAATGGAGGCTTCTTCTTCAACAACCCTATCTCTGAAATGCCTTTTATCTGCTCTGAGACAAGGATGCCAAGCCTGGTTTAGATACAGATCCAACCACTGTCACCCTGTTATCAGGAGGCAGAGCTGCTGGGGTGAGGCCCTGAGAGCAGCTTTTGGTGCAGAAATACAGTTGTCTTCTTTTTAATGCAAGATAAGAGCACAGGAACTCAGGACTAATGGGTTGGATCCTATCAAAAGCCTTTTTAGTCCTGGCTGACAGTGGCTGATGATGTTCTGTGGTGAAGAGCAGGAGTAACTCACACACAGACTGACCCACACAGTTGGGTTCCAGTTTTAGATTACAGAAATGCTGCATTTATCCTGTTTTAGTGAACAAGTGTGGGAATTTGAGTTTCCTCACAGTATCAATGTGTTGGTGACCAGGGAATTTCCACTTATGAAACCTTAATTAATTTTACTCATCAGCATTCATCAGTATTGATAACTAATTTTGATCTCTTTATCTTCCAATAAAAATATAAGTATCGTACATTATAAAATAATAATATATTTTACACTCACCTGGACATTTTGATTCATTTTGTCCCCACATTCTTCTGTCTTAGGAACCCTGTTGCTTCATCCAACACAATTTTTCATCACTCCTTCTCATTCCACCTTATTTTTTTTCCATATAGGAAATAGAATTGAAAACCGGAAAAGCACTGGTGAACTTTAAACCATGTCCCTGTTGAAGGGTTCACGTTTCAATAATCTCATTAATATTTACTTTTTAATTATCAGGTATATTTTAGGAGAATATTTTATGTTGTTAAGTAAAAGTGAGCAGCACATTAGTGGATATGTCAGTGTCAGCAACAGTGTGAGTTGTGCTTTAATTCCACAGTGAGTAAAATCAGGACAACTCTGCATTGCTTTAAAGGGAGGCATATTTACCACATTCTTTGTTATGAAAAGCCACTTTTCCCAAAGAAATGCCAAACTGCAAAAAGCACAGTAGCACATACAGATGGTGATATGCAGAGAATGGTGTGTAATTGGTGTACTCTGTGACACAGAGGGTCAGGCCACTATTTAAATTCAGCTGAGACCTGCATTTTGGAGTGTGTTGTCTTCCCAGCATATGTTCAAATGCACCAATTCTGTGTCAGAGTAAGGTCTGCACCACTAACATTCAGGATCTCCTGCTGGTTCATCAGCTTGTCGCTTGGCTTCCTCTCAAAATACCAATAAAACACTCCAAACAAAAGTGTATTTGTAATTAAACACCCAACAAGTTGGGTTAGTTGAGTACAGGTCTGGATAGCAGTGATTTATCAGTGTCTCAGCTCATGTGGAATGAGTCAAAAATCATTTAAATCAACAATCTGAATTGGAAAAGGTGCAGAGGCATCTAGAAAGAGCAGACACTCACATACTCTTGGCTTTCTGATGTCTTTCTTCTCCATCCCCATAGCCCAGGATCCCCTGCCAGCCCCCCAGACTGGCTGTGACCCTGCCCCGTGGGAAGCACCCACTGTTCCTGGCTCCCTGGAAGGACCTCCCACACTGTGCTCTCACACATCACATTAAAAAAGCTTTTTGACATATTATGGGGAAAAACCTGGTAGCTGTGAGCAGTCTATTCCAACAAAGCTCCAGAAGCAGCAGCAGCCTGTCACGTACGGAGCTGCTGGGTTTGCTCGGCGGCCCTAAATCACTGTGTTTATCTTGGATCCACAGCTAATGAAAGGGTGCATGTGCTGCAAGCCATGGAGCTTAAGCTCCATTAACTAATCAATGTCTAACTCTGGGAATTAAAAAAAGGGAGAGCAGAGCTGTGCTCAACACAACATCCCACTCGTACAGTTCCAGAGGAGCAGGGTTTTAACAGCAGCGTGAAAACCGGGCAACAAAGGAGACGCCAGAGGTCACTTTGTTTGCTGAGGGTGATGAGTGTCTTGGAGAACTAACGTGCTTTGGAAGTATAAGGCATGGAAAGAAATAAATTAATATTTATCAATCAGATGTGGTAGGTACAGCTCAACAAGGAGAGCGTCTCTGATGCTTTGCAGCAGGAGTGAGATCCTTTGTAGGGCTTCGAAAAGGGGAGAAAAATTGGCTTTGGGCCATTCCACAAATGTATTTTTCCCTGAGCTGCTCGGGCATCTTCAGACACGGGGATGTTGTGCAGGTGTGTCACTGGAGTTTGCAAAGCAGCAGCACAGCCCCTTCCCAGGTTAATTAGCTGTGCCCTTCAGCGAGGATTAGGGAAGATTTGAAAGCATCTAAAGCCAGAGAGGATTCAAGAAAAGCAAATAGCCCAACTCCGTGGCACAGTCTATTGCCAGGGATTCCACTTAATCGGGATCTGTGTCAGCTGCCTTGATAGGCCCTCGTGTAAGTCATTTTATTTTAGGTAAACATTTGCAAATGAACTTTTTGTATGTTGTGAAAAGGGGGGGGGAAAGGAACATCTCACCAGCGGTGTTGGTATCTGAACTCTACAGAAACATTTAGACCTTTCAAACTAAATGTCAAGTTGCTCCCATTGAGTCAAATTCTTGCAAATTTAAGCTAATTAACATAACTACTTTCCAAGTCAAAGCAGGTCCTTATGCTGTGCTTAAGTGCTTTAGTACATGAATACATTTTGATTGCCACAGCTCTCACTTTTATGGCTGGAGGAAGAAAGGGGGAAGTTATGAGTCCAAAGAGTTTTTTTACTCCAAGCAACAAAATTCTTCCTGGACATAAATGTGACTTTACTATGAATGGTATTATTTTCCTGAGCCAACTTGGAAACGTGATCCAGCTACAATTTCTGGGACACAGAAGGGACACAACTGACAGGGAAGGAAAACTCCAAGAATCACAATTGGTTTTTAACCACAAGACTGACCCAACAGGACCATAAAGGGTGATGACCTGAGCTGCAGAAAATGGGAATTTAATTCTGTATTGCTTTCTGATATCAATCCTCTCCCTGTCACATCCAGGTGCTGGTGCAAGGCCGTGAAATCTCACCCTGATTCTGTAGCACTTTCCAGGTCCTGCACTGGCAAAGCAGTGCATGGAAATGGAGATTAAAATCAAGTAATATTTTAGAGCTATTAACATGATACAGCTAAAATTGTACAAAGGGGAATGTGTATTTTCAGCATAAAAAATTTATTTGCCTGGGGGACATTTTAGTGTCCAAGACATACATTTGTGATAAGTGCAAACATTTGAAAATGCTCTTTCGACCAACAGGGTCACAGCCTGCAAGCAGCAACTCAAAACTGGAAACACAGGAAAAATGGGAGCCACAATTCCTGAAAAGTTTTGGTACCAGTGGTACCTTAACAGCAAAAGAATTAACTTTTGCATTCTACTCTGTATATTAGAATTCTAACCAGGACAATGTTCTACCAGAAAAGTTCATCTAAGATATGTTAGCAAACAGTGTACAAGGCTCTTTGCAAGAAATTAATATATTTCAAAATTAATCCTTTTTTTCTGGCACTTTTTCACAGCTAATGATACATATTTTTGTTTAAGTGTGAAATCATGTGATTTATAATTGTAGGGGAAAAAGCTTTCAACAAAGTTTTCAGCCTAAGCTATTTTTAATCCTAACATTTTCTGTGAATAAGTAGAAATAAGAAAATGAATTGTGCTGTGAAAAAAAGCACTAAAACAGTTTTTCCCCCAGGAGATTATAAATATCTGTATATATGGGCAGAACGTTCAATTAATCTGAGGAATGTTCTGCTGAGTTTCATGATGATGTACTGTGAGAAAGCAGCAATACAACAAAACTGGTGAGCTGTACAAAGGGAGTCCGAACTTTCCTAGCAAGATACATGATGGTAGAAATTAGACATTTATTAAAAAGATGTGATGCAGAAGTGCAGCAAACGTGGCACTTCATCAGGAAAATGGGCAGGCAGCATTAAACATAAGTGACGGTGTGGGGTTCACTTTGGAATGCAAAATGAATTTATAAATAATAGATGGGGATAATCTGAATAGTTTTACAGAGAGATGAATGAAATCCATGTCTTTTCTAACTCTCTCAAATTAATTTAAGGAGCTGCACAGTTACACCCATTCCCCAAAGAGTTAGGAAGATGTTAAATGGGCAGCTCATGTGATATAAAGTTATTATCCCGAGATTGGCCTTGGAGGAATTATGAGGAAGAGGGAGATAATATTGGAATATATGACTTGGGTTTTTATTTTAACATTATGACTTGAAATAGTGATTAAAATCACTGAGCTCTTCCAGGCAGGAGACACAGGGCCTTCTCTCCAGGGGACTGGGAAATAAAGAGTCAAGTTCTTAACAGGTTTCTCACCTGTCTCACCTTTTCACAGCACTGGCTCACAGTGGGACCACCTGCTGAGGGGCTTTGTAGCCAAAAATTGCTGCTGCTGCTGCTCCTGCACTGAACTGAAAAATTAAACCACAGCAGCTCAAACTGCAGGAGGGGTTTTCCTGGAGAGAAAACCTCTGTCCTGGAGCTGGTGGGCTGAATTCAACTGGGAAACCAACTGAAGCTTGAAGAACAAAACTAGGAAAACGTGGGGAATTGCTGGTGGACATGCAGGGGGACTCAGAGGGCAAGGCTCGGTTGTGATCATAGTTGTGTTAAAAGCCTGGGTTGGGTGTTTTGATCCTTGCTGCCATCAGGGGCATTTCTAATTATTCTCACAGGCAAAACAAGCCCCAGTACGAGAAGAACTAAAAATGCAGGTTTGTCTCACTGTGAAGAGACTGAAAAAGAGAAGGTGGACTCCTCATGGAGACCTGAGAAGAAAATAGCTGCTGTAAGGCTTGGAGGGCACAGGCCCTGAGGAAACCACCCCTGGGTTGGATATATCAGACATTAGAGAGCATTTATGGAATTGCAATAGATGAAAAACCCTGAAACGAGAAAAGATGAAAGGATGTTCTCAGATTTTAATGGCAGGGCTGTGGATGTTCTCTGGTGGCTGAAGAACAGACTGTCCTTCTCTCAGAGGGGACAGAAGGACCGTGTCTGGCTGCAGAGCTGGCGGGACACCCGGCAGAAGGAAGGAAACGCTGCGGGTCAGGAGGAGGAAGGAGAGCAGGAGCTGCAGATGGCTCAGGGTTCTGACAGCTCCTGCTATAAACAAGGCTTCTGGATGGCAGGTCTTTATTTTGGAGCTGAGCTTGTGCAATTTGTGACTACAAGGGAGGAAGAGAGAAATGAAAGCTGGCTCTGAAAACAGCTACAGAGCTTGCCAGCTCGGGGTAATTAGTTTATACCTACCTTGGCTTGATCAGAGCACGTCTTGTCACCATCTAACATGGGTTCAGGTTGTCCAAAAGGAAAACATGATGTTATTTGCTTCCCAAGCTCCTTAAAAATAAAGCTACCATTGCATGTGAAGAGGGAGCAGAGCTGTGTGGAATGGAAAGAGCAAAGGAAGAGTCCTGAGCAATTAATTCCGTGAGGGAAGCTGGATGCTGCTGCAAAGGCTCCTGGTTAAGAGCAAAGGCCACGCTGCTGGGATGCAGAGGAGAACACGACAGGACACATCACCATCATCTTCCTGGTCTCTAAACAGCAAATCAAGTTAATTTGGGGAGACAGGCTGAAGGGAAGAGACCTTTTTATTCTGCATCTTTTGTATCAGCGTTTAACTTGTGCCAGTGTGTTACTACAGAGAGGATCAGAAACTTCCAGCTCTGCATTAAAACCCAATTTCACCATTCACAGACACATCAAGGGCAGGATGGGGAGCTCCAGGTATTAAATTCTCTGAAGTGAACACGGAGAAGGCTGCAGGGGATGTTTTGATGTCAGGTGAGTCTGGCAGGGATTCACAGCCTACATGAATTTTCTCTTTCCAGCTTTCAGGTCATTATCTCTCTTTCTACTCCCAATTTTAAGGCAACACAAACTTTGGCTCCAGTCACACACTGGGAATCTCTCTGTAGTCACTGCACAGCCAGTTCTCCAAGCAAATATTGAGTCTAACTAAACATGGGGAATGAAGAGGCTACTGGACTATAAAGTAGGAGCATAATCTCTGAGGTTTTAACCAAGGCATTAGAAAGACCTAATAATAGCAGGGCTTTGCAGAGATGCTAAGATAAAGAAAAAGCCATCTTGAGAATGCCTTGAAGAAAAGCTTTGCCTGTCACCAGTCACTTGGCAACATGAAAGACAAGCTTGGACCGAAAATCCCACGGAAAAATGAAGATGGCATAATAATAATTGTCTTAATTTTATGGATCTGACATTCTCCTTGTCAGGACATCCTGGGTGACCCCATCAGACATCTCTGCAAGGCAAAATGACTCTTTTAATATTTAAGCCCGTGTTCAAATATTTCCATAAGGCACATTTTGCCACAGGATGATGGAGAAGAAAATAATGACGGGACACAAAAGAATAAAGTATTTTTTCTCAGTGGAATAGTTCTCCCCACCATTGCCTGGATTGCACCCCATGCTCTCCTGAACACTTGAATATGAGCTTGTCCCTCCTCTCCCACCAGACAGAGGGTCCCTCGAGGGCAAAACAAGTCCCTTTGCAACGTTGTTTCCTTCAGACCATCAATGTTACACAGAATAACCAGACCAGGTTCCCTGAACACATTAGGAAAATCAATGAGCAGTTTTGCTTCCAAGCCAACTTTCCAGCCAGCAAATAATGAATAACAAGGGAATCTGGTTATCAATAGTTTGGAAGTTTTATTACTGTTGTCAAGTTTTCCATTATTACTGTTTTTTTCCCAAAGTAGTATGGTTTACCTAATGTAGTGAGAAGCAGATGGTTTATTGCTTATAAGCTGTTCTGTGATTCTTGCAGAGGAAGTATATTGAACATTTCTTGTGTTTCTGTCAAATAAATATTTTCAATTTATTTACTAGAAGAAGGGGAAAGGCAAATATAAATGATAAGGTATATAAACGAATATGGATATATTGACAGGAAAGTGAACATATTGTAGTAATAAATATTCAAATATTTTGTTTCCTGTAAAGAAGAGAAACTGGAGTCAGTAGCACTTGAATTTTAAAATTCGGTAATGCAAAGATTTTAGGGCCAGAAAGAAGAGTTCTGAATATGTAGTTTGATCTACATAACACCTACATTGGTCCATGTGTGATACACTGATGATTTCTGTTGAGCTGGGGCATATTTTGGGAAGAGATTGTCTGGTTTTGCCCTCAGAAATTCTCATGTTGGCCCTATGACTGTCAGTACTTTAAGCTCCATGTTATTGAAAATTGAATGGAGTGAATCCATTCTGAGCATGGAATTGCCTGCCCAGTGCTCCAGGATCCCCTCTGAAGTTGAGTGTGAGACTCAAACAGACTTGCTGCAAGATATTTTCCTGTCCCTCTCCAGTCAATTCTGAATTTAGCAGAACTTTATAGTTATTCCCTGGGGAATTCTGAGCAGACAAATGATAACAAAAGACCTTTCTGCAGTTTATACCAAACTAATGATGGCAAACTGAAGAGATAAATTCAGCAGATGAGGCCCCTGCATTACCCATCCCATGTTTCCCAGCAGCTCAAAGTTCAGATTTACCCAAATGTCTGTCATGAAGTTTATTCAGGGAGGAAACTGGAGCTGGTTGTGGTGGCACAAATCTCCATATGAAAACATCCTGTTCCTTGGCAAGGTGGGAGCCTATTTCCTTGGCACTTCTTCAAGAGTCTTTCTTCTTGTATCTCAGCTTTGAAGATTCACAGATTGGAGCTCCCCCTCTGATTTGGAGCTGTTTGGAGCTTGTAAACATGTTGGTGATGTTGGCAAGCAGACTAAAAGCAATGACCTATTTCCCTTAATTTTAAAATATTTCAGTATTCTCTGCTCAGAAAAACGTTTGTTGTCTGAGTCAAAGAACACAGAGTTCATCGACTCTGGGAAGAAATTATCCCAGTTGTAACTTCACAGTCTCTTCACTGAAGTCAGTGGACAAGAACTATATTATTTAGGTTAATTTTTTGACATTAACACACATAAGTTGCATTTAAAACTCTGAGTGTGGCTGCAAAAAGTGTTCTTTTCTTCCCAGAGATATGTAATCTAGAGAATTTGTTTTATATAAATTTCTATTGATTGCAACATACCTGGAGGGCAACTTCTGAAATAATAGATGATATTAGGAAGAGAATGATGCAAGACAGGATAAAATTTGCAGTGTCTGTCCATTGTATACATGTTTTGTGGCTTCATAGAGGACTTAAGTCTCAAGAGATGGCAGAGTAGGACCTTACATGAACAGTAAAATATACTAAGAAAAAAGCACAAAAACCATCTCAGTGATGTGAAGACATATTTTTTAGCAAGTAATTATGATGCAATTTCTCTACAGTCCTGAAAAAACTGAGAATTTCTTGCATTTTTGTAATGTTAGCCCAGATTTCCAAACCATTTGTCAAGGGTGTTTTAATACCAAATTAATGTAAAGTATCATGAATTATGACTAACACACATTAATAAAACAGTTATATCACCTAATGGAGCGTGAAAAATATAAATTTCTAATGAGGCTCCATGTAAAAAAACCTGGAATATTAATACCTGTGACTGAAGAGCAGAGACTGCAATCCTGGGGAAGAAATACTGTGAGTCGTCGTGACAATAAACATCAGCAGCGAAAATCAGATTTGTTTAATTAATTAATTAATTAATTGGTGCTTATTAAGAAGGAGGCTCCTGGGTGCCCGCAGAGAGTGTCTCGGGGCTCGGTGGAGGCTGAGCACGGGTGCGGTGCCAGTAGATGGCACTCCAGAATGTGGAACTCCATCCTCATCCTCTGCGGGGCCCCGCGGGCTGGGGGTGCTGCCCGCGGCATCGGGGAGCTCCTCGCCGAGGGGTCACAGCCCAGGGACTTCCAGAGAGGACAACAAGGGCTGATGCCTCCGCTGGGCAGAATATCTCCAGCATCAACTGTGAGAATCACAGAATCAGGGAATTATGGAACGGTTTGGGTTGGAAGGGATCGTAAAACCCATCTCATTCCATGGCAGAGACACCTTCCACCAGACCAGGTTGCTCCAAGCCCTGTCCAGCCTGGCCTGGAACACTTCAGGGATGGGGCAGCCACAGCTTCTCTGGACACAACAATGGAATACCCACCTGAAGGACTGATGGATCATGTAGCACCTTCTTGTTGATCCTTTTTGGAAGCTGGGAGTGATCCTACCTTCCCATTCCTTCCAGCCCCTGTACAGGCTTTCCAAGCACAGGATCATCCTCCAGCTCTTCTGACAGTCAAAACCCAGCCAGTAAACCCGGGGTTAATTAAGGCAAAGGTTTATCATTAAATAGGAAGATCTGTTGATCCCTATCACAGCCTAAGCTAGGGGTTTGTTCCTCCCAGCACAAGCTTTATTTCTCTCAGAAAAATCCACCAAAGGCTGTTTTCTTGCCTTCCATCTTTGAAACAAGGGTTTCAGGGTTATGAAGAAAAGAAGAGGGTATGTGGAGGCAGCACCAGGCAGAACCTGGCTTAGAACAGAACTGAGCAAAACTAATAATTTAACTTCGTGGTTTTTTAAAATTTTTTCCAAAAAAGCAGCTGTATAATATATGAATGTTACATGATAAAAAACTTTAAAGATAACCAAGAGTTCAACAGTCATTTCCTTAGAGATTTTGCTTACATTTCCATTAATAATATAAATTATAGATGTCCTAAGTTACAACATTACATACCACTTTCCCAGGGCATTCATGACTTATTTAATCTGGAACTGCATGCTCCTGTTTTTCCATAATGGACATCAAATGCCATGTCAAGATTTTATTGAACTAACTTGCTGATAAAGGACTTATTTCACAACATATGGGCTCTTTCTTCATCAAAGAATATGAGAATAATTGTCAGCAAATGAAAACTGCCAGAAATATATGATTGTTCTAAGTGTTGGACTGACTTTGTTACCAGATTTGAGCTTAATCCTTAATTGGAAAGTTATCACTGGCTATGAAACACACAAGAACATTTAAGTGCCTCCCACAGTGACCATGAAAATCCAGAGAATGATGGTTTAATTAGCAATCCCAGAGATACCGGGCAGTGCTCAAAACCTAAAGCACTACCAGCGTTATTGCTGTGAAGAAGGAGGGACTCAAACATTTCCACCAGCCTGTTCGGCCTCAGGCCTTCGCTGTCAAGGAGGATAGTGATGATTATGGCCTGCAATTACCAGATTATTTTATAGAGGCCTTTGACAACAACGTTGCAGCGTTTGGTGAAGGCTCCGTTTCCTTTCTCTGTCGCAAACGCCTGACTTTGCTCCAATGCTTGTGCAGACTTCAGTCAGAAAGTACTGCTCATTTACATGACCTAGATAGAATAATAGTGAGAAAGATGTTCCTTGATCTTTTTTCTCTTGATTTGCTACATTCAGCCTGGAAGAAAAACACAGTCATGGGAATGCATTGTTGCTTTTATGTCGGCATTAGGAAGCAGTGCTGGGGAGATTGGGGGATAGATCTGAGCAGAAGCCTTGCAATAAACGGGCAGAAAAACACATGGAATAGCTGTAGGGATTACAGATTACAGAGCTCTGCTTATTTTTTTTTAAAAAGTTCCCTGTTTGGTGACTTTTGAAACTTGATTTCACTACAGTGGCCCATGGCTGACAAGAACTGTGAGGGAGGTGGTTTCACTCCAGCACGGCTTTGTTTGGAACCTGTCAGGAGTGAGGACAGTGGCTCAGTGCAATGGGTGGCACATTCCATGATTACTCATTTCAAAGTCATTACCTCAGCTGGCACAATGGACAACCTGTACTAAAAAGGGCTCTGAACTGCCTTGAACCGTGGTTCAGGAATAGTCTGAACACATCTCACCTCTGTTTGGCCTCAGCTCTTGCTCAGTTGGATCCATTCCCGAGTCCTGTGGTCCATCACAGGCTCCTTTTCTGATCCAGACAAGGCTTCTTATGTTCTGTGACATTCTCGTGGGTGGGAGAAATAAATCTTTCTTGAGACAACAAAACAAGAAGCAGAGGAAATGCCCAGGTACAACCATCCGTGGGCTGCCACGATGACAATGACATGGGAGGAGTTAAGTGAACGTTTCTCTGGGGTTGGAGGGATTGGTGACAAAGCAGGGCCATGTGCACTGATCTCTGCAATGGAGAATGAAGCTGAATTAATCATCTGCTCAGGAAAGAGAGAAACAGAGTTACTGTTTTTAACAGCTGTAAATATTTTATTCCATGTAGAACATAAAATAGACAGTTGTCCTGAAGGTTGCAGAAACCCAAAATACAGACAAACCATGACTAGTACTATTAATAAAGAAATCACAGATTATCTAATAGCCAAGTTCTTTCAGATAAATTATGGTTACTACCTGAACTAAAACCATGGTGGTCAATAGCAGCCTGAATAAAGGAAAATGCAAACCATCGTTGTCAGGGGGAGCTTCAGTAACAGGACACAAAAGACTTAGAAAGTTCTCATTCTGGAAAGAGAAGTCCTGATTCCAAAATAATAGTTTTGGGCCTCTTTTGTCATCCAAGGACAATTCAAATGAGTGGAAGTACGCTCACTGACGTTGATGGGCTTTGAATTCAGGCTCCATCCTCTTTCAAAAATATGTCAGAATATATAAAAAAGTCTGCCTAGTCAAGCCCGGGTAGGAAATGTGAGACAAAAGGGCATTGACATAATGTCTGTCAAATGACAGGAATTAGGGAAATAGTCCAAACAATCATGAATGAAGATTTTTTCATGTCATGGCTAGGCTTTGTGAACGAAGATTTGGGATTTTTTTTTTTCATGTAATTGTGTCAAAATACCAAGTTCACAGCCAACATAGCTTCTCTCATATTCTTCCATGCTTGTATTGAACTTAAATTAAGAATTTTAAGAAAGAATAGCCCCAAAACAACTTGTACAGTTTCCAATAGCTAATAGAAATATTTATTCTCAATTCTGGCCCACTATTGCCTAAAAAGAGAAGTATTGTGCCTTTGAAAGCTTTGTCATTATTATGTCCATTGTAAACAGCTACTTGGACAGAACTAAAGCTACTGAAAGTGGTCTCCCAAAACTCAGAGAGAAAGCTGACATGCTGTTCAGCCTTCTTGGAGAATTGATGTGAATCCTTTTGTAAAGGAGATCTGTGCTCTGAGCACTCCAACTACATCACAGAATACTAATCACACTATTTCCCAAAGCAAAAGAAAAATAAAAAAGGATAGAGTGCATCAGTGAGCTGAGAATGGTACAGCTCTTTGGAGACATTTTTTGGGGGGGGAAGGGGAGGCCTGTCTGCTTCCTTAACTGTATAAACAAGAACCCTGAAGGGTAGAGCATGCACTGCCAGAGGGCAGGGTTAGATGGGATATTGGGAAGGATTTCTTGGCTGTGAGGGTGGTGAGGCCCTGGCACAGGCTGCCCAGAGAAGCTGTGGCTGCCCCTGGATCCCTGGAAGTGTCCAAGGCCAGGTAGGACAGGGCTTGGAGCAACCTGGGCTAGTGGAAGGTGTCCCTGCCCATGGCAGCGGGATGGAACTGGATCATTTTAAGGTCCCTCCCAACCCAAACCATCCTGTGAATATATGTTAAATATTCATTTGTGTTTCATGTTCTCCCATATGGATGGGAAACAGAGGACAGATCTCAGCCTGTGCACTTTAACCCAGCCCCAGTGGAGGGGAGCACACATGGGAACAGCATCATCCTCTTCCCCTGATGTGCCGGGGGAGCTCGGAGCAGCGCAGGAAGAAAAGGGCACAGAGGAAAGATCACTGAAGAGAAAGGTGGAACTGCTTTGTTCTGCCTTTTTTTTCTGGAATCTGAGTTTTTTCCCCCTAACATAAAAGAGTGGGGCTGCAGATCTCAGACAATGGATCAGAGCCAGAATGCACCTCCTCGACCACAGGATACAAAACTTGTGCTGCAGGAGGTGCAGAGAGTCACAAATGGGGCCAAAAAAACACTGTTTGGCACATCTCAGTAAAAGGTTTCACCTTCATCTGTCAGAAAGCTACTAAACCTCAAGATTAGGAATATTTAAAACATTTCTTCCTTCATAACAAAAGGGAGAGATTGACTAGTGGTCCCAGTGCTAAGAGTCAAAATACACGCTGTGCTTGTCTATCTAAAGTGCTGTAGGAGTACAAATTGACTCCTCAGTGCCGTCATTCTTTCACTACAGAATGAGCAGCTCATAGGAGGAAATATCCTGGCTCTGAATGTGGCCAGAAAAAAGAGTTTTCTTCCAGTAGTTTTTTTCTTGGGTAAGACTTTTCATACTGTGTTTGACATTCTGAATTGCCTGATTATATAGTGCAAGACTCCAGCAACATTTCGCATTGTGAGGATGGAGCTGCTCAGCATTTTGCCAGATGCCAAGCGATATTCTGATGTTTCTGTCTTCACTTTGAGCTGAGTGACAGTCAGCATATTCACAATGAAGCCAAGACAATCTGCTATCAAGTTACAGTAGTGACATTTTCCCTGATGAAGATCCCAGAGCTCGTTGGAATAAAGCTCCTTAAAACTCAGTGTCTGGAACGGCTCCAGCGTGGCTCGCGCTCGGTGTAATATGCTGATATATTTGTGCCAGAGCAATAAGTGGATCAGTGGGTAGAGCTTTGGTAAGTGAGTCCATACGTACTGCACCATTTCCTGGCTCGCAGCTCCGGGTGTTGCAGGCTGTGTGCAGTGGGGGAGGTGCCAGAGCTGATCAAGCAGTGTAATTTTATACATTACTGAATCAGTGCAGGAGAAACCTGGAGGGACAAAGCATCATCTTCTCTTTGAACTGCACTGTAAAATCCGACAGCTCTCTTAGCCCAGCCATGCTCTGATACGTTTTTCCTCTCCTTTTTTTCCCTGATTTTGGTGTGAATGATAAAGTGATCTGATGATGGCTCTCGTTATGGAACCTATTAGCAAGTGGACGCCCAAGCAAGTAGTGGATTGGATGAAAGGTAGGATCATTTATTACTGTGTATTGTCTGTACTTTGGATCCTCGCAATTTCCATATCTGCTCTGGCATTCTTTGTTTTGGGAAGAGTTTATTCAGTTGTGATAATCCGTGTGCTGCTTTGCTCAGTAGTTGTTACAGACAGGCTGAGCAGAGGCTGGTTAAGCTGTGCAGCATGTTGTTGGAATTGCTGCCGAGAGCGGAGTGGGATCGGATGCATTTGTTGGGGAATGCAGACGGAAAGTGTTTGTGTCTCAGGGCTCCATCATTGCCTCTCACAGAGGAACGTCGTGATGTTTGGCTGCTTTAAATTTGCCCTGATTAGGTCTGGTTTGCTCATATCAGGTGATCTGATGCAGTGGCTGTGCAGCACTTGGCTGTAGTTTCGGGTACCACAAGGAGCGTGAGGTGCCCGTGGCTGGACCGAGGGGTCCTGCTCCTTTAGTGACACGTCCTGATGTGTCCAGCCTTCCCAGCTGGGTGTCCAAGGCTCCCGTGTGCCGCGGGCACCGTGGGCAGCGCAGGGCTGAGCTCGGGGAAACTCGTCGGGATAAGTTGACAGGAAGGATGATTTCCCTGCACATTCGCAGTTTCCCGACACAGCCGTCAGCTCTGACATGTTGTGCCTGACAATGCTCGGCTGTGCTGCAAACACACCGGGATGGATGGGAGGGGGAAGGGGGGATTGCTCCTGATGATGAGTGGTTTGAATTTCTCCGGCGTGGGGGGGGGGGGGGGGTTTCCCCACGGTGGGATGCATTAGTGTTGTTTTACAGTGCTCCTGATGAGCTGTCTGTCTTGGAGACAATTCCTGCCACGGGGGATCTCTGTTACATAAGGACAAGAGGTGCAAATTTGGGGGGTGTGTTACTCGTGCAAATGATTTCAGTAATGTGATTGCTAACTTATTGGGGGGCTGAATTGGATGCCCACTGTAATGTCCTTAAAGCTTTCAAAGTGTTATCATGAATAAGGGAACTGTTCTGATCTCATTTTGCTGAGCTACATTCCCATACTTCCCTGAAAATGGGCTGTTTGGGTGCTCATCAGACACGTTACCAGTATGAGCTAATTATTCTTTTACAGGCACAGAGTATCGGGAAGCAAATGGGATCGAGGGGAATGTATGTACTTTGTTTCTCAGGTGTTTGGGAACTCAGTGTAATTGGGAGGGCTTAAGCAGGTCATTGGGATGGATCCTAAAACCTTTAGATACAGGATTGATTCCCAGGCTCCTGATAGCAGATCCTAATGTACATACAGAGGAGAGCTTTCTGATCCACACCTTTATTTTCAGCACATAAAAGAGTTAGAAAGTTGACAGATCCTTCTGCTTTTTAACTCATTACTTGAATTATAATGTAAATTAAATGTCAAAGTGTGTAGAATACTTGTTGCTACATTTAAAAACACTTCCTGCTACTTTTTTATCCTTTTTGATGCAAACTGGTTACATCCTGGGCAACACTAATCCATGATGTGCCGTGCATGCCATGGGAAGCAAGAAGGTCATACAAACACAAGGTTTGAAATGTCTGGAGGTGCCTGACAGTAGGATTTCTCTACCAGACTGCATCTTGCATCCATAGGGACGTCTGGAGTAGGCAGGATTGCCAGTGCTGTGCCTCTGGGCTTCGGCATAAATAAGGATAATGCAATGAACATTGGAGTATTTAAAACATCAATATTTTCCTTGGTGACATGAGCTGCAAACCTGCAAACAGGGCAGTTGCCCTTTAGTCCATTTTTCCCACATTAAGATTACAAGCCCCTTTTTTATCCCACTATTTACCTTTTCCAATGCATAGTTCAGTTGCAGCCAAAGAAAAGACCCGACCCACACAAATGGCAGTGGACCAGAATTAGTTTAAAACTACTTGTAAATACCTTACATGGCAAAAAATTGCCCAATTGTGGCCCATTTTCCTGTATTTCCCCATGTTCTGTAGCTCAGCTGTGTCGGATACAGTCATCCTGCTAAATCCATGTGTCAGAGAGGTCCAAGGTCTGCACAGGTAACTTTCAGTGATAAGGTAGTTTTTTCTTCTATTCTGAAAGGTACAATTCTTTGACAGCAATAAAGAATACATTAAAGACATTTTAGAAAAATCACCACTTTATGAATGAGCAATATTATCTTTACTATTGATAGCAACATGTTAATAATCAATATAAAAAATATTGCAAGTGTAATATACCTTTTGGGGGGCTTAAAATACATATTCAATATTTTTTTATCTGTACAGATTGTAAATTATAATCTATTTCAGAGGCAAATGAGAGCAATATGCTTTTTAAACTTGCACTTGGCATAATTATTTAAGCTACTCTAACTTACTTCTAAAATCTCCTAGCAAAGTACATGTTTGAAAGTAAGTAGCAGTGAGTACCAGCAACATCAAATAATTATAGAGAAGATGGAAGAAAGCCACAAAAATGATGTTAATGGTTTGAGACCTGGGGATCCAGAATGTGTCCTGGTTACAGTTTGAAATCAGAGCCCGAGCCCCCCCCCACAAGAGGAGACACCCTTCTGTTCTTTTCCTTAAGGAAATGTTACTTGCCAGAAAAGTAAAAATGGGTAGGCTTTAAGGAACATTATTATGACAAGTTGGCATCTTGTATTTATCCACAGTTGCTCTCTGGGGAGCGCATTCAACTGGAATTCAATTAGGGAACTGCAGCTGATGGTGTGGACAACCTGAAAAGGCCATGCAAGTCTTGAGCAATTGATTCCTGAGGCTCACAGAGGATCTAGAAGTTAAAACTCTGGGTACTTTTGTGTTAAAGAAATTGCCCTTGTACAAAAATACGTTGTCAAGTTTAGCAGTTACACAGCAGAAGGCACTGTGGTCAAAAGGAATATTTTTGAAGGAGCTGAAAACGTTAATTGTGAAGGGATTTTTACCAATAGTTTTCAGTCACTGTTCTTTTTCCTCCCAAATTTTCCAAAGTTTTACTTCAGAAAATGAACAAGCATTTCCCCTGGTACACACCCATTTCTTACATAACTTACATGTTTTCCTGGGGTTGTGTACTAAGGATCCAAAAGGTACTTTAAGAAAAACCTTTGCCTTGCTCAAATTCCATTGTGGCCCTGTTGGAAAACAAATATTGACCATAGAGCTTGCAAGTACAGTGAGGATCAGAGTAGTTTCTAATTTGGCCAGTTTTAACTTTAACGTATTAATGTGAGTAAATGACAAACTAGATTTAATGTGTACATTTGAAATCTTTTATCTGGAGACTTTGGTTGCTTTTTGGCCCAGGAACTCAGTGTGAGACTCAGTGACACTTTGCAGGTTTTCAGTGACCCTCAAAAACCAAAGCCCATCTATTTTACCAGGCACTGGGAGTCCTGCAGAGAATCTGGGGGCTTGGGGCACAGAGAGGAGGTCTGATGTGCTGCTGAATTAATAAAAGCATGTTAGATTGTGTCTCCATTGTAAGTAGAATCTAAAAGGTATTCTCTGTACTTTTACAACTGAGAGCACTGAAGATGCTGTGCTTCCTGAGGGGAGCAGTTTACAAGTAGGTCATTTAAAATGTGAACTCATTTACAGGGAAGTGACACCTCTGTTTAAATAAATACTCACTTTTCAGAGCAGCCCAATGTAATGAAATGAAACACAATGCAGTGAAATACAGCTGTGACTTTCAGAGAATGGAATGTTATTGAACAGCCGAAAATTAAAATGGGAAACCAGCTATTTCTTAAGTACCTGTAAGTAATAACTCCACACGGAGTCTGGGATTCAAAGTCTTGGGCACTGACAGGTTTGTCTGCCCAAACAGCCTTCAGTGGAGGTTTCTCATAATGAATGCTCTGCTTTAGACACTCATTTCACAACTGCAAGCCATTTTTTCATCTTTATGTCTAGAATTTCTCCGCTCTCAACAGGAGATGCAGACATGAAAAAATAAAAATTAATTCAGTTGGTAAACTGATTAACTGTGCTGCACTGATCCTGTGCAGAATAATTATATGTTTAGCTGAAGGGTTTTCCTTAGCATGTAATTCCCTGATTTCAGGCTGGCTCATGAAAGAGAAAGGAAGGGAGGGAGGGGGAGCAGGGAAGCTGATGACGTGAGTGGACTTGTTAACATTCCCATCACGCAGGGCTCCGGCAAAGCCCTCTCAGTCTTCCTTTGCTTTTCATTAGATCACTACCTGTTCTGGAGCAATGTGTCATAGCCAGGGAGTCTCCTCTGTTTGCAGGACAGAATATTGGTAAAACCTCAGAATGTACTGGAAACACAGCTAAATATTATGATCTGCTGCAAAAGCAGCCCTGTGGGTGCTGAGCCGGGGGATACCTGGCTGCCCTGACCCCCTGCCTGACCTTAGAATCCCATAATGCAGGAACACAATTTCACAAGATACAATTTGGAGCTGGAGTGGATAAGCGAGGTCATACCTTATTTAGAAAAATGTAGGTTTTATAACACCTTTTCAGCTCTTCCTGAAGACAAATGGGTTTGGAAGAGATCTGAGCCACCAACACGGGCGCCCTCAGAATTACCGTTGGATTTCCAAGCGGTTCTAAAGTGAAGGTTTCGTCGTTTTCCTTCTGCTCTCACCAATTTTACAACTGAAACAAACAATTTACTGTTGTGGCTCCCCCCTGGATTCCTGTGTTCCACTGGCACCACGTTTCCAGTTGTCACCAGGAAGTCACTGAAGCAGAACTGGCTGCAATTCCTCTCAGATTCCTCTTACAAGTTTTGGGCTTCTATACTTTTTAGTAATTAATTTTGGGAACAACTGTTGAGTGTTGTAAACTATTCACTTTAAAAGGGTCAGCAGAGCACAGCTCAGAGTTGACTACTTTGCAATGTCAGTGTTTAAGATCAGGTTTCAGGGAACAGGTTTCCAATGTCCAGGACAGTTAAGGGTTGGAATGAACTGTCTGGGCAGGTTTGGCCATTCTCTTTGTAGGTGTTTTTGAATATAATTAAGAAGAGCTCCAACACCCCTCTGGAAGAGTTTCTGTACCCAGCCTGTCCACAGCAGAGTGTCCTAAGGTCTTCTCAGGGCTTCTACCACCTCAGCAAGATTTTGAGATGGTTTCTCGCATGGGAATGATGCTCGTCTTTGACACATGAAAACATTCCCGAAGAGATTACAGCTCTGCCTTCCTCCTGGATATTTCATGGCTTATATCTCCCAGAATACCTGTGGGACAATATGTCTAAAGCTCAAAAATCTTAGTGCTGTATTTTATGAGGAGCAAACAGCACAGCCTCCTGAGAGCAGAGTTTCAGAGTGTTCATCAGCGTTTCAGCCCCAGCAGCAAACACAATCCTGTCCCACTTTTACTGACACTTTACAACCAGCCCATTCCTTTCAGCCCGAGAGGTTAAAATATCATACAGAGCTCAGAGGCCTGGCAGGATAACTAAAAGCCAGTGCCCCCAAGGCTTTGACTATTATCAGTTTTAATTCAACCTGTGCATCACTGGCAGCCTGGAGGGACAAGGAAACCCTTTGCTGAGTCTGTGACTCCAATTTGTGCCTTCCCAGTAGCTGTGCAGTCATGGTTGGGGTCATGGCCTACACGCTGGGTATCGTACAAAGACCTCCCCAGCACTTGTCATACTGCATGGAAGTTATTTGGCTGAGGTATTTCTGCATCCCTATCACTGTTACCTCATTTTTAGTACCATCTTTTTGAGGACCAACTAGAGACTGGTCTATATATCTTCTAAGAACCAACTGGATTAGCACTATCTCCATAAAAGATTTCAGCAACATTTAGCAATTTAATGGTCTGTATTTATTATCAGGTTATTTAGGAAGATATTCTGAAATTTCCCTATCTACAAAGCAGATACATTCAGACCTTTTAAGAAAGGTAATTCTGCTCACAGGGAAAAGTCTGAGCTGAATGAAAGTCTCTCAAGTCACGTTTATCAAGCGTAACTAATCTTCCAGGTCATTATGTAAAGAAATTTGCTTTATTGTCTTGCAGCTTAATATCAGCAGTCAGACACCATTGTCATGCACTGCTGTGTCTGGTAACCTTTACCATGTGTTAAGACACATTATGCAAAATCCCAACTTTCTCCCAGTTCTGACCATTGCAGGGAGGACAGAGTGGATCAGAGGGGATCAACCTTCTCCAGCTCTCCATTATTTCACAATGTCTCATATTATGAAGCAAAATTCAGAATAAACTGGCTCCTGTGGATGACAATTTCAGACCACCTTGACGAGGTGCTGTATGTCAAGAGACTGCAAAGCACTGGGTCCTGCTGAGCAATAGGAGACTTTCATGGTCTCTCCCCAGACTTTCTTGCCCTGCTAATCCCAGTTTCTAAATTTTTCCTTGCTTTGGCAGGAATGACACCACCCCATGTACCATACCATGGAGAACTCTGTGTGGAACACTTTTACCAGTTTATGAAACGTGTGTTTCCTATAAAAAGAGCAGAACATCTCAGTGTTACAGGATTCCTGGCTGCCTAAGTAGGAAAGCAGTTTGAGAAACATTAACCTTTGCAGAAAAATACATTCTAAGTACCATTTTAGTGCATGCTGGAAAAACACTGTATAGATGGTGGAGTGTCAGGCAAAGTCCTGTTCCAGCTCCTGTCTCCAAACCCATGGAAAGGCAGCTCCAGGACTCTTGGGACTGTCCTCAAGGTAATCTAACTGGACACTGGGCTTGAGTAAAGAAATGTTCCTCCCTAATGATATTTCCCTACATCTCATTCCAATGGGTTTAATTCCTGCATTTCTGTTTGCAGTGAATAAAAGGATGCACGAGGCACAGCAAATATTACAACCCTTGCACGTGCCAGGAAAGCAAAAAGTTTGTTACATTTTGTCTTTTGCGCAGTTCTTTTAACACCTACAAAGGTTTAAAAGCTAAAAAAGAGAGAATTTATCCTTTTGTTGCCCTTCTTTCTGCAAACATGTCCTGCCATGCTGACAGAAACGGAGGTTGTGGTTTTGCTGGTGAAATTAGTGTCGTTAATATTAAGTGAAGCGCTTTACTTAATAAACTACAAGAGCATCAAATATTGCTGGACAATAAAATACATTCATCCTCCCCACCCAGAATAATTTTGTACATATCTTCTAAATGCTACTTTTGTAGTTTAGGTATTTTAGCAAACATGACTCTCTTCCCTAATGCCATAGTAGTGATGGCAGGAGCTGGAAAGTGGAGGTTCAGGAGTTATATTACAGGATTTAGAGGGAGGAAAAAATTATGAGGTTGTATTTGTGAAGAGCTCTAGTGAGGAATGAAAATGAAATTATTTCTGATTAACTAACACTCCAACAGCTCCAACAGGTGTCCTTGTTGACCCCCTGGAGCAACGAGCTCAGGAGAATTCAAGGCCAATGCAGTGTTTGGGTTTTCCTACTCAAATCCTCTGCCAACTGCTTTCCAGAAAAGATGATTGTAAAAGACTGTGGTGCCTTTTTAGTTCTAACGTAGGTGGTATGTTTAAAATAAAATTGTAGCAGCCTGTAATTTTCTGAAATACATTCAGCTTTATTCCCTACAAACGTGTCCACCTCTTTCATTCTAAAAATCGCACAAAGCCAAGAAAAACTCCACGGGTTTCAGGAGTTCTTAAGGCAGAAACTGTGTTTTCTGTGAGTGTAGTGAAACTGCTACAGCTGTACAAAGGATTCATTGGGCACTTCTGCTTTCCAGTTTACATGGAAATCTCTGAGTTCAGGCAGACAGTGTTGTCATCTGACAGCTCAGACATGGCAATGATCCCTGGAATTAAGAGCATGTTTAAGGTCTGAGTCCTCCAGCTTCCCCTGTTCCCTTTTTGTCTCTCTCCTGTTTATTCCTTTTCCTCTTTAGCAGCATTTTCTGGCCTTTTTTCACAAGGAGGTGGGGAGTAACCATCAGATTGTGAGGGAATTCATTAATTTAGCATTAAAAATTTCTGGCCTTGCATACCTTGGAGAGGTCTCCGTGATTTGGAATTGAACTGCATCCAAAATCCAGGAGAAGGTGGAAACCACCTGCCTCAAGAAGCCAGGCAGAGCTTCTGGGAGCTTTGAGGTGCAAATACTGATGTTCCATTGGTTCTCCATGAAAACCTCCTGTGAATATCCAGGGTGCTTCTCGTTGCTCTTTCAGGCTGGGAAATGTTGCTGCCCTGGGAGAGGTGGAGGGCAGGGAGTAGTTCAACATCTATTTATGAAATCTTTTCCAATGGATAGGAACATATCTTACAGTAGCCAGCAATGTGCTGCAGTGGGCACATTCCTAAATCCAGGAAAGACAGATGGAGGAATCTGTTATTGATCACTCAGCATCAACAATGAGCTCATAATGAAAATGCCCTAAATTACAGAGCACTGAGGAGAGGTTTTAATTGCCCATTGCCAAGAGATCTGGATTGTTCATTGCCAAGTCACACTGAGAATTTTCCTTAGTTGTACAAAACACGACTTTATGGTTTTCAGAGGAAAAAGACATTTAAAGCAGAGAAAAATCACCTTGAAATTTGCATTTGTGTCATGCAGTTGGAGGGAACAGGCAGAGTAATGTAAGAGAAGTTCAGAACTAATAGAGTTTGAATGTCATATAAGAAAATGGATCCACTGTGGGCAGTAGCTCAGCAATGCTGTTCTTCCAGAAATAAATTTTGGAGGATGAAGAGAGTTAGTGAATAACCCATTTAAAACAACAAATAATTATCTAAGTGATAAAACAGATCAATTATAATAATAAATAGACAGGAAATGTTCACATGGGAAATAAAAAACAAAGACAGACAAAGTTAAAGGATAAGTTAAAAAAATTGTAATTTTCTTTGAAAAATGGAGGAAAACCTTTCTCAAGACTTTCATAAGTGGACTTAAAAACATTAGGAAATGTGCTAAGGAAACCATCACCTGCTGAAAGAAAGCTGCACTGGGGCATCATGTGAGCTATTTCTTGTTTCTCTGACAATTCTCAGGACAAGTTATCGATGGCTTTTGTGGCAGCACAGAAATCATTATTTGCATCTCAGCAGTGAGGCAATGCTTTAACCAGGAGCCAAATTGCTCAAATGATCGTTCAATGGAAGTGTTTTAACTCAACCTCTGCATCATTCCCAAAGCCATCAATATCATGGAGAATGTGGAAAGAAGCTTTTCTATTCCCTATTTTCTGGGGGCTGCTCTTTGACTCTTAAGTTCCACACATTTTCTGTCTCTAAAGGTAGTTCTGTAGGTATTTCATTAATAAGGTCTCTTTTCTGGTATCAAAATAACACGGTTTATTCTTGAAACATTTTGGATATTCCCATTTTCTTTTCTAAACAACTTTTTCAATAGTAGGATGCTGATATTTGAGGAAACCTGGCATTTGGAACGAATTAATTCCACATAAC
The DNA here is from genome assembly GCF_003984885.1 of Neopelma chrysocephalum. Taxonomy (NCBI): domain Eukaryota; kingdom Metazoa; phylum Chordata; class Aves; order Passeriformes; family Pipridae; genus Neopelma; species Neopelma chrysocephalum. Next base: position 592,987 of record NW_020897743.1, read on the forward strand.
CCCTGTGCTTTTATCAAAAGCCTTGTTTTTCAAAGGTGTTTAAATATCCAATTAATGTGTTTGATGGATCTCCAGCTTCCATGTCATAGATCCAGGCAGAAAGTCCAAATGAAGCCAAGCTGTCTGACTCTTCTCTGTGATGTCAGACTGCCTTGATTCACCCCAGTGCTCTTTGCTTTTCTCTCACCATCTGATGTCACACTTGATTTGAATTGCTGAAAGTCTCATGAAATTATTCTTTCAAATCTCATTAATATCCCATCTTTTGAGGGGAAATGATAGACAATATTTCAATTTTTACTTGCAAACTGGCAAGCTGTCACATAAAAGGACAAGATTAAACCTTACAGCAAACTGTGAAGCCGTGTTAGTGCCACCCTGGAACAGCCTCTATTTGTTCTCATAATGAAGTAACCAACAACAGTGAAAGGGCAGAAGAAAATAAATTGCATCTCTGATTAACCCTAGTAGGTATCCATGCCTGCTAACATAATTATTATAATTTTATAGCAGTTCAAGATATACCAGAATAAATTATATGTGTCTCTCAGATCTTCACTAATTCTTCTGGAACCAGTGGCTTTCTTTACTCCACAGCTACGAGCCCCAAAACATGGTAATGAAGCTCCATGACTAAGCATTCCCTAAATGAAAACAGAATTGGCATATTTTGGGTTTGGTGCAGAGAAAAAACACAAATTTCTCAGGGAAGAAAAAAAAAAGGACCATATGGTGAATATGTTAAAACATTGGCCAACTTACTCTAAGAAAATACATTTTGGAACAGGAACTGTGATTCCTCGGAGAGTTGAAAATAAACAAGGTTTCTAAATTACATCTGAGAGGACAAGGGGGAATGGCCTTAAGATGTAGGAAGGCAGGTTTAGATGGGATTATAGAAAGGAGTTCTTCCCTGTGAGGGTGGTGAGGCCCTGGCACAGGCTGCCCAGAGAAGCTGTGGCTGCCCCATCCCTGGAAGTGTCCAAGGCCAGGTTGGACGGGGCTTGGAGCAACCTGGGCTAGTGGAAGGTGTCCCTGCCCATAGAGGGGGTGGGACTGGATGAGCTTTAAGGTCCCTTCCCACCCAGACCATTCTGGGACTCTGTGATTCCATGACACAAAAAGTAATGTTTATAAACAGATGCACTGGTTTGCAGAACATCAGATTGGGACTGCATACACTGAGGGAAAGGTAAATATGGTATTTATGGTTTTATTAGGTTTTCCTAGATCTGCATTAAACCAAGACATCATGGTGGCATTTGCATTTTTACCCTGATGACAGGGTAAAATGTACACAGGGTACATGTTCATGTGATCTAAACAGAGCCCAACAGACTGAGGTGATAGAAAGCAGTCAAAATGCTTTGAAAACCAATGTTAAAACCTGTTCCTCCTCCCCTCCTGCAGACAGGGGCAGGTGGATGGCACTGCCTGTTCTCCCTGCACTGAGTGCTTCATTTCTGTTCTAATGGACAATCACATTTCAGTCCTTGCTGGCATTTCAGTGCAGGATGACATTGTCCCTGTGCAGCTTTTACAAGGCAGTTCAGAGCTGCTGAGATCAGAGGCCCTGGGGAAAGGCAGGATCATTATCAGCATCCTGCTGCTGGGAGGTTCTGCTCTTTATCAGATCAGGTAACCTGGGACAAAGCAATATTTGCTATCAAAGGCTAATGACAACCTTATCTACCTTGTGGACTATTAACTCTTTTTTCGGCTCTGGTGTCTCCCATACAGCAATATTTAAACATAAAGCTCCAGTGTTCCATGGTTCAGGGCATTTTTGGATTGCTAAAGTGGCAGGCAGAGTTGGTAGGGACTGCAAGAGATATAAGAACTTCAAGTACAATGCAGATAAAGGCTCTGAGTTTTACAGGTAGTAAGTATTTCAAGAGCAACGACTCTTAGTAATGACAGAGAGACACGGTGAAATGCAGAGAGATGGTAATTAATACCATTAGCATCTGTAGCAAAAAGTTTCATTGTGGCTGTTTGCACTTTAGAATTCCAGTCATTGTTCCACAGCACAGGGAAACTGCTCCAGGAAAGATCTGGCTTCACTGGGGAAATCACATCTTCAAGGCTGAAGTGTTTTTGTGCACACATATAGCCCATTAATCAAGGGAAAAAATCGAGGCGTGTTATTCATCATATTTGCTGTGTTTGGATTTGAAGTGATGAGAATTATAATAATGATCTTGAGCATTATTATTAAGTAATATGAAGTGGTTCGTCTGCAGGAATAAATACGATTTGGCCTGTGAAGGTTCAGACATCTGGTGCAAGCATATGGGTTGGGAATCATTAGATAATTGTTACAAAAATACAAGAAAAATGTCTTTTTGATGAGAGAATCGAGGCCTTCCGGACGGCTCCATGTGCTTCCCTCTCGAGTGGGAGCTCCTTCCTGCCCGTCACACCTCACAGCTCTCCCAGAGCACATGTGATGCCTGTCAGGTTACTGGGGTTACTTGGTTTGAAACATGCTCAGAGTAGCAAACAGCTTTCAGGACTCATTTTCAGAAAATGTTTTATGTTGCACTGATTTCTGGGTGGTAAATTGTCCTGTCTTCTAAATGTGTGTGTGCCGGGGGGTTCCTGTTGCTCTGCGGGGACTCGGTGTGGATTCCCCGAGTATGGATGTTCTGAGCACGGAATCACAAAATGGTTTGGGTTGGAAGGGACATTAAAACTCATTCCATCCCATCCCCTCCATGGGCAGGGACATCTTCTACTATCCCAGGTTGCTCCAGGCCCCATCCAACCCGGCCTTGAACATTCCCAGGGATGGGGCAGCCACAGCTTCTCTGGGCAACCTGTGCCAGGGCCTCCCCACCCTCACAGCCAAGAATTTCAGGTCATGTTGGAGAACCTTCTCCTTGCCTAAATCCAAGCCACTCTTACAGATATCTCTGCTAGTTCACATACTAACTCATGCCCAAGTATTAACCAGGAATCAGTTATGGATCTGGTCATCATAAGCCAACTGCTTCCCTACAGGAAAATATTGTACTAACTCTCCATTCCTTTCTTTGTGTATTTTGATTTCATCTCTGATTCTGTTAAGCTAAAACATCTTCACAATTTATTCAACAAATATGGCTTGCTGCAATCTTCTTTATGCTAAGAATTTAAGAAAAAAGGCCTTGGGCTGCCTGCCATTATTAACATTGAGAATTCCTGCTGTTTCTCAGGTAGCTGTCAGTTCAGCATAAGGAAAAAAGCTAATTATTTTAAGCAGGTCAGTCAGGAAGAAAACTGAAATTCTACATAAAGTCATGTGCCCATTGACTTTAGCTGAAATTTGCTGCTGCAGAAATATGTGGCTGAAAAGGAATCCACTGGTAAAAATACATAGTGCAAATATTTAACAATGTAATCTTATCAGGCTTGAAATTAAAGTATTGCATGCAAATTAGCTCCTTGATTTGCATCAGGATGAGGCTGAGAAGGATGATGAGGAAAACAAGAAGATGTGAATAAGAGAAAATGAATCAACAGTATGCGGGTAGGTGTCCTTTTTTTTGATATAACAACATTTTTCTACAGAAAAAGTGGATAAGAATTATAGAAAACTTCTCAGACACCGGGCAAGACATCCTAAGTATTTTTACTGTGATGTATTCTGTATTTTTATAAAATATTTATTACTTTTAAAAGGCTGAAATTACACTTGGGAGTGTCAAATCCCTTGGAATTCAAAGGCATTTAAATACTACAGTGTATTTACTTATGTTGAAGGAACACTGCTAGATTAAAAACTCAGTAAATTCTATAAAAACATTAATGTGGTGCCAAAAAAAATTGTATTAAAGGAAAATATTTTACTACCCAGACTACTTTTTCTAGTGTTGAATGCTTTGATATTTCATTTATTTTGAAGGATGCAACAGGTTAGAAAATTTGACTTTGCTACAGTGACAATGGAATTTTTTAGGATGTACCATCCCTGTAAGTGTCCAAGGCCAAGTGGGATGGGGCTTGGAGCAACCTGGGATAGTGAAAGGTGTCCCTGCCCATGGCAGAGAGTGGTACTGGATGGACTTTGAGGTCCCTTCCAACCCAAACCATTCTATAATTTTATGAAATATCAGAAAAACAACCACATCCGGGGTATGTTGCCTCAAACTGCTGCAAATCCAAACTGGTTTAGGAAGGAAAGGAATTGTCTCTTATAAAAAGCAAAGGAAAGCCCACTCATATTTTTTTTTATCAGATAATTAAAACTGCTTAATTCACCCATGGGTGACATGCACTGAACGATCCACTTAAATCAATGGACCATGTCCAGAGTATGGTGTTATTTCATAAATTATTGTGTCTGTGAACAAACAAACTCAACAAATCAACAGTGCTTGGTGGAACTGATGTGCCCCAATGGCAAAGGCCCTTTTGTACCTTTCTGAACAGGAATTAATGTCAAATTTGTTGACTTGCTGAGCCAAACCCAGCGCTGGCTCAGTGAACCTAAAGAGCTCTTGCAGTGATCATTTGTCTGTTCCTGTGTCTCTCCAGACACCTGTGGGCTGAGCTTGGCTCTAATCCCATCACTGAGCTGAGCAGAAATTCCTCCAGCAAACTCTGTATAAGAGAAGTTTTACAGTTTTTTCAGTCAATTTTGCTTTCAATGGTATTAGCTCATGTTTTCACTGCTTCAAGAGCCAGATGCTCAAAGCTAAACCCACGTGTTAAACTATACATTAGACATGTTTTTGGTATTTTAATATGTACTACCTGTATCTTCTTCTTAGAAAAAATCACCTAATTTTTTATTTTGAGACTATAAAAGGAGTTTTCCCAAAGTTTTCTGAACATCTTATGGGCTCCAGCCTCAAAAGAGATGCAGACACAGCCAAAAAAAAAAAAAAAAAAAAAGGAAAAGCTAATTCAGTTAATAAAGATGATGAACTGTGCTGCATTGATTGCGGCCAGACTGATTACAGACTCAGTTTAAGGTTTTCCTGAGCACGCAGTTCCCTGCGTTCGAGTTGGCTTGGAAAAGGAGGGAGAAGGGAAAGTCCAGCAGGGAAGCTGCTGTCGTGAACGGGCTCCTCGACATTCCCGGCACACGGGGCTCCGGCAAAGCCCTTTCGGTCGCGGTGCTTTTCATTAAATCACTCCCTGCTTTGGCGCTCCCTCTCTCGGGCAGCGATTCTCTGCCATTTACATAACACAGCCTGCTTTGATGTCATCCCTAAAAACAACCTCACATCGGCGTGAAATCGAGAAAGGAGGAGCAGCAGGCTGAGGAAGACATCAAATAAGACGGATGGACAATTCTGGAACATCGTGTTTGAAGAGCCAGCTCTTTTGGAATGAGATAGTTGGGTCTTTGCAATATTCTTTGCAGGAAGTGTTGGCCTAGAATGTTGATCATTCATGCAAAGATCAAACAAACATCAAAACAAACCAAAAAAATCTTTCCTCGTGTACTCTAAGCCAATAAATGTAGGCACAACTAAGGAGAACTGCAGCAAAATGGGGAATCTTCTGCCATGGAACTCCCTGGAAAAGCTCTGACTGTGATCTGTGTCAAAACTCTTTAGTCTTCCTTTTTGATGTTCCTTTTTTGCAAGGAAATACTGAATTTTAGGCAGAAAATTATTCTACTAGAACAGCACATCTCCTCAGCCGAACTTCCAGCATCCCTTTGCACGCTGAGCATCTGACACCTCATAGCAAATTCCAGCCTTGAACTCTGAAATCTGAGCAGGTATTTAATGACAGACTTTCCTGGGCTTTGCCTGGGTGCCACACTGGGATCGCAGCAAAAGCTGGAACCCCCGGGCCACGTGAATGTGGGAGAGGAGCCACGTGAGGTCTGTGTGCCCTTTTTGGAGAGACACAGTGACTCTGGAGGTAAAACAGAGCCAGGAGACACTGCTCTCAGGGCAAGGAGAGCAGGTTGTTTTCATATTTCCTTTGAGCTGATGAAAGTTATGGTTTCTTTGTGCATTGATTCCAGGTGTGGAACTCCCAGAACTAAAGCCATGGGTAATGTCCAAAACCATAATGATTTCAGGAGTGCATTGCTTAATAGTACCAAGAACCTTGCGATTTTCCCATTCTCTTATTTCCCATCTTAAAACATGGAAGGGAGAACTCTCTCTTCATGCCCAGCCCTACACTCAGAAAATTTGCTTTAGCAATCTAATGGAGTAAAACTCCTGTGCTTAATTTCTTTTCAGTTCTTCACTACACAGACTTTAAGACAAAAAATTACACTCAGTGTTTGACATCAACAGAATATGTAAAATGTGCTCATTTCTCTCTTGGTACTCCCTGCTTTATAGATTTTAATTAGTTCATGAATCTGGAGAAGGCACTGTTTTTGTGTCTCAGTTCAAAACAGGCTATCAGCCTATCTCTTTTTTACTTGAAGACATGCGTATAATATTTTTTTCCTTTCCTTGTAATAAATATACTAGATAAGATTGTCACTTCACAGACTCCAGCTGTCTGCCCTGCCGTGTGCTGATGCCTCTTTGTCAAAAGAAAACTCCAGGCAATCCCCTGTGTTTCTTCATACACTTTATGATACCTCTAATCAGAGAATAGATTTTATAGGAATTTCCATCACATCTCTCCCTCTTGATTCTATTTTTTCCTGGCTGATGTAATCTCACGGGCTGCCTTTTCTCTTTGTAGGTAGCAGGGAAAAAGAAAAGAGAAGAGTGAGAAATTATTCTGACACCTTTTCTCGGGTTTCTACCATTTAGTCAGCCCTGCCACTAATGGTTGTTACAAAATTAAAATGCATAGTTAGAATGTGGAACACTAACACGTACGTCTGAGTTACAAAATTTTCACTTCAAGTTTTGAATTTCTAACCAACCTCTCCATTTTAAGTGTTCCAGCAGGAGAAAATGGAAGTAAGCAATTAAAGGGGGGGTGGGGAGGAAGAAGGAATAAAGTTGTATCGAATTTGATTCCATAAGACATTTTTTTTTGTTTATTTTTACATAGACAGAGTTGCAAGGGCTCATTCCTCAGTACATTTTGTCTCAGAAGACCGAGTGCTTCAAGCACAGGAAACAGCATCCCAGAATATGTCTAAACACAGACTGTTGTGCATGTTCTCTTCCTAAAATGCCTGATCTTGCTCATCCTGAGTTCAGCAGCTGAATTCAGGCTTCTTCAGGGTGTAGCTGAAGCTGAACCAACTCCTGTAATCCCCAGCTCATGAAGGTCTTCAGAAACGCTCCAAAGTCCGGTCAAAGTTGATTTGCTTGGACCAAGAACTGCCTCAAAGGCAAAGCTGGCACGAGAACCCTGTGAAAACACGTGGTTGTTCTGATAGGCAAATACATCAATTATAGATGGAGCCTCCACTTTGCAGAAGAGCACTGCTGTTATGAGCATCACAAAAGTGGTAACACAAAGCTCTGGGGAGAGGCTCCAGCACAGATCGATACGAGCAGCAAGTGGGCTTTTATGAGGGGAGAAGAAATGACAGAAGGATCTTGAGGGGAGCCAGGGATAAACAATTGAAGTACAAAATAACTTACCTGTGCTGAGAATCAGGAAAAAGTGGATTTTAAATACCAGAGGACGCTGCTCAGAAATAGGACAGGCTCTGGCATATTGGGGTTGGATTTCTCTGGCAGTCCCCTCGGACACTCGTGGTTGTCCCTCGTGATAGATGACAACTACAGGGAAGGTCAGTTCAGAAAAAACAGGATGAAATGTACTTTTCTCTATAGGTTTTAAAGACATGCCTTTTTCTGTACCTTAAAGGCATATAATTTATCAATTCCAGAAGAAAAAAAAAACAGATTTAAAGGCAACCTTCAGTACAGTTATAATCTAGTTGGATGCTTTTCTGGGAAGCACTGGCTGGGAAAACAGTATTGTTTACTTCAGATACATCTGGTGCACTGTTGTGGTCAGCAGCTCTCACTGTGTGTCTACAACATCTTCACTGTGGTGTTTTCTTGAATTAATTGGGCTCAATTAGGAACATTTACCATTCACATTTAATTTTACAAGTATGATTTAGTCAGTTTTCAGGATATGGGCTATATCTCTGCATCAGAAATTACCTTTCTCACCAAAAGGACTTTGCTCCAAAGAAATACCTCTGATTTATTACTCTCCTGTAGCATTTGGCTCATCTGCCTAAGAAATTAAGATTGGTTTTGCTTACAATTTAAATTCCCAATCATCACGTTACCACTTTGGCAGTTATGATAATTTTTACTGAATTAATTTCCATCTCAAAAAAAAGCCTTTTTTTTCCCCTGACTTTTTAAGCTCTTTTTGGCTGCTGGCAAGAATTCAGTAATGCTTCAGATATTAATGTTTATTTTTTAAATAAGTTTGTCCTTTAGGAAAAAAATAGAAGGTACATCTGACTCCTTAAACACTGTAGGTCTAAATGTTAAGTATGACAGCTGAGAGACCTCTCTTTTTAGTTTTACCCAGATTAAATTTGAATTTGTTCGGATGGGTTTTGACCAGTTAATTTGTCTTGACAGCTCTCAGGGTCACATTTAGTTTATCCCCATAGGTGCCTTGTTCTGTAGGAGAATAAAATGCATTTGTCTCATCCACTTGCCTTTGATTTTCATATTTGTGTGAATGACTTTGAAATCACAAGAATCAAAAGAATTAAATTGAATAAAATGGAAAACAGATTAAATAAAATGTTTTTACTTCCCCAAAGTGTTGCCTGAAAGATCCCTGGATGGACAAAATGACCACACAATATACCAAATGCTGAAAACTTCTGATGTGATTGCACCCATAAAGAAGGAGCATTTCTCCCTTTACTTCATAACCAGTCTCAAATATTTTCACAGGAGTATTTGCATTATGGTTATTGGAACTTCTATGTGTGGGAGGAGGCTCAGTTTGCCTGAAATGATGATATTCCAGCATTGAGGACATCAAGTTACTATAAAGGAAGCAAATCAGGAAAAGCACATGAACTAATAGCAGCTCATTTTAAATTTGTGTAGGCAGAAAGTGTTGTGCTTGCTCTCTAAAAATATATTGAAACCCAAACTAAGCTCTGAGGGCAGAGAAGATCTTTTTGAGAAAGAGGTACATGAAGAGAATGCCTTCCAATGTCACAGCTGTTTTTAAAACAAAGCAAATAATAAGCAGTTTCCTGAACCCAGGCATCTCATGAAGCTTGTGACAACAGAATGGACTGGGCCACACAGTAACTTTGTGGAAGTAAATCCATGTATTGATTAAAATCAAACCAAACCAAACAGAAGCTGATTGACCTTTCCAAATGGCAGGGGATTTTTCATGCCGTGTGTGTGGAAGTCACTCAGCCACTGCAGCCTTGGCTGGTACTTTCAGCTGTGTTCTTCCACACACAAAGGAGCCTCATTTCCCATGACAGCAAAGTGCACATCAGCACATGCCATGCAAATCACAGCCCCTTCAAAACCTCTCTCTGTACAGAGGAATATTCAGCAAATCATCTCTCCTAATAACAGGAGACTCCAGCTGCCAAGGGGTCTGTTGTTGTACCACACTTAAAGACTTCACAGTGTCTGCACGTGAGCATTGGTGACATTGGGAAACACAGTCAGGTTGGAACATAAATTTGAAATGCATGACAAAAACCAGCCTTTATCTCATAGCCTTTCCAACAGTTTTCTTTAAAACACTTCTACTCCAAGAGCCCGGACACTTAGAGAGTGTTTCCATCAGGAGGTAAGAAAAGTTATAAATGGGTTTATGATGTACAAGTCCCCTGGAACTTAGTGGAGTTCAGGGTCTTGCTCACACAGAAAACATGAACTTCAAGTCAGGTTCCCGCTGGCCTGAATCCCACACAAAGTGAGCACCTTTCACTTTGAAGCTGGAAGCAAGAGTCAGTGTACTTAATGAAGGACAATCAGTTCAGATCAAGATCACCACAGCAAGCAAACCTTGCTGTGTGTCTGCATGTTTTAAAGGGGAAAACAAGACCATACAGAGGATAGAAATGCCTGGCATTTTTCCAGAATAAATAAGATAGTAAACCCAGTTATATTTGCAAAAAAAAAAAAAAAGAAAGCATTAGATAAGTATTAAGAATATTAAAAGAGAAGCAGATGCATAATGCATGACTGTGAAAGGTGGTAGGCTCCAACGGTGGCACAGTAATCAATAAGATACTGAAAGAGTTGGCTGGGAAGGACAGAAAAAGCCAGATTACATCATGAGGGCGAGATCTTGGCAGTACCTGTGGGGGATTCAACAGGATCATGTTTGCAACTGGAAAAGAACAGACATAAGGTTATGCCTAAATTTATCCTTCTGCATTCAGTCCTCAGCCTCTGAATTGGGAAAAGAATGATTTACCTAATACTGAGGGCAATCAGAGACAACTGCATTAAACAAAGCAATAATAACTGCTGACAACATCAGCCTGCAGAGATCAGGAACTTCTGTCAAGACAGAATTTACAGAAACACCTTCCCAGCATTCAGTCCAATGGTTCTAAGAATGATCCCAGGACAAGTTTTCCTAACTCAGAAACTCCCAGGCATGAACTGAAGAACTAAAGCTCGCTCACTAAAAATGATCTTGATGTATTTATTTCCAGCAGGCACAGTGATAAACATCAAAACTTTAAAATGAGAGGCAGCCTGTTAAAAACCACATGAATAGTTCAGGGATCCACGTGCCACCAGCTGTAAATACCTGCTGGTTTCCACCCGCTGAAGAGGACCCAATGATCTTGGAGGTCTTTTCCAACCTCAGTGATTCTGTGATTCTGTGTTTACAGTTTTGGTAAGCAGCTACATCTCTGGAACATCAACTCTGAAAATCGTCTGTATGAGTTTGAACTTTTAATGGCAGGGCTTCTAACATGGAGGTTTTTAACAGCCTAGTAATAAAACAGTGTGTGTATACCCAGAGATGTGGTGGGGGAAGGACGAATAACCTCTGGAAGAGGACAAAGAAACATGATGGAAACCTGATGATACCTGTTGGTGCCTCCTAAAGTGCCACTGAAATGCCAGGAATTTCACATCCATTTCTGGACTCAGATCCTAACTCATTTAGATGATCTTGGATTTTTGCTTTGCTCTTCTAATGAAGACCATTCCCAAGCTTTCCAGTATCCACACGAACACTGAGCTACCTGAATTAGTGATGAAAGATTGGAATCTGGCAAGGGTGGTCCCTTTTGGTTGGTTTGTCTGAGACAGGGAATTATGGCAAACGCTGACACAAGAGAGAGCTTTTACACCCAACTGTAATATTTACATAAAATATCAAAGGGAGGAGTGGAAGCCCATGAAGGGAGGAAGAGAGGAGGGGGAGCTGAGGGAGACTGTGCTGATGTTTTTGTTGGCATTCCAGGTAGAGGCAGTGAATGAATCCTGAGAAGTCTCAAGCTCAGCAATGACTTACTGTGCTGCCTTCTCTTCAGGAAAAGCAGTGTGCAGGCTGCCTTTCCAAATGTATTTCCATGGGAGAGGCTGTGCAGGAATCCTGTGAAGACATACCCACTAAACTTCACTGGGATCCTCCAGTCTGACAGATAAAGTGCATGTTTAGATGGCTTTCACAGCTGATTTCAGTCCAGTCCAGTGGGTTACACAGGAAAATTACTTTCAACAGCCCTGTCACATCCCGTGGCTCAGCAGCCACTCTCCCAGTGAGGTGATGCCAAGCAATCAGTGCCTTGATCAGGGCTGGAGCCCTGGAAAGTGTCCCACAGGTTGTGCTGCCATTACCATGCATCTATACCAACAGATCCGCATGATTTATCCAATTAGCGGGTTACTCAAATTAACTTTTTAAAATTAAGTCTGCTGAAAATAAATGGGTCAGTTATTTCCTTTCATACCTTGTTGGCTTCAACCATGTCTCTCTTGGTTTTTAAGGCAGTGAATGAAGAGAGTAATGTGGGTGCTATGAAATGCAAATTCATGTGCATATGTGGATAATTTATACCCACTCTTTTTGCAAAGCTGAGGTGTAAAACCAAAAGAACGATTTGGTTTCATCAAGATGTCACAAAAGTAAGGGACAGCTACTTGTTTAATAATTTAAAAGTCCATTGTCTTCTATACCTATGAAATCCAGAAATGTAGACAGGCAGCCTGTAAAATAAACTCTCTTTGACAAAATAGAGTTTTCAAAATAAACAGTTTTTTGCTTTCCATTTGTAGCAACAAAACTACCTACATGTAGTAGGTAGTTCTGGGCCTAAATCCCCAATATTGCCTTTGAACAGAGCTTTTTACTTAACAGAGCTTAAAGTGGCAGCACTTGCAGGATCTTAGTTATTACAGATTATTTGCAACAGTGTTATTTCCCATATCCTAATGAGTTATCCTAAAAAATTAAGAATAAATTATGATCAACATGTGCAAAAAAGACAGGGGACTTGATGTAAAAGAAGAGCTTGAGCTAAGAAGAGAAAAGCAAAATAAAATACTGAATGGCAATTTATCAGTAATTGTTTATAAGCACTTTAATACTGGATCTCATAAAAAAACCCCAATGCTGTAACTTGGTAATAAGGCCAATGTCCCTTAGTGAATGATTGTTTAAATTTACAGCTATATATCAGCAACTCCCTTGAATAATGCTGAAGTTAGAAGACCTTCTCTGGGTTAAATCATCTTTATGGAATAGGGTAGAGAAAACAATGAAAATTATGGCTATACTTCTGCTAAATGCAGACAAAGTAGTATTTTTGCTTTGATATGCATTCAAATAATGAACTAGATCACACTGATATAAAAAAAGTAGTTAAAGTTTTGTAGTTTTAACATGAGGCTAAAATTATACAGCAATGGAAGCATAAATTATGTGAGGTCAGTTTTCAGATAGTAGACTTACTTTCTTCAGCTGCAATATATATATTTATATCTGAAATTGTCTTGCTCCTTGGAAGATACAATTATCCTGAACTCCAGTGCTTTCTGCAAAGTTCTTGGCCATGGAAAAACTACCAAAATTATTTAGCAGACAGTGTCTTTTTTCCTCATAAAACTAGAGAAGTAAGATTAAGTGTGTCTTTACTATTTTTGATAATGTCAGTTCCTATTCCATCTTGTTACTCCTGACAGCATGTAAATATTTAATAGCACTCAAAAGGTAACTTGTCTGGAAAGAAGGAACAACATAAATATGTAAGTGAGAGTTGAGTGCCGAGCTACTCAGCCTTTGGAAAAAGTCTTACAGTGAACCTCAGTCAGTACAATACTGTGGTCCTGCCTTATTGAAAACTGCACAGTCACATCCATGTCAGAAAGTGAATTAATGTCCTTGGAGTTGCACACAGAAGGACTATTTCTTGGATTCCTGCAAAGATACATACATACATATAATATAATATAATATCTATATTATAATATAATATATATAGATAAATATATGTGCATCCTTATTTCTCAATATTGCCATACATATTTTTGTTGACAGAGATTAATACACGTATTCCTGTGATTTGATAAGGTCAAAACTTTTATCTGCTCGCTTTTAAATGAGGCAGATTCAATTATAGACATGCAAGCACAACTTGACTGATCCTCAGGCAAATACGTTTGGGTTTGCCTAAGTTTCCCACCATTTTAGCATGAGGATTTGCAGTTTTTACCTCTCTCCAGTGCGGTTCTTCCACAAGAGATGGGATCTTCCTGTCTTTTCCTATTCTATTTGATCAATTCCTTTCTCCTGAGCTTCTTTCTCCCAAAGTAATCTGAAAGCAAAGGAAAGCAAAGCAAGGGAAATGTGAGAACAGTGTGTAGTCTCTATCTTATTTGCCTAGCACTGGTTTCTATCTTGTTCATTTTTAAATTTTTAGGCAGTATTTAAAAAATCCAAGGAAAAGAAAGCCTGTTACAAGAGTCTGACAATGTTTCTGCACCAGGCTGAAGTAGACTGACGAATGGTACTCATCTATTAGCCATTAAATGTCCATAAATCTGCCCATAGTATCTACCTAGTGTATTGTAAATGTTGACACCAGACAAATTCTAATTAAAAAGACTTGCTTATTTATTTGGTGTTTATTATCTTCTTAAATATAGTTTAGCAGGCTTTTGAAAAAAGTATGTCTATGTGCAGGTAGTGCTATTTTAAATACACTACCAAAATTGCTTGGCTCCAAGAAACCAATATTTTAATGATTATGTTGCACAATAGGTCCCAGACTAACACTGAGCTGCACTCAGAAAATACAATCAAACAGCTCAGAGGTGTTCATGCCTTAAACATCCAATATCCTGAGCATATAGAAACATCTCAGAGCAGAAAAGAGCAAAAGATTATGATCCAGCTCTCCCTGCAGCCTCCAGAAAGGTGCTCTGAAAAAGACTCAAGAGTCTCTTTGATCTCCAATACACGGAGTAAGGTGTGAGAGGTTCTGTAAAACTCGGGTTTTTCATTACCACCTCCAGCTATTTTAGCAAAAGCTGCAGCACTTGTCACTGATTAAATAACACACTTGGACATTTAGTTAATTGCCTGAGTCTCCAAGATAAACAAAATTGCTCAAGCAAAACTTGCTCCTGATTTTTATATGGGTGTCAGGTATACGATATGGATTTTTTGGTGTGGATTTAAAACATAATTTTCATTAAATAATTTACATTTAAAAAATTATCAGATTGCACACTAAATAACACACGTTATGCTTACAGCACCAAGATGATGTCAAGAAGAGACACTTTGAATAGATAAATCTAATATGAACACTTCTTAAATAACCAATCAACGCGACCAACCTCTCTGCATTTTGCTGTGCTAAAATATACTGCATAGGATATGGAAAATACAATGGAGACTGCACTTCCAAAACATGATGCTGTTCAGAAACTGGATCACTCTGTCAGCATTTTCTGCCTTCTTGATTTCGTGTTCCTATTTAGATGGGGTATGGGAAGGAATCCTTCCCTGTGAGGGTGGTGAGGTCCTGGCACAGGTTGCCCAGAGAAGCTGTGGCTGCCCCTGGATCCCTGGAAGTGTCCAAGGCCAGGTTGGACGGGGCTTGGAGCAGCTTGGGATAGTGGAAGGTGTCCCTGCCCATGGCAGGGGGTGGGACTGGATGAGTTTTAAGGTCCCTTCAACCCAAACCATTTTGTGATTCCATGGAACACAGTGATATTCCTGTACCATGTCCATCCCATGGCATGGGGAATGGAGCCCGGGGCAGGGTGACATCCAGGGCTCCATCAGCTCCAAACATTCCTCAAGGGAGCCTCCTGGGAGCAATACGGATGGTCCCAGTCACTGAAGCATCAGAGGGACGAGGAGAGGAGCGTCACAGCCACTCTCCCTGTCTGAGTGGGCATGTTTTGGGCAGCAGCTCTGCTCTCCGTGAGGAAGAGGGAGGATGAGGAGGGGATTCCCCTCCGGGCAGCCTGCAGGACCCCCACCCCAAGGACCACCACCCACTCCTCAGAAAATGGTGCTGTGGTGAGGGGTCACAGCTGCTGTGAGGTGGGCTCGGGGGGCCAGGAATGCCTGGAGGGTGAGGTGGGAATGTGAGGGGGCAGGATTAGGGAAGCATGGCTGTGCCTCAGGAGGGAGGGCTGTGGGACAGAAACAGGGTGCTGAGGGTGCAGTGGACATCATGTGGTGCTCCAGGGGCTGGAATGTTTCTGGAGGGGCATCCAGGAGATGGGGTGGTGGGATGGTGGAGGAGAATGGGAATGTGAGAAAAAATGGGATGTCAGGACCTGGGGCCAGTGAGCCGGGGGCACTCCTGCTGCCTTCCTGAGTGCTTCCTCCACAGGGTCTGGGGTGAGGGCTGAGGGAGAAAGTTCCAGTTTGTGTCTGAGGACGAGGATGTGTATACTCATCTATACATATGCACATATCTATCTATCTATCTATCTATCTATCTATCTATCTATCTATCTATCTATCTATCTGTCTATCCATGCATTAGCAGAAAAAATGCCAACAAAGTGTGAGGGCCCAAACTGTGCCCGAAATGAGCCGTCATCATGAAGGGTTGAGTGGAGGGAACCTGGATGTGGCCCTGGAGCAGACGGACAAGCCACTGCTGCGAGCCATGTGTACATCAGTGCCTGTCTCTCTGTGTGCTCTCTGCACACTGTTTGTATCCATGGCTCTATGATGGAGCCCGCTCAGGATGCACTAATTGCAGTGAGTGTTCCTGTGGGATGAACGCTCGCTGACACGCGTGGGAGCGAGCAGGACAGACAGATGCCATGTGGGGAGACCGAGCAAATATGTGTGAAGGAGATGCTGCTGTTGTTTTCCAAATATTGATGAGGAGCTGTTAAAATCAGAGTAGTCAGTCACGCCGCTTTGTCTGTTTAGTTTCTTCAACCGAGCACAGATTGAGTAAGTGCTGGCTGTTAAACAAAAAAACAAACCCCACACTCACTTCTAACCTCATCCACACCTTGATTTCCTGCTCTAATCTTTTCCCCAACAGTTTTATGTGCCTTCTGCCAAAAGGAACAGCTCACTGAAGTACTGGCAATTTCTCCCTTGGATATTATTGACTAAAAAAATACCTATATTCAGCCTCAGGATGTTTGGTGTGCGTCTGTTTGTTCATATATCAAATACGAATAACTATCATTGTCTAATGTCCTTAGAGAATGTGATGGAATAAAATTCCAAATCACATTTGAAATTCCACATTTGCTGCAAGTTTTTGTGTGTATAATTTTCTAGGAAATGATGAGGTATATTCCAGTTGAAATCATATTACTTTAAGCTGTTGAGGGAAGCACTGGTCCATTATTTCCCGCTCCTTCCCTAGTCCATTACAATCCATATGCACTGCAGTCAGGCTTTTGTGATAAATAGCTCTGCAGAAGGTAAAAGCTGCTCATTTTCTTTGATTCCATCTGCAATCACCTCTCAGTTATTGAGGCTGCAGGTGCAGCTCTGTGGAGCTGCTTCCCTTGGAGCTGCGTGGGTGTGGAAGCGGAGGAGCCGCGATCCGGGACTGCTGGGACCAGGGTCAGTGCTCCCTGTGGGATCTCTGCCCTCCCAGTCCTCAACCTGCCTGGTGCTTCCCTGCTCTCTGCAGTTTATTATGTCTCTGTTTGTGTAACCACTGGTTTCTTGCTTAATTTGTGCTACCAGAACTCTCAATTACTTCAGGTAATTGAAAGGTGGTTTTGTTTGGGGTTCTGGCAACTTGGTGTGATTTCAGAACAGATTTTACAGTCATTTTCCACTGGAAAACTAATGACAGTTCTTGCAAATACAGCAGCTGTTGGAGAAGGTGTGAGGGAATTGAGCTAAAACCTCTGTCAGAAACAGGTTGGCAGCTTAGTTTGAGCCAATATTTCAATTTTACTGTTTAGCTCAGATAAATTTGAATCGGGTTCAGTCAGCGCATGTCGCTGTTTTTGCTTCACAAATAGGCTCTTGCTTCCAAGACAGTACCTTCTCCTTAAAAAGAAATTAAATATACTTTAAACATCAGAATTTAAGAAACGGTCATGTAGAAAACCAATTTTTAAAAGTGAGTTGGGTATTAACAGTCAGACCTGAATCTCTTTTTAACTGTAAGCAGTAGTATGAATGTTCCAGGACTGACTCATACTTTGAGTGCTTGCCAAGAATGACGTGAGTAAATATCTCCCAAAGCCAGCTCTTTTGTAGCAGACTATTGTTAACTGGCATTTGATATATTATAGCAGCATTCATCACAGCTCTTCAGATAAGGTTCACTCAGGAGAACAGTTGCATTTGTTATTTTCCTTTTTCCTCCCCTTTTCTTTTCAGACAGTCTCATTCAGCTTTGTTTACAAACCAGAGCACTTGACCCAAAATCAAATAGTGCCACAAAATTTCAGGAAAATGGTGTTGTTACAGATACCCACTTTAAGTGTAGATGTTTTAGCATTTTTCAGCCTGTATATCTCAATGGTAGGGAGTGTTTGAAGCTGTGAATGCCACAGAGATTGAAAACAAGTTTACTTCACATTTAATCTGGAAGGTAATTCAGGAGCACTTGTACTACCATTTCCAGGAGCTACTCTTGGGTTGGGATTTAAACACAGTCTGAGTATCAATTGAGGCTACTCCTTCACATTGGCTTTTGGGGCAAAATGGCAGAAGTTGCATATTTTGAGTTTTATTCATTATGTGGCAGTGAAACCAAAGGCACATAGCTGAAAAGCTTTATTGTTAGAGAATTTCTCAAAGATTTTCTAAATTCAGAATTTCAGTTACATCTTCAATATTCCTTGAATATTGTAGGCAATATAGTGCTCTATTAATTTTTTTAGGTAAAGTATTGTTACAATATCACCACAATGAAAGCAATGTCACAAAATGAAAGCAAGACCTTTGTAATTTAGGTTCATAATCATAATATATAATATAGTGGTTGAAAACAAGGTGTTTCTTTATTTCAAGAAATTGTTAAACTGGCAGTAGAAAGCCAACATGTGAAAATAGAGTGTTTAAATCTTCTAGGTGACTCTTGTAAAATTCTATTGCTTTTTCATAAGAGAATGAGGGTAAATCCTGCCAAATGCTGCAAGCCACAATGTCAAGTTTCTGAATCCCCCAGTTACTACAGCAGGTTTTCAGATCTTTGGGCACCAGACAAGGAGCTCTTCTTTGAATCTCCAGAGAGATAACTTTACAGCAGAGATGTGCCTTGAAGCTGGAACATTTATTCATGGATCAATGGGTGGCATTGCTTGAGAGGAGCTCAGCAGCCTTGCAGTCTTATTCCTGTCAGTATGTTTTGATGTTAGACTGGAGGAGATTTGTCTAACACTTGAAAGGAGGATTGGGATGGAGAAAAAAAAAGAGGGAAATGAGATCAAAAAAAGGCCTGATTATATAGTGTTTAAAGAGGAGCTTCCGGGGCACATTCAGCAGGTTTTAAATATTAATCTTATGCCCCTTATTTTTACATGTAAGTAAAAGGATTACACTTCTAAATAAACAAGTCCTGGTCAAAATGTGTAAGGTGGAGACCTTATAGGTGAGATATTAATTACATATCCATGGAAGGAAAAAAGGATTATTTTACCATATGCCTCGGAATTTCAAAGGAACCCATTACATTGGCCCAGTTTGCATCCTGGATAGAGCTCCAAGTTATCCCTTTTTATAAGGAGAACATTATCTGGATGCAATGTTTTGTTATTCTGCCATGGTGTGAGCACTCCTACAAGGAAATAACCTGCTCAGGAGTTTGTAGCAGCAGAAATGTTTCCAGGACAAAATCCTGCTCTTCGCTCAGGTTGGTCCATCAGCAGCAGAGCTGTTCCTGTGTGGGAGCACGTGCCGGGAGCCCTGCCAGGAATTTAGAGCGGGATATTTGTCATTGGACAAAGGGCATAACAAATAGCTGGGCAGCTTTTGTCTGCAAACACTCGCTGATAACAGAGTGAGGGTTATAAAGGATTGAAATGTTGCTCTCAGAGTATTTCCAGATTTTACTGTGGAGAAAATCTTCCAAATGCAACCTAAGGCCGAACTCTTTTACTGCCCCTCTAACAGTGCTGCTCAGAGAAACACTCCTACAAATCAATCTTGAATCCTGTACAAACTGCAAAGATAAAATAGACAAATTTAACACTTTAAACCACTATAAATAGTGTTGTTGGCAGCATCTCCTTTTGATCATGAACATCTTGTTTTTCTGAGACCAGTCTTGGCACTAGGGATTGCTTTGGTCTGTTTTTTAGTTAATTTAAAAATGTTCTTGTTTTGGTTTGAGCATTCAGAAAGGAATCAGGATAATGTAAATAAATGGAGTGTCTGCAGTGAGAACTGCAGCACAGTGCCCTCAAATCCAACTTCAGATAAATCCACAGCCAGCAAAAGTGAACCAACCCACAACAACAAGGTTGGCTCTCTGGTCCCAGACAGCTTTTAAGCTCACTCACTTTGTTTCAAGGCTCCATTGCAGACACCAGAGCAACAATTTCCAGAAATACATTACTCATGAACCTACAGATGCAGGGAATTAAGAGTGCAGCCTTCATTTCTTTTGTCCTGAAGTTCTCTACCACTTAGAGTAGAGGAAAGTTTTATTTGCTTATGGTGGTAGTAATTTTACATCTTCCCCTACGAATTGATCTCTTGGGAATAATTCCACTTTTTATGACGAGAAAGCCACTCCATTCCTCTCAGGCAACTTTTCCCCTCAATCCTAAGGAATGATTACCAGACCAGAGTCCTGGTAGTAGAGTTGTTCCAGTCTTGCTGGTGTGAAACAAGAAGGTATCTCATGTGGAACAAAAAATTAATTTGAACAGCATGATTGTAACAAGTTCCTCTTTATTTGCTTGGCATCTCATTCTTATGTTTTTGCAGTCGTATCTCACAATCAAAAAATGTTTTAGTTATTCAAGAGGTTCAGTGAATATTGAGAGACTCAACCAAACCTACAATTGGAAACCTCCTTTTTTTTTTAATATTAAGAACTGAATTTATCCAACGATTGACATTCAGTGAAACCTCCTAGTTTTATACCAGAAGCAGTTGTGTCCAATTTATTCATGGTAAATAAGGATCACCACATTGGCCCAGAAATTAAACACATAAAACTGAGCAAAACTCAGTCCCAACCAGCAAACACTCCGTATTCCTGCTGATTTTTGCATGAGGGATTTTGGGGGGGGGGGAAGGAAGAAGGGGAATAATCTGCAGTGTGTTCAGTGAGGATAACTGAGCCGAGTGTAAACATTTTGTGCTGTTTGGTCCCCCAGCACCAGGCCCTGCTGACAAACCTGGCTTCCAACATTCCCTGGGAGAAGCTCTGTCAAGTGGGGCTCTGAGTGACAGATGCTGACCTATATATTTGCTGAAAGATCTCTCAAACTTGCTCCCAGTTAGGAGATGGTGGTGATGCCTTAATGGCTTTGTGATTCAGGAGTTATTCATGCTCCAGTTTTCCCCTCTGTGTGGATGCCAGCAGTGCTGCACGAGCGTGCTCCGAAGGGGCTTGGAACAACAAAATTGGTAGAAATGTAGGTGTGTTTGCAGCACAGCTCTGCTACAAGACCTTAAACAAGAAGAAATATAATTTTTTTTATCTAATTTTTTTTAATTTCTGAATCAGGAATTCAAAATTCAACTTCTGATTTCATGGATTATGGTATTTTCTCTGTAAATGTATTAAACCAACAAGGGAAAGGGTGGAGTTTTGATTAGTTATGCAATTGTTCCCATTGGTATTTTAATAGACTTAATTGCAGAGAAATTCTAAATGAAACACAATTTTTCCCTGTTAGCTTTTTAACTTTTAGCTGTTTATTTGGGTAAATTTTTGGGTTCCCTTTAAAGTGGCTTGAAACCAAACAACAAAATGTAGATTTTAAAGCAGTTGCAGAGGGTTGTTGGCTTCAATCTGAAGGGCTGCAAAGAGAAATGAGCAGATATTTGCTCATTTTAAAGCATTTTCTGAATGCAGACTTATCCATAAAATATGACTTAAAAATTTGCTAAGATATGCACAATATCAGCTAGAATAGTTCTACTCCTCTATGTTTTTTTAATTCAAGCCATTTCTGGCAAAGCCGAGTTTTATTAAGGAAAGCAAATTACTTGGCCAGTTGTTGAAGGAAAAACAAATAGCGATTAATGCTGTTTATAAGCAGTTTTTATGGTGTTAAAATTCAAAAATCAGTCTTGCTGAAAATATTACTGGCTGAATAAAACTCTTATTTTGTTAGCTAAGAGGGATTCATATATTTTCATTATTATCTGAGTTCTTGAACAGCATATGGAATTGGAAGAGAGGAAAATAAACATGGCCCCCATTCTATGTTTTATAGAAGTTGGGATAAAAACCTTCTCAATCTATAAATAGAAGAGGTTTTGAGCCGCATGTGGATTTATTTACTACACCTCTTCATTTTAAAATGAAAATGTAGGATATAAAATTTATCTCTGTACAGTTTTATGATTGGCCTGATTAATGGAAATTATTAAGTACCCTGTGAAAATAGAAACATTAAGCGGTTACATTTTTGGTGTGAATCATCTACTTTGACCTAAAAGTAGAATCGAATGGTTCTAAAAATGGATTCCCTTAAGGAAAACTCCTTTCAGCTTTTTGTAATGTGCCAGTGACACAATGCTATATTTGCTCATAACAAAATACTTTAATTATTTAATTATTAATTAATAAAGACCGGTGTTTGGCATTTACAGTCCATACATTCCCTTGGGCTTGATCAAGGTGTGAGAACTGGAATGGTGAATACTCTTAAAAATACCATTCCTAAGATGATGCATGCATTCATATTTAATTCTATATAAATGCAGCAAATTTTAAGCATTACTGGAATAATTGCCAATTTATTGGGCTCCTTTTGAAGGGGTCTGTGGACAGGCTGACTCCAGCATCTCCTTTTTAAAGCATATTGTTGTCAATACACTTAAATTTATCCTGGCTTTGGAATTTATTAGAGTTTAGAAAAGAGATTCAAATTGTTGCCACGATGTGAAGATTCTGATTATTCCAGAGGCTTCGTGGGATCCACGTGAAGATAGAAGTATGGATTTGGAGTCAGATAAAATAAAAAAATTTCAGGAATAAATAGCTTTTTACAAGGCTAGTGGGAATTTATGAGTGAAAATAACACCAGTACAGGGAGCTTTGGCATCTTTTCAGGAGCAGAGGAGGACAGGGATCCTGTGTAATTGATTTTTCAGGGCTGCATTAAATCCCATTTTGGTTGTGCCTGATTGCATGGCCAGCAAACATCTGCAGACAATTTGGGCAAATTCGACTGACATTTAGTTCCGTATCCGCAGGATTCTGCTGGACATTATTTTTAATGCACAAGCTGTGCAACGTCATCCTTTGGAGAATTCCATGTTTCTGTTTATGCCACATTTCCCTCCAAAATAAGGAGCACTCTGTGTAATTTGCCAAGTGCCTCATTAGATGTTATATTGCTCTTTTCTGGGCTTATTCAGACACGGAGCTGAGCCTTGATTTGTTTTGAACACAGCAAACGCTTCCCTTTCCCTGCCGAGTTATTGGCTGTGGGTTTGGGGGTTATTGACCATGTGTTTGGGGGGCTTTGGGGTTTTTTTTGATGTGTTTTAGGGGTGGTATGAACTCAGCTTTAGGGATGTGGCTCCAAGCATTTCAGCTGAATGCAAAAAGCCACTTTTAGATCTCTGCTAACAAGGAAATGTATTCAGGAAGTGTAAATAATGAGCTTGCTAATGATAGAAGGAGGCTGATTTTCAGGGTGATGAACCCACTTCTATCGAAAGTTTGCCTATGATAGTTGAATTCCTGTTTAATTATGAAAGATGATGTGCTAATGATAAACCCCTCCTATCAGATCAGCTGGAGAAATCATCTGAGAAGCGAAGGCTTGACCTTTCTCAGGTGCAGACTTTTGCCTCCATTATGTGATTGCCTGATTTCCTTTTTGGAGGGGATAAATTCAGGCAGGCCTTTCCTAGAAGTGTGCTCAGCTTTTGGTAGTTGTTGGAATTACTCTCCTAGAACTAAACCAGAGTTTTTATGGGCTTGGAGTGCTGTGCCATAAACATTTATATTAGAGAAATTTTCATTTTTAAGCCCAAAGCTACTTCTGGTGCTAAAAAGGATACTTGGAAAGCAGTTCTAGAATACATATTTTTAAGTAATACTTTTTAAAAAGCCCAATTTCATTCCCAGTAGAGCACCACATGTGTGTGACCATAACAATTGTGCCAGTGAGTTTGAGACCACTGGGGAGTGAATTTTGTTTGCTGTGGTTGCTCCGATGCGTTCAAAACCAGGAGACCTTTGCTACATGTTCTCTTAGGAGAAGAATATTTGGTTTTCATGACGTTTAAAGAAGAAAGCAGGTATGTCATGTTAAATTTTTCCCTTTCAAATGCTTTCAGGTATGTTTGATAGCCCCAGCTATTCCAAGTATAAGGTAAAGTAACTCCTAGAAATATTTGGAAAAAACTATGAAAATATCAGTTTATTTTTGGTTACAACATCAGAGTTGACTTCTTCTATAAAGCCTGGATGGATTTCAGTCATTTTAATGCATACAAATTATACATAATTTGTTCTTCTTCTTTACAATTGTTTTATATCTCTTCAGTTTAAAAAACCTTTTTTTAATGTACTTAATTTTGCATATTTATGCCATAGGATATGCTGCTGTAGCAGAATCTGTGCCATGATTTTTGAGGTGTGAAATGGATAAATGCTCCTGATCACTGTGGTTTAGGCATGTGCATGTTAGTTATCCTCAAGTAAGAAACAAGCCTTAACATAAATAGATAAAATCATCCCGTATTGCAATTCAAAAACTCCTAAACTTTCAGTTCTGGGTCTAAAGAAAGTTCTCTGGTGCTTTGTAAGTGCCAGGGTGATGCAGTGATGAGCTTTCACTCCTCAGTGCTGAGTGTGGGTTCGTGAGGTCTCTTGATCACTCCCAGCAACTCTTTGAGGCTCCTGAAACTTCTGTGGTTTTAGGGGAGCTATTTTAAATAACAACTTAGAAACACAAGTTGCATTGAAAATGGCACTCTTCTGACAGAGTGACTGCTGATTTAATGAGAAATAGAGGCTCTGTCACTGCCCCAGAACACCCTTCCCAGCCCAGTAACCTGTTCAGTCCCCAGTTCTGGGGGGGGGGCATGTGTTTGGTTTGGGGGTTGTTTTTCCTTTGAATCATCTCCTGGGGAAGTTTTCTGGTTCATATCAGAGTTAGTAATAAGAGAGGGGTTAGTAAGTCTTGGTTGAAATACAAAATACTTGGCTGCTGCCCTTCTCAGATATTTGCCTTTATTGGTTTCGATTCCATGACAGAAGTTCCATTGCAACTCTGTTTTAATATTTTGGATTAATCTTGGGTGTTGTGTGTGCGTGGGTGAAAGGGGATTAAAGCTGTGATTTATTGCTGTGCTTGATGGTGCTTGTGAAAGGTCAGTCCTAAATATCCTAGTAATTCATTGCAGTTTTCTGGCTGGTGGAGGGTCCCTCTGGAAAACCACAGCTCTTTCATGCATTTCATTATTTGGGGAAAGCCCTTTTGAAGATCTGGATTTCAATATCCATGTCACTGTAGCATGTGCTGAATATCTTTGTCCAAAATGACCTTCTGCTGATTCCTGAGACATCTGACTGTGTTAGTGTGCAACTGGTCTGACTGGTTTTGCTGTTATTCCATGAAAACTCAGTCTTTACCTGTGATTATCCTGAGTAAGATATCTGAAATTCTCAGCTGTTTTTAGAGCTTGTTTTAGTGGCAGGTTTTCCTTCTATACTCAGTGGGGCCAAATACAGCAAGTGGAGATGTTAGACACTGTATTTTTGTGGTTTTCCTGTTCACTTTTGCATTTTTATCTTGTTGGCAAATATGAACATTTGATGCTTTTAGCACCAAGACCATGCATTTGAAATTAGGGTACAAAGAAGGTGTAGCAATGAGACCTCGAGACTGGAGTTATGACTGGAGATGGCCAAGAATTCATTGAAAGAGAATAAACAAGCACTTTTTCCAGCTTTTTGTCTCTTATTTAGACAATATGGATTTATTTCAAGTAATTTCTGCCTAAGAAGTTTGGGTTTAGGTTGGTTTTATCTTCTTTTTTTTTTTTTTGTATTACAGCCTAAATAATGCCAGCACTGCTTGATTTTATGCTTTTCTGCGTCTTAGTTGTGACATAGGGGTGACTTTTAGAGGTGACAAGATTTCAGGTGGAGATTATGATTATTGATGCTTTAATTAAGGAGCTTGGGCAGCAAATGATTTTCTCACACACAAAACCTTAGTGGCTTTCACACGATAGTGAACTTAATAGGTGTTATTTAATTCCACTGAATAATTAACTCCATAATTCAAACTCAAGCCGTAGCTGTTGGCCAAAAGTGCAGTTATATTCCATTTCTGTCAATTTAGTACTTACTGTAATACAGAGATTTTTAGCACCTACATGAAGGAATCTCTGCTGAGGAGCAAAGATTATCATTTTACTGCTCAACGAACACAGTTTAATATAGGTTTAGATAAATCTAATTTAAGTGAGATTAATCAAATTCAGCCTAATCCAATTCAATGGGTCCCCATCTCCTGCCTGTGCAAGTAACAACCATATGTAGGGTTGGCTGGGAAATAAATCACTGGGCTAAAAATGCCTCTTTCCCCTCCTTTTCTTGCTCCAGGGTCAATTTTAAGCGAGATCATATCATTAATCCTGTTTATAACCTGGTTCTGTGCAGCCTCTCACCAGCTCAACAGATGGGTCAGGGATCCTGCAAAGAGGGCAGAGACCTTTCCCAGTGGTTTTGCTGATGGAGGGGAGAAAGTTGTACGGAATCTCTTCTGGCAGTGATGTGACTTGCCTTGCACAGCTCTACTTGATTTCTGCAAAATACCTGCAGCCCTAATTACAGCACAGCCAACGTGTTCTTAAGGACTCTGAAATCTGTAACATTTTGTGCTGCATCAGCAAATGACAATTCAAGTTACAGTCTGGTTTTAAAAATCAAACTCCAGTCCTCAGCTGGGAGAAAAATCTTTTCAGAGGGCCCTGAAACTGTGTAACTCTAAGCAAATACTGGGTGTGTAGTGAAAGAAAAAATACCAACAAAGCAAACCCAGAAACATAACAAACAAAAGTAAACACTCAACAAAAGCTTAAACAAAAGCCAACTCCTTCCCCCCAAAAAAACTTGTTTACCCATTCTGGATTCTTGAAACAGCTGTTAATCGTGTCCATCTCAAGGGATTCTTGTTTAAGTGGAGAAAAATATGTCTCAAGTATCTTAAAATAAACCCAGATTACATTGGAAAGCGAGGAAGAGCATTACTGCTGTAAGTCTAAGAGAATCTTAACTCCACACACACACTTTGGCACTATGAGGATTTCTAAATTCTTGTTCTGTTGTTATTTTTCCATCACCCCCCCTTTCATTTGTTTCCTCAAAAATAAGCCCCAGAGCTATTGAAGAGCTTGTTCATCTCTTTATCCACATAATCTTTTAAAATGTTTAAGTGGGAGCACATCTACACCAAAACCCCCAGTCTGGATGGATGGAAACAGCACAAACACATTGCTCAGAGCCCAAACTCCTGCTCTGGGAGTTGGCAAATTGTCTGAATGGGTAGTGATAAATAAATATGATGCACTAATACAGTCCCTCTAATGTTCCCCTTTTCAACCAGAACGCTGCTTTTTGACATTTAAGGCTCCTGCAAGGTTTCTCTAACGACCTTCGAGTGCTGTTTTTT
Organism: Neopelma chrysocephalum; assembly: GCF_003984885.1. NCBI lineage: Eukaryota > Metazoa > Chordata > Aves > Passeriformes > Pipridae > Neopelma > Neopelma chrysocephalum. The sequence continues at coordinate 620,121 of NW_020897743.1, forward strand.
CACTCTTCAGAACCTGCTGCCCAAGGCAAGATTTTATTTACATGGAAGAGCATTCCTGGAAGTGTAGATTAGGATCAATAAAAAGATTGAATCGAAGTCAAGGGGGGGGGGAAAAAATGAGGATTCTTGACTGAGCCAGGTGATGTTCATAAAAATAAACCAGAACCCCACAGAACCCGTAGAGCAGCAGTGAGAGCTCAGCAGTTTGGCTCTTTTATTATGTGCCTGATATATTCTCCATCTTATCTTAGTTTTTTTCTCACTTTTGGTTTTCCAGAGTTTTTTCCTGAGGCTTCCAGCTGTTGATTTGAGCTTCTTGAAGGTCTGCAATGAGAAGAACTGAAACTGGCCGTTGCACATAGTATTTAAATATAGTAATATTGGTAATAAATTAACAGTTATGTGAGCAGTAAGTTATGACAAGTAGAGCTGATGGAATAACAACTCCAGTCAGGGTTTTCTAAGAGAATCAGGAAGGTTTGTGTGCTACCATTTGCAAAGCACTGCAAACTTGTTACTAAAGCAGAATTTTCCAGAGAGGTACATTTCCAAGTGTTAAAACCTATATTTTCCACCTCTTCTCCAGGGTGCTTGTTCTTCTGCTTAATAACATTCACTGACCCTTTTCCAGTGTTCTGTTGTTTGTTTGTTTGTTTTTCGAAGCAGCTCATTCCCATCTCTTTGTCTGCCTTTAATCTCCAGCCAGTCTTTCACTGCTGAAATTAAAGTGCTTCAGTTCCTGTATCTCCTTTCTTTGAACAGGTACAAATAAATTGGAGCTTTATCACTCAGGTCTTAGTTTCTATAAATGAAATAAATTGAGGAGATGAACTGAGGATGTTCTAAATCCTGCACCACTTTTATGAGTCTTCTCTGTTTTTTATTTTATTAACATCCTGAAACTGTAGGTATCAGACTGGGTGCAGTATTTAAGTACCACTTCAGCCTTGGTAAAATCCCTCCCCTATTTCTCTCAGTACATTCTTACATATTTGTCTAAGCTCAAGTCGTGTCTTTCACCATGGAATTATACCCTGGGGCTCAGATTAACTTACTGGACCATCTCAAGTCTTTCCCAGAGTATCTGATTTCCCTGATGTGCCCCATTCTGAGAGTGTGTCCTTCCTGAACACGTAAAATGGACTTGGCCAGCTAAAAAATTTACTTTGAGGGGATCAAACTCATTGAATGATCCGCGTTGTGCTGTATGATTGCCCTGATGTCATAATTATTTACATTTTTATCCATCTCTCTGGGATCCGTCCATTTTATTTGCAGTGGTCTGATATTTAATATCAGCAGAAACTTTTAATGAAGGGCAGAAGGAAATTGTGGTAATTGCATGTCAAAAATGAATCACCTGCCAACGGATGGGAATAATGAAGAGACATTAAAAACTTGGTTCAAATGAAGGAATGGAAAAAAAAAGATTGGTATGATTATAATAATGCACAAAAGGAATTAAATGAGGTTAAAGAATGACTTGAAATGTGAAAATGAGGATTTTTACTGTGATGCAGAAGCAGACAAGGTGTAAATACTATAAATTTGCTATCCAGTTCCAACATCCTGTTGGGATTGGATAGGAAGGGGAGAAAGGACTACAGTGTCTTATATAATTAAGAGAGCAAAAAATATAAGATAAATAACTGAAATTAGACATTTTTTTGCCTACCTCTGTCTTTTAAAGTGTCCTATTAAGATGTTTTTTCAAATAAATTTAAAGTAGGTTGAAAAAAACCCCAAACCTAAAGTATTCTCCACGGATCAAAATTTGGGGATTTCTCAGTTGTATTTTTCAGTCCTGCCAATTCCATGATATACTGTAAGATTTCTTGGTTCTTTTCCCCTCTGTCCATGGGGGAAGCTGTTGGTGATGGGCAGCCTCAGCAATGCTGAGTGTGAAATCACTGACCTCCTGTTTTGATCCCTGAATATTGTATAGATTCTAAACTTGTAGGATCCAGTTTTAACTATAGAGTTTTCTCAATCATTTTTCTGGGTATGGTTTCACTTCAAAAGCAAAAAAAAAGCCACCAACTCTTCCCTTACTCTGCTCAGAGATTGATTTCATTCTCTTCCTGACCAAATTAGAAAGCTTTCTGCTTGGCTGCTGCAATCAGGGTAGACAGGATCGTTTCCTAGAGGTGAAGTTTTGCATAATGTCTCCACAGCATTATTACTCCAACAGGAATCCCCTGGCTTTCCTTGGGAAGTTAATTAGAGTCTGTGCAGGGAGTGAGTCAGACGGAATTGTGTGGCTGGGAGTGTGTGTTGATTACAGAACTGAAATCATCCTAATGGCTTCTCTCAGTCTGTTGGTAAAAGCAATTACTGGCTGGTAAATTTTAAAGCTGTGAAATGCAATTTTAAGAAATCCTTTGCTTAAAATAAATTTATGAAAATAACACACACAAAGGAAGTGGCCTCCACGTTCTGCCGTGTTTTTGGCTGTGCGTTTTATGAGGACAGGGACTTTAGGACCCGTGTTTGGGAGAGACTTTTTGTGAAAATATAAAAATAATGGCAGTGAATTGAAAAAGCTATGAATCTGTAAATGCTTCCTAATACTAGAGATGACAGAAATTGGTTCAAAATACTTGTAAAAATGAAGGATGTTCCTTTTAAAGATCTGCACATGAAGGTGGTCACTCCCTCTCCTGCTGAGTCAAGCACTGCCTTTTGACTCATGTATTTTGCCTTTCATGAAAATGAGAAAATTCAGGGTTGAAGTGAACCAGGCATAAAAAGATTTTTTTTTTTTTTGCCATACCCTTTGTTTCCAGCTAAAAAACCCCAAGCCAAAACCTTTTCAACCTCCTGGGTGGCTGGCTTGCAGAAGTTATCAGTAGGAGATTGTGATGGAAAGCTGAGCATGGAAAAATTTGGGGCTTTTCTCCCAAAGCACCATGGATTTCACAGGCAGATAAGGATAATCTTCCTAGGAAGATTTTCCTCACATTAATACTACTTTGAATAACGGTATGATGGCTCCAGAGCTTTCCCAGATGCTGTCAGAGGGATATTTATCCCATTGATGCCTGTATATTTTACTTTCCACTGTGTGGTGGTTACCTTTTCAATTTTTCAGTTCCTTCCTTTCACATATCAGCTGTGGTTCAACAAAGTGCTGTTTGTATCTATTAGGATATTATCAGAAGTATGATTTCATGATGATGGACTGTTACCTGCAACCAGTTCTACCTGTTGCATTTCGGTGTTGGGATCACACCCTGTCTGTGCTGGTGTCACCCTTGGCTCCCAGCTCACCTTTCCTTAGGGAGAAATCAGCTCTCCCTGATGCCAGGAAAGGGAAGAGTCCCCCTGGAGTACAGATCTGAGGCAGGAGGAAGCTGCAGTCTCACAGCACTCCTGTAGCTCTAGTTCAAAACCCGAAGATTACAGAATGACTGATGGTTCAGATGAGCCATTTTAGAGTCATCACAACATAGCAGAAAAGTAATGAATATAACTGACAAATCCATGTTTTCTTCACAGTGTTGTGATTCATATAAATGCCAGTCAAGAAGTAAGAGGTGCTTTCTCATTTTTAGAAAAGCATTTTTTTTAACCCAGCATTTTAAGGCTTATCCCAAGTTCCTGTCAGTAGCAGATTGTTCCCTCAGGAGTTTCCCTTTGCTGTCTAATGTCCTTTATTTCTCAGGTGTTAACTGGACTAGCAGCAAAGTTCCAAAACTCTGAGACCTCTTTGCTGTGATTGTGTCCCACCTTCACCCTTGGACTTCATATAATATATTACAGAATATCACTTGTAAAACCTCTGAGAGCCACTGAGCAAGAAAGATCAGCACTTTGGTTTGCAAAATTCCTGTTCAAAAGTAGGATTCTCTCCTTGCTTGCTGGAAAACTCCAATTCCAAGTCACTGCTGCAAGGCAGGACCCCGTTAGTGCGGCACCGCTGTCTGTGTTCCCTGACCTGCTCTCTCAGGGATTGCTGTGACATGAACAGGTCTCTTGGTATTTAAAGCAAAACTTGGGCACCTTTCCACAGCTGAGACTGGTGACATGGAGACCCTGTGTGCTGTTGTTTCAGTCCCTTTGTCTCCTTCCTCTCTCTCGTTCTGTCCTTAGAACAGAGAATTTCAGAATAAGCTCAGCGTAGAGGTGGGGAGGTCATGACTGAGCTGTAGACTCTTCTTTTTTCCCCATCATTTCATGATCAAACACTGAAGGACTTTTCTTACTGCTTTCCAAGAAGGTTCCCAACTTCCCTCTTCCCCCCCTTCTTTTCCTTCAGCTTATTACTCTGCTGTCCCATTCCCCGGAAACCACTAATTCAGGAATTAAGTTGCAAAGCTGAACCCTGAAGTTACTCTAGAGAGAGAAAAACAAATGCAGGTACAAAATAATTGGTGAGAGTGTGTTCCTATGAATTGAGAGCTGTGGCAGGAGATGCCGGGTGGCAGATGAGCTGTTATTAGATTTTCATTTGATCCACTCATTTTTCAACTGTTAACAATGGAGTTGCATTTGGATAACAAGTTTAATTTGTCTGCTAATGATTCATTTCTGTACTTGCATATCTACATCTATTAGGAAGCTGTGGCCTGTACACAGTAGAGGAAAAATATTGAAAAAGAATGTGATTTAGTTTAAGTGCAATATTCATCATGACTCTTTTACAAGTAATTGCCTAATTTGAGCATTATACGCTCCTCTTAAACTGTATTACACATAACACCATTTGTCTTTTGTCTGCTGACTTGAAGATATAATGTTAAATAAATAACTTCTTGCTAGAGAGGGTCAGGAGGATGTTTTTTACAGGAAATGTGTCTGGAGCTTTGTCTCAAATGGAAGTGTTAGCAGCCAGTTTATGTAATAAACTGGTGGACAACAAGGAGTTGGTACATGCTGTCCTACTAAAGTGATTCTGAAAGTTCTACCAAAACAAACTGCAACAAACCTTCAAATTGTGAGATAATGGATATGTAACCTTTTGTTCAAATCAGTCCTAGTACCAGTGGGGCAGAAGATTGCAAATTAAATACAAACCTTGAAAAGGAATTCTCATGTGACCATGGTAAAGTGGAGAAATAAATCAGATTTCCCTGCTAGGCAAGTTTGGTAGAAATTGCTGTTGAGAATTAAGATTTACATGAAAAAATACAATACACTGAGAAGAATCAATAAGGGCTTTAGAAATGGACTTGTGCTTTTATATCTACCAGAGTTCTTGGTGGGAGTTGGTGAACGTGCAGATGGAGACATCCTTGATCTAGTTGATGGTATCTCACATCTGTGTATGATGTAACAGGCAATTCTTGTCTTCTTAGCATTTAAGATTCCCTTAATTTTATAGACTGAGTTTCATTGCAGCTGAATGCTGTTAGAGTTCACTAAATAAGGGCATATTTTTTCCCCTGCCTTATTCATGAGAAGAGCAAAAGGAGGCTCTTTCCCTTGAAAATGGAACTTTAATATTTAAAATATTAATATATTAAATTAATTAATTAATATTAATAATAAAAACTACCATTTTTACCACTCACAGGGGGAGGAGTTGTAAGCCTTACATTAAACATTTCAAACATACAAATACTTCAAGGAGTAAAGTTTGAATATAAGTTTTAATGTGTAACCTCCTGGCTGCAAATGTTGTGCATTGAGGGCAGACATACAGAATGGTGCCAATGCTGGGTTTGACGACATTGACTCCTGCAGTTGCAGTGACCATGCTGGGAAACAGTTTCTGGGACTTTATTTGTCTTTAAAAATACTTAAAATCAAAATCTGCTTGCTTCTGGGACACCTCCCTGCTCAGCACTTGATTTGCTGTTGATGCCATGAATGACTTTGGGAGATTTTAGAAAAAAATTAAAGAATTCGGATGTGTTTAGAAAAAGAACATTTCAGCATCTCTGACACATCTGATGGGAGGTTGCTTTGAAGATGTTGTAAGGAATGCCATAATAACAGATGAGCATTAATCAGTATTTCCTCTGCAACAGTGGAACATATTTCCTGTATAGTAGTTGGGTCTCTACAAGTAGAACTTTATAATCTCCTCAGTATTGTCCTTTGATTCACTCTTTCCAAAACTCCTCTGGGCATTCTGCCTTAATATGAGTTATAAATATCAACTATGACTTTAACTCATCATTAAAGGGGGCAAAAAACACTGCAAGCATCCAAGATGAAATAATACTGCAGCCAAATCCTACAAGCGTTTGTGTACTGATTATTTTTTAATGTGTAAGACCTGAGGATCAATCGGGTTTTGAAGGGGAAAAAAAAAGAAATTCAAACTAAATTTTGAACTAACTTTTACACAGCTCCAAGCTTTACTTTTTTTTCTTTTTTTTTAGACAACAGTAAACCCCAACCCCTTCTAATTATTGGTTATTTCCTCCAATTCTGATTCTTTACACTGGGAAACCTTGCTGTGTTTATCCCTCCATGGCAAGACTTGCACACCTGAGCAGATGATTTTTCCGTTCAGGTCTACTCTTGTTAATGCATTTGTGATATTTTTACAGTCTTGATAGTTGTGCACAAAGTTTCACAGGCCTGAAAAAAATGGCAAGGAAGTTAAATAAAGTCTGAGGGAGCAGCAGGTCGTTTGGTGCTATGTAACAAGCACTGCAAAGGTGCCAGAAAAATGTGATAATTCTGGTAATCTGATAAATTGATAAATGTGACAATACCCAATTTTACACTGTATTAATGTAATGTGATGTGAAAAAGTGCCTGGTTAACCCAGAAATTATGCTGGCAACTTACACTGGTGGTTGCATACACGCTGAATTCAGTGGCAGTGAATTAAATATCTCCTAAGGCACTCGAAACCTGACAAGGCAAAGGATAATTCTTGTGAAAGCTTGTAGGAGCAGATGTAGCAGGAAAAGAGAACTGTCCCTATGGGATCCCTCACTTGTTCTATACAACTCCACTTTATTATTTTTCTTGTGTGCGGGTCTGTCATAAAGAAAACGCTGCTGATCAGTCACACTCGGGGTTCTGTCACCACGTCCTCGGTGCTGCTGTTCCTCCTCCTTGGTTTTTTTTCCAGGGAAGTTTCTTAGACATAAACCCAGCGATTTATGATAAATCTGGAAATCAGAATTACACTGAGTTGAGCAGAAAATAAGAACACCCTAAATGTGATGATCTAAATTTTGTGATTTACCTTTTTTTTTTTTTTTTTCTGGAAAATGAGGGGTTGAAAAATGCTGACAGAGCAGGATGCATTGCAGAAAACACCTGGAAGTGAGAACTAATTTTTCTGAGTGGTGCTGTGAGAAAGCTGCTCTGCTGATTTGATTGTGACCTTTCAGATCTTGTTTGAAATTTTGCGTCCTCTCCTAAAAATTAATTAAGCAAGATGATTCTTCAGCAAACTCTTGTGTCAGTGGGTGGGAGAGTAAGATGCATCTCTCTGTCTCCCTGTTTTGGCCACGCTGGATGATACTGGCTTTTAGGGAAAGAAGAGCTAGAATATGGAAATGTGGATAGGTAACACACCTTGCAGGCTCTGCATTTGAAGAGAATCCAGTATGGCTTTCCTGACTTAATTATTTTATATTTCCTCTTCTTAATAAGACAATCAGCTTTTAGAATGTACTTCAAGTCATTTCTATTTGTGGCAAAATCTGAGCAGCATGGTTTTGCTTCGCAGCAATAAAGCTGATTATTAAGGAAACTTTGACAGATTTACAATAGAAAAGGAGGAAATCTCCACAGAACTTCGATTAATTTTAGTATGAGTAAATTAAAACCCTAAAAATCTATCTCACAAAGCTCAAGTGAATTGGATTTCCCTTCCTCACAGCTCCATCTTAGTGCTGTTGGTCACTGGAAGACTCAGGTTCTTTCCTTTTGTTTTCTTTCTTTATCTTTTTCCCTTGAGCTGGTGCCTCTCCTCACAGTAGCAGTAATCTGTTAATAGTCCCCAGATGGCACGACCTGTTGTGTTACTGTATTTCATTCCCTTCCTACTGGTCTAGTTCTCAAAGCCCCACGGTTCTCTTCAGACAATATTTCAGTCTTTTTATTGATGCAGCCTTTTAAGTTTATTGTTAATGTGCTTCCTGAGCACACTCTGCCTGCTCTGACTAGGAAAATGAAAGGGAGCAGTTTGGATGGAATGTGAAAGAAGCCAATTTTTAAAAGGCAGGAGAAAGGAAATGTGTGCAGGAAAAAGAAAATTCACCATGAGTCTTGGAAGGTGAAGTGATGGAGGAGCTATAAAGAGTTTGGAGGTGGATTCCCAGAGAGACATGAAGTTTTTACAAGAGAGAGAGAGGCAAAGGCTGCTTAAGATGAAACAGGACAAAGTAATTAAAGGATAAGGAGAGTGAGACTCAAAGAGGAAAGGTATTTGTGTGTGTGTGAGTGTGAGAATTCACAAAATGGATCTGGGCAATGAGTGGAAACTTGAGGGAACTTTGAATCATTTTTACCTGTAAGTTCAAGGTATGGCAGCAAATCCAGCAGCACACAAATAAAATTAGTTCCAAAAATTCCAAGCAGACCTTGCTCACACTTTTAGTGTTTGATGTCTGTGAGGTGAACAGAGTGAAATCCCACAAGTTTTCCTGGAGGGTGACCCTGGAATGAAGAGTCTTTCAGCTGAGGTCTGATGCTCTGGAGCACATTAGAGTGATATTGTACATCAACAGTCATGTTCTTGTTCCAACTTCTGAAAAGACAGAATTTACACCAGAGTTGGGTGTGAAAATTTGAGAATGAGCTCTCCCTCATCCAGGTGGAGGGGCAAGAGCTGCTGCCACTGCAGAAACAGTTTAGACCCATTATTTCTATTACAATTTACTTGTATATAGTCCATGATGGCTTTCAGCTGATGAAGCAATAGTGAGCTGCTTCATATATTTGAGGGGTCATAGTTGTACACCTTCCTGAAATTTCCCCAAGATTTTTTCCCACAGTTGGAAGTTGACTCTTCAATTGACCCATTGAGTGACTAGAGGTTGAGACTGTGAGGAGATGCAGAGAACTGGGGATATACTGCAGTGAGAGAGGGGGTTGTAGGAGAGTTCTGAGAACACTTTGGGCTAAAATAATTGAAAATCAAGGAGTAAGAATTTTTTTGTTAGTACACAACTAAATTTCGGAGAAATATAGAATAGAATTTATTTTTGGTTTTGTTAACCTATTAAAAAAGCCTTTGTAGGGGATGAATTTGGACATAACATTGGCATGCTGTTTTAGGGGGGAGAAAAAAGGGAGTCCCACGTACTTAGAGTGGAATTAAAATTGTTTAGGAGGGGATGGAGTGGATTTGCACAGAGGGATGGACTGCAAATTGTAATATATCTGCATCATTACTGTGCTCTCAGCAGCCACTCAGCTGCACATTAGGAGAAATGGCAACACAAATTGCAGGTTAGGAAATGGGGGTTGGAGCTGACATTGCAGGATGCAAATGGGATAAACAGAAGGGCTGTCTGAAAACTGAGGCACTGAGATAAAGAAATGGGAGTACAGAGGACTGAACCAAAAAAGGACAAGACAACATTTGCAAAATGAACAAGAGATGTGTGGGAAAACAAGGCGAGTTAAAGAGCAAGCGACAGAATGTGTGAATACATAATACACAGTAATTTGAATTTTTTGGCATGAAGAATGTGATAAAGATGGGGCAGACCGAGTGGATGTAATTTTCCATGTCTCATTTGCAGTACTTGGAATTTATTTTGATTATGAACACTTGGGAACTAAAATGCATTAGAGGAAAATGTGGCTTGAACGGGGTTTATTGCAAATATTGAAAGATTCTTTTAAAGAACCAAAGGGTGAAGTGTATGCCATCAATTTTCCTTTATTCTCTAAGACCATGAGTATTTTGGTGGATGATCAGATAGTATGTGTGCTTCCTTTCACTCCTGGCTAGAGAAGATTCTAATTTTTCCCAGTTAATTAAGCCCATGCCTGAAATCTGTGAGCAGACATGGGGGCTCTTTCTAGTTCTCTCACTGCTCTTTGATGTGATTTGATGAAAATTGCTTTGCATTTCTTCAGTTCGGTTTTCCTACCTGTGAAATGGGGAATTATCTGAGCTTTGCCAGCAAAGAAAGTGCATCAGAATGTGCAGGAAAGGCTGGAGCCCATCACCACCACCCTGTGCAGCAGGAGGGTGATTGCACCCGTGGAAGTGCTCCAGTCTAGAAAATATCCCCCCTTTTTTTTTTCTTTAGATGTTTTTTAGCTCTCCTGTTGCATTTTGTCTGTTGGACAGGCTTCAATGAAGAGACTTGTCACTTTTGTGAGGTTTAAAACGATTATCAGTCCTTCTGCCTGTCACTGACACATCAGAAGAGTTTTGTCAGAACTGGCTTGAAAAAATGGTGAAGTTCTGGGAGTGTTTTCATCAATATTAGACTTTGAACAGACACAGCTTTCTGAGAAGCTTGTGGAGCTCCATATTTAGTTGGCTGAAAGCTCACGTCACATCCATGTTCCTTGTGAGAACTGAGATCCTCACCAAGGGCAGAACTCTGAGTTCTGGCTGTGCCTTGGCTCTTCTTCGTGCATTTTTAACAGAAATTCTAAAATTCTCTCTCAAATGGATTTCTATATTCTCAAAGGGACTTCTCTTCAGTCTGAAAACACTTCTCAGGCTGGCAGGCTTGGATGTCTGCAGCAGCAGCTGATGGTTGGCAGCAGCTGTGAAACCTGTGCACGAGCACAGAGACCAATTCCTCCCACTCCTGTCAACCCAGAGGTGCCACCTCCCTGCTGTCACCTGTCCCTGCTCCTTGCAAGTGGAATTACCTTTCTCAACGTGTAAAGTGCCATTTCACACAGATCTTTGTCTGGCACTGAGACAAATTCAGCTTTAAGTATGAGAGGAGATCCACTGACTCTGTTTTTTCCTTCATAAGCAACAGCTAAATTCAGCTCTTTGGGTTAAAAAAGAGGAGTGTGAGAACATGGCATATGGCTGCTCGCCTGAGAGCTGGGGCTCGTGTTTGCTGAAAGAAATTGTAATGTGTTGTTGGCATTCTTTGTAATTCAGCTTAACTGGGAGCCTGCCAGAACCCAATCAAAATGTGTTCACAGTATATCCAAAATACAGCACTACTGCCAACATTGTAGTAGCAAGATGTAACAACCTGTTTGGGAAAGAAACATGAAAATTTCCTAACATGAAAAATAAACCCATTACATGTTGTTGTCAGCCTTGTTATCATCCTTTTTTTTAAAGTATGTTTTTTTAATAGAACTGAAGAGGCACATAGTCCTGACAAGGCCATCTCAACAAAATGTACAATTTGATTGGGCATTTACAGATGCAGAGAGGGGAGGAAAAATGCCCTGACTTGTCCCCTGATGAGCTCCACCACTGGATTTGTTGTTCAAACCTTGGTGATCACTTCAGTGGATCTGCCAGGTCTCAAGGATTCATTTAGGTACCATCTGTTATCAATGGGGTCTCCAAGGATTTTTTTTTTTTCCCCCTTCAATCCTTGAAAAAGAAACTTGTTTTGACCTTTTGTCTTCCCATAAATAGAACCAAATCTTTGTTTTCAGTTCAGACTCGCAGTATGCACCGTTCTGACCTTGACAAGAGGGACTTGTCTGGGGAAAATGGAACTGGGAGTTTCTTTCATCCCTGTATCTCACCCTCATGTCCCTTGGCTGAAAAGTGCCCAGCAGGACACTCCCACCTCTCTTGGCTCCCCACTGGCTCCAGGTCTTCAGCACTGACCCAACCATCAGTCATGGTCTGGAGGAACTTTTTTCTCATCATCTTTTTGTGATCAGTAACTTCACTTTGTTTAATGTGACCACTGTTCTCATATTTCCATCCCCTGATTTATTTTTTTCCCCCCTCAGTCAACTGAAAAGCCATGACTTTGAGTCCCTAAAAGGTTATATAGTATTTTCTTGATTGAACTAATATTTATGTACAATTTTAAAGGGTTTTATAACAAATGTCTCAGAGTACTATCCAAAGGTTATGACAGAGGATGTTAATGTATAGATTATGAGACAGAATAAGAAATTTTATTTAATGTTTCTCTTTCTTGAATCAGCACCCCTCTAGTACTGTGAGGAATGTAATCTCCTTACAAGCAGGTGTTAGATCACATCACTGCCCATCCTGGAGTGGAAGAGACATCAGGAGTGGTGCAACAGTCAGTACTGGAAAATGTAAATATGCCACCAAAAACATCTTTACTGAGGAAATTAGCACTCATGTAACCAGGAAGTATCATGGGAGATGTTAATTCCTGCAGAGGGCTTTTCAAAATGGAGGAGGCTTTAAATGAGGTATAAATTTTCTGTGGGTTGTCCTTCCAGAGACACGAATTTCGATCTGGGAGATGGAATGGGACCATCTCCAAACCTTTGCCCGGCGCGGGCTCAGTCATGCAATGCTCAGAGCACTCTGGCTCTGCTCCAGCAATGCACTTAAGTCTGATTTGAATAGTGAATATTCCTGGGAAAATCAATTGGAGGATTAGCAACAGGCAGAGAAGTGAGGCAGGCACTTAAGTTCCGTGTTGAATCAAGGCCACGCTCACAAATCATCACTGTAGTGCTTCCTGTATTAAATCATGAGTGGTACCAAGGATGAGACCCTCCAGGATCACACCAGAATTCATAAAAAAGTGTCCAGTGATGTTTTTTGTGGAAGGGGGGGATCTTCTGCTGGGAACTTTAGTGCTCTGATTTCCACAGACTGTGAGTATCTGACAAACATCAAACTGGAGATAAATCTAATTAGACTACAGTTTAAAAGAGAATGTGTTTGATTTATAGAGTTGTACAGGTTGGCAGCTGTTTCAGTTATGAATTTAAACACAAGACACATCTTAAGAAGGTTTCCTGTAACTGTCAATGATTTAACTGATGGTTTCTTAATTCCTAGTGCAAGATCTCAAAATTGCTTTTCTAGTTTCATTGACATAGTTTTCAGTTTCCTGCTCCTTTCCTACATCACATTTCTATAAAAAGGACCACCAGTCCCACCAGAGACACTTGGGACTGAAACAATTTGTACCTGTTGGAAAAGGACTCGTTTGTTCTGCTCTGGAATATATTTTTTAAATCTTGCTGTAGTAAGTAGAGACAGTCTGGTCCATCAGAATCATTTTTCCTTTCCAAGCTTTTTCAGAGATATAATTGATCAAACAACTTGGTTCCTGGCAATCCTGGTTTGAGGATGTAGCTCCATCCCCTTGCTCCTCTCTCCGTGCTCCTCATGTCCTTGCAGCTCCTCCTCACCCGTCTCTGGTTTCTGTGTCTGCATTGCAAACTGACTTGGAGAACATTCATCTGCCAAAAAACAACCTGTTTTCCTTCCTTTTTCTGGGCTATTGCTCAGATGGATCAGTTCCCCAGTTCAGTGAACACGCAGCTACAAAGGCATTGGGAGGGAGCAGCAAGTGAGGCAGAGAAGATAAAACATGGGAGTTTTAGCTGCTGAATTTTCAAAGCAAAGTTATTTCAGGGGTTGCTGACAAGAAAGGCTGAGCTTCCCTTCACCTTCCCTTTGCTGAGCTGATTCCCTGTGCTGCTATGAAATTTTTAACACCAACACAAGAGAAGAGGGGAGTAAAAGTTGTTGCCTCTTTTGGCAGTGGTGTGGTCTGAAATTGGCTTAACCCCATTTTGGAACTGCACCCTTAGAGGCATTTTTATATCCAAAAAGATAAGAAACATATCCTATTTAGAAGTGTGGTTTACACATCAGATACCTGAAAAGTAAGAGCTGCTGCGAGGCAGTGAATAACACAGTGGCTCAGGAGTAAAGGAGACATAGAAAGTACAAGTTTTGCACAAAAATAGAGAAAAATGATAGAATATAGAATATCTTGGCTGATCAAGCCTAGGATTTCTGGAGGAGACGTGGAAACATTGAGATAGTAAAGTGATTAAATTTGAAGTTCCAGACTTTGGTGAAATTTTCTATTAGTACCTAAATTCTTTGACTCAGGAGCTTGTTTAGCAAGATTATCACAACATAGGCTTAGAGAAAAATTTTAGAACTACTAATAAATAATACTTAGTGTATGAGCTTCATATACACATTGGTTTGGATAGTTTTTTTAAAATCTAAATTCATATTAACATAGTACTAAGATAATCTTTAAAGAAAGAACTGGGTCTCATAAGGAGCAATATTTCAGGGAAACATAAAGTGAAAATTGATTAACTTCAGCATCTCTAGTACAAATTATCACACAACCATCTCAACTTTGGTTTCTGGCAGTGGTGTTGGGAAGTGGGGATACCAGCCATGGCAGGATCACAGGGGCTTCTCTTGCACTTAATTAATTGTGATTATTTTTTTCCCCAAGCAGGAGCAATCAGAACAGCAAAGAGCCTTTCTGACCCTCACTAGTGCAGCCACTTTGTGCAATATAACTTGGGTGACTTGGGAAATAATGCAGAGCCTGAAGCCCTCTAGAGGAAATACTAATTTTTCAGCCTGTCCCTGAAAATGCCTAAAGTAAGTCAAGGACATTCCAGTTTTGTAAATCACTTTTAGCATTTTTGCAGGTACCTGATTATTTATTTTTTTTTAAGTTAGAATTTTCAAATTGCTCACAGGGTTAGATGTGTGTTAAAAGTTACCAACGTTTGAATTTTTGCAATCCCATTTACACATTTTTTAGGGAAAAGAAACACTGTTAACGGTGGTGTCAGTTAATCCAGGTTATCAACTTACTTAAACTACATTTGAGAATGTGACTTATCTGACAAAAGGATAGTAAAGGAAAAATCCAAATTCAATTTTTGTTTGAGATCAAAAAGACACCTTTTTGTTTCTGAAGATCTTTAAATTCTTAATTGCAGAGGCCTTGAACTAGGGAGTGATGTGATGATAGAAATGCCTTATGTAAAGTAGGTCTCAAAGCTTTTAAAATAAAGGATCATAACACATGTAGAATATATAAAATAATTAAGTTCATTTGCAAATGTAAAATAATCAATACTTGGTTTGCTTTGGGGAAGCAATACATTTGGCACTTAATTTTTAAAAGATAAAAATTAAGAGTGCACAATGCAATTAATGCAACCTGAAATGATTTCACAGGACTGAATCCATTTCCAAAATTCCTTGTGCTGGTTTTGCATTTTGGGCTGGGGTTTGGGAAGGCTGGAGCTCAGGCTTAGCCTTGGGAGGATGGTTTTGGGGGGTTGTGTGTGGGGAGGGAGGTTTGGGTTTTAGAGCCACAGTGGGATCATCTGGAACACCACACAACTACAGCCCAGCAGTAACAAACTGCTGATCAAATCCTCTAATGCCATAAAAACGCTTCCATGCCCCTGGCTGAGGGAAGCTGGAGGTTCCCCCCTTTCCCTGCCCAATCCTCTTAGCGCAGGTGTCCCGCGCTCCCGTTCCCGGGGAGGGAAGCACAAACTGTGACTCCCTGTTTGCTAAATCCTCTTAGTGCTGAAGAAGCCTGAAATTCTGCTGGGCTCTGGGGAATTAGCACCCAAGTTACATTTGCTCTTTGCCTGCTCTTTTGATGGGATACACCACGGGTCAGCTCTGGAATGAATCCCCGGGAACAGCTCTGCTCATCCAGCACTTTTCCAAGTCTGCAGCACCTCAGCCTGTTTGGAATCACTGAACCAGTGGTTGTGGCTGAAGCACTTTGTTATAAATGGCAACATCTTCTTTAGAAATTAGGTGTTATAATCACAAAAAAAAAACTACTCAGGTTTTCTTTTTGCTTTTACTAATATGTAAAATTTGGAGAGAAAATCTCGTGGATCCAGGATGCACTGAGCTTTTTCCATATGTGCTGAGGGAGGTTGGAGCCACCAGTTTACCTGTCAAAATTACAGGAAGAAACAATTGCAGTGATGGGTAACACAGTGAATTGTCATGGAGAATTGAATAGTATCTTAATTTCTTAGGATGAAGCTGTCTTTGTTTTGTGTCATATTTCTAGAAGTTCAGGAAAATGGCAATTTGGAAGAAGCTAATCATGGAATGATTTAAAGGCAAAATGTCTCATAAATATGAAGGCCACATCTAGTTCTCTCTTCTGACCTTTTTGGATTATCTTAATCTTAATCTCCCTGCCTTTTTTTTTTTTTTTAATAGCAACTCTCTTATACAGAAACCTGTAGTTCTTTAACTGATTTTTGTTTTCCTTTTTTTCCAGTATTTTCTTGTTTCTGTTACCCTTTACTTGATCCTGTTTGAGCAAACAATTTCCTAAGTGTTCTTAAGGAGCTGACCAACCTCTAATACCCTTCTGTGTTCTGTTCTCTGCCACATGTGACAAATAAACCAGAAGATAATTTTCTTTTCTGAGGCTTTCCTGGGAATGGCTGCAAGGGCAGTGCAGAAGAAGCCATGAGGAATGTCCCCAGAAACATTATTTCATATTGTGCTCCTTTTGCTGACACAGAATTAATTTATCCTGCTCACTCCAGTGCATTGCTCCGGGCTGTGGGCTCTGTATTTTTAGAGTTATTGCATTTACCTTTTCACAGAGAGTTATTACATTTACCTTTTCACCAGCAGCTCTATTTCGAGGTTTTATGGACAGTGCTTACTGCTGACATGTTATTATTGGGGATCTCTTACTCCTTGTCTGATGACTCGAGAAAAAACTTTATTTCCTTATGAAGAGCATAAAAATAGCTCAGAATGGTAGAAGGGAACTTTGCAGTTCTTCCAGTCTGATGCTTCCTTGTCAGAGAGATGGAAATTCAAGCACCAGTCCTGCCCTCTGTCCCTTTTTTGCCTGCTGCCATGTAAGAGATTTAATCATCTTAGGCATATTAAAAAGTCTTATTTCAAACATGAGTGAGTGACATCCTATGGCTTTGAAATGTTTTGTAATCACTTGGGTTTTATTTTTTTTTGGTACTGAATAACCAGCAAATTTATTGCTTTGCTGAATGGATTAAAATTTTCTTTACATTGAGCTGTAATCATACTTTATTCATGGACTTTTGGGTATACAGTTCTTTAGATATGATAAGATTCTTGCCTGTTTCATGTTACTTCATAGAAGTATTTAATATTAGATAAGCTATGTCTAGATCAAGTAGCAAAACATTTAGAATTCAGAATTAAAACACAAAGTAATAGTGATTTTAAGATGTAATAATGTTTTCCATCGTGTCGCTGAAGCCAGAGATTTAATCTGTCTTTAGCTGGTTCTCCATGAAAAGTGGTAGTGAATAAAAATTTCTACCTCTCATGTTGTTCAATAACAGCCATAACAAATTTCTGGCATCACCATGTAAGGGAAATGGAGAATGAAAGTGGGTAAATGTAAGAAAAGAGAAAAGATTCATTTTCCAGTAGGATTTACAGTTTGATTTTTATTTCTTCTGTGATTTTTTTTCTTCCCATTTGCCTACTTTTGTTGGTTTCCTATAGTTTGTATTGATAAAAATATGGATTCCTAGTCCAGGATTTTCCTGACAGTGAATTGACAATTCCTGCTAACGAGCTGACTTTTAACTGGGCTAAGCACTGTCTGCTGGAGCCAATCCCTCCAAACTGCATAAGGAAAGAGCTTAATTTGAGATCATCCAGATTTATAGAGTCACCAGGATGACCAGGAGTGCTGCAGGTGGCTTCCTCAGGGTTTCCTTTAAATAAAAGGAAAGGGAGGGATGTGTGTGAAACCCCAGACCGACTGATCCACAGCCTTGCCCAAATATTGACCAACAGATGCCTTCACCAATGCCTCTGAATATCCCTGAGAAAAAGGGAATCCTACCCCTCCTCTTTATTTCTTGCAGCAATCTGATTTTTGGCATCAATGTGGAGAACTGTGTGAGGAGTTGCCAAGGCTCCCTTCTACTCCTGGGATTGTTTCTTGCAGGTGTCTAAACCATTACACATGAATTAGGTTGTGGATTTGCAGCTGCTGAAGAAATTGGGTTGAGCAGAACTCTGATTTGTTTGGGCTTTTCACTCCCAAAGCCTTACAGTGAATTTGGCTGTTCTTTTGATATCCAGGATTTTTAGCAAAATATGTCAGTGAAGTCGGTACAAGAATGAATGTATTTTGGCACTGAAACATCTGTAGCACTTTGTGTTTGATTCTCCTCTGTCAGCTCTTTATCCCCACTCAGCTCTGCATCGTGAGCACTTGCTGAGGGAGGACATGATCAGGGATTCTGGTGTCCTGAATCAGTTTGGGGGAGTTGATAACATTCCACAGCTGTCTTTGTGCCTCAGAAAACTTCAGTCTCTTTATATGTATTTTGGGTAGTCACTGTTCTGAGGCGTCTGTGCCTGGGTGGGTTTTGATATGATTATGAATTGAATTAATGTGGAGCTCTATAACAAGGTGATCAGAGATACTTTTAGGGCAGGATTCATTTCACCCAACTTTGTCTGCCTTGGCATTACATGAATTTTGTCTGGCAAGTCACTGTCTCTCTATTGATTAGCTGAAGCAGACTCGTTATCTCTCTCTCCAGTGTTTCTTTTTCTTCACTCTTAAGACAGGGACAAGTGGGGCACATCCCTGTAGTACTTGTACAAGAACTTGCTTGGTGTGATAGTTTTCTTTGGGTTTGTGTGATATCAAACTAGTTTTCAGAAGGTCAGTCTGTGATTAAGACTTTCCTGTGAAGAGTGCAAGGGGGATAAATCCTCAGAAGCCAGAGAAAGGAGATTTCAGTTATATTTATTTTTTCTGATACTTTTGCTTTTAAGATCAGTCCTGGTAGATGAGACGTGGTTAATGCTGTTCCTTCCTTGTTAGACTTCCTGACCTTTCTGAAATGGAAACTATAGGGGTTGAAAATGAGCTCCCATCGATGTGCTCAGGCTCTAGTGAAGGAAATGATATGGATTTCCTGGTTTTCTTTTCACCTAAGAGTCATTCCTTTTTTTTGGTGGCTTTGGGGTGTTGTGGTTTTTCGTAGTTCTCCCCCCCATCATCTTTGGCAGCAAGTTAATGGTTACTGCAAAAAACATCCTCTTGAAAGCAGAGACCTGGAACAGGCTCTTGGAATCACCTATTACTGCCCTCCAACCCTGGGAGATGTGAAGACAACCTTTGGCACTTACTGCAAAAAGGAGGAATATGAACCCTGCTCACACCAGTTCTCCACTTCCAAGAACGTGTGTGCAGGGTGGATGTTATTTTGTTATTACTGATCCTAGAGATGATTGTTCTTCACCAAAATCATTCCAATACAGAGATCTTTGCTCCTTTGTGATTGGGCGAAGTGATTTGAGAATTTAACTTGTACTGGTTCTGCATTTTAGTTTAAGCATAAATCGAGAAGATTCTTCTAAATACAAATCTATTTTTGGCCTTCTGAATCTATTTTTTTTATTGTCTTTTTAGCTGATTCTAAAAGTTATTTAAAATTTTGATATGTGTTCCAGGGTGTCTGGAATAGCGGGTGGGATGATGATCATCAGTCTGTCATCTCAGCAGTTCAGAGAGAAAACTGAGGATTATCAAATGCAGATTTCTTGGGGTGTAGGAAGTACAGGAGTGCTTGAAATGCTTTGGCCAAATGCAAGGCACTTTTAAAATTAATGTGACAAGGCAAAGTCACAAGGCAAAGGGTCCAAGTATTCAGCTTGGTCACTCTGGAATGTGGAAGCATCTCATCAAACAAATGGGAGGTGTGAACATGGGACTTCAGAGCACTTCCAGGTCACCCTTCAGCCTTGCTGCTTCAGAAATGAGTGGAGGCTGTTGTTATACATCCTCATCGAGGAGAAAATTAATGAGGCTAAGGAAAGATGTAAATTTGCCTTGGCACAAAGAGCTAATTAAAACACCTCTGGTTTTTATCACTTTTATGAGAAATTCATCAGTAACAGCATTAGTGACACGTCTCGAGGTTAAGACTGTTGTGGAATGTGACAGCCAGGAGCATGGACTTGTGCCTGAAAATGTGATCCATTCTCTCTGTGAGACCCATTTTCTTCCAGAAACCTCTTTAAGGTCAGGACTAATTTCCACCAAGCTTCTAGAAAATGCTGTTTATTACTTCAGTGGTAATACCACAGCTCAACACCTGTCAAATGTCGAGGACAAAGTTAGAATGTCCTCACTTCCTATTATTCAGTCCCAGGTAATGAAGGCAGAACTATATTAAGTCATTTACCTCATATATATGAATGTCAATTTAAGGGGGATGGCATATCATTAAATCAAATTTTATTAGTTCAGCAGTTTGTTCATTTGTTATTAATATTGCTTGACACATTCCCTTACAGAACCTTCTCAGCTGCTGTGAACTCTTAAAATATTCATAATTTCAGCAGAGCTTTTGTCTTGATAATATAGTTATCTTGGAAAATTGCTGCTGAAAAGAGCTTGGAGTTAGAGACTGAGGTTATGGGAAAGCCCCTTGCTTTAGCCATACTAAAAATACAATACTGAAGTTACAGTGATGATCTGGTATTCCCACTGGATTTGCATATGGGATAGAATCTGGGAGGCTGGTTTGTGTCTCAGACATGCACTGTGGTGGAGGGGCAGTGATGTTTGTCCTGATTCAGAGGAGGACAGTTCAGAGGGAGACAAAAAGGGTGTTTGGATGCTGGGGACCTGCTTTGGGTTGTGTCCCCTTTTCCAAAAGGTGTTTGTGGCTGAGGAGATCTGTCAGTGCGAGTGAAGCTCTGACCTGTTCTGGGGAGAGAAGAGGAATGAGGTTGGAAGCTTCCATCTCCCAACACTGCTTCCCTGCTGGCTACAGAGGAGATAAAGCCACCAAGTCCACACAGAGAAAATAGAAGAGTAGAGACAGTGTGGAAGGAGAAAAAATGTGATATTGGGAGATAGAAGCTGGCAGTCAATGAAAGGAGTTGAAGATATACAGGATTTTGTTAAGGGAGAAAAACCTGGGAATTTTGTGATGAGAGGACACTTGTGGTGGGGACTGTTGGGCCAGTGCCAGTGGCTGGGTGTGGCATGGAGCTGCAGGGTGAGGATGGAGAGGATGAGGAGCAGAGAGCCCTCTGAATGAAGGGCCAGGAGTGCACAAGTGCTCTGGCTGCCAAGAGCCCAGCTGGATCCTGGGGCTTGAGTGTGTCTGCAGAGGGCTTGGATGGGACAGATGTGGATCCTGGCACCCTCAGGAGAGAAAAATGGGAGCGAGGGAGGAGCTTTGTGGACCTGCAGAGCCTTAGCCAGAGATCTGACACAAGTGGAAGAGTTTATGTCCAGTAAGATCAATCTACTTTGAAGCCTGGAATGGAAGCCAACATTTTTGGTGTCAGTTGGTGCTTGGGAAAAATTAATTCCAAGTGCTCATCCCGCCCCAGTTCCTGTTCATGCAGATGATGATCTGTGAATTCAAGCAGCAGAGTCTGCCTGTATTTGCATGTAAAACATCCATCTGTATCCCTGTGAATGTTGGAGTGACGCAGAGGAAACTCAGCCGGGAAGCAACATTTAAACCCATTCTACTTGCACAGCCAAGCATTTAAAGGTCAGATAATGCCAGAGCTGAGGGATTAATTTTTTCAGAATAATCTGAATTCTCTCCTTTTTGTGTGTTTGTGCCTTCCTGCTGTGCCTGGTGGTTTTTAATGGAGTTCTTGTAGGAAATTTTGTAATCTAGCTGCAATATTGCTGAAGATCAGATTTGTGACATGTAGGCTTAAAGATGCAAAGTCCTTAAGATAATCTTCAGTTTTCAGATAGAACTCTAAACTTCAGGCAAGTTTAGGCTGTATGGAGCTCTGAGCAACCTGATCTAGTGAAAGGTGTCCCTGAACACAGCAGGGGGTTGGAATTAGATGATCTTTAAGGTTCCTTTCAACCCAGGCCATTCTCTGATTCTATGAAATGCTCCAAGTTTGGTGTTTTGGAATGTTCTCAGACACATCCCCCCTGTCTCTCTCTGAATTGTGAGTGTGTGAAGATCCTTTTCTTCAGGCACTCTAAACACTTTTTGGTTTTTTTTTTAATTTCTCCTGAAGGGTTTAAGAACCAATATCTGGTATTTGAGAGTCAGCTTAGTGTGAACAGGCCTCGAGGATTATTCCTTTTCTTTATTTGGACTGAATAATTCTTAAAAAGCTTTTTAACGTCCTTGGCAAAAATACCCACCTGATGATTGTCCTTGTTACAAGTTATATAAGAATTGGAAAAAGATCCACTGGGACTGAGCCCAGTGTAATAAATCAGAGAGGTTTTTGATGGAGAACATGGATGAATTTGATGTGTGTATTGAATAAAATCACATTTAGGAAAAGGCATGGATTCTCTACCTCCTTCTCTCTGTCAGCCAACCAGTCAACTTCTTCCAGATCTTTCTGCTAAATATTGCTTTAGATGGAAAATACCCCGTGTTTCTTTAAAAAAACAAACCCAAACTTTTTTGGTTTCTGTAACAACTCACTTGGACTGAGGCTGTGGATGCTGTTAAACACTGTATGTATTTAAGCAGATCTGCATATGTAAACTGAAGGCTGTGACAGGAGCAGAAGTTCGTGCTGCCTTCCCCAATTAATCAAGAGAATTTCCACACAGAAATGAGTTTTCATTTCACCTAATGGTGAATATCTAATTTTCTGGCCTTGCAAGTTGCTCTGCCTGGGAAGAGAAGCCCTTGCTGGTTCAGATGAGGTGTCTCAGGTGCAGCCCTCTCTGTTTGGAAGGTCATGTGTGAGTTCACCTGCAAAAACCAGCAGGAATCAAACAATGTTTCCATACTTAAGATTCCAAACCTACTTGAGCAGTTTTTGTCTATGCCCTTTCTCAAAGCACACACAACTTCTCATTGTCTTTTGCCTTTTCTTTGCCCTTCTTTGCAGTGTTTCTGTCCCTTTTTTTAGCCTTATATGTCACAGAAGACATCAGCTCTCACTGAGCACAGTCACTGTTGGCATTTATCTCCACTGAAAGGCACAGCAAATTTAGTGGGTTCCTTTCAACATCCAGCACAGTAACATTTGAAAATTAGTATTTGTCCCTGTCTCACTTTGATATATTGATTTTCTTTTTTTTTCACAAGTCACCATTCTGCAACAGAGATACGATTGTTGTATAGCTTTTACTAGTCAAATGAGGTACATTAAAAGGTTATTAATTTGTCTTGGCAGCCCAATTCTTTTGAGCAATCAGATTGTTCCATCGACTTTGAGGTTTTGTCCTTTAGGTCCAGATTCCATGGACATTTGTACCTCAGGTTTGCTGTTGTGCATAAGCTGCTGTCCAACTGTGAGTTTAGTACTCTATGTGCTTTTAATTTTAAAGATTATTTTAGTTCGGAAAAACATTCAATACTTTCTCGGGCCCTGAATCAAAGTGATTTTGCCCAGCTGGCTGTCAGTGGGCTCCAACACTTCTGCCTCAGTGCTGAGCTGCCCAAGTCAGGAGTGGTCAAAGCATTTCCATTGAGCTTCTTTCCTCCTTGTTCATCCCTAAAGCAGAATGAGCAAGGCTGCATTTTCCTCACAGAGGGTCTGGTTTTGCACGTCCTCATCTGTCAGGAGAGTGACCTGGGGAGAGCAGTGGTGTTTGTGACAGGCTGGACTGGCAGGGCCCTCCCCGTGACCCCTCCCTTCCCAGCCAGGGTCCTGCTGTTCCAGCCAGATGCCCTGGATTTTCCCCCGGGAATGGTGATGCAGCAGCAACAAGCCCATCATCTAGTCAGTAATAAAAAACATATTAAAATATATGAAAAAGGAGAAGTGAGTAAACGTAGCTTAGGGAGAGGTTTATGAATAATTGGAAATTACAGACTTTTAAATTGGCAGTTACTTTTGTGATGGAGAGCACTTGACAAAGTTATTGTCCCTTCAGTTCTCCCTGAGAGCTGCCCTGTCTGCATCATTCCTGCATAAAGGGCAAAAACTTGTACCATCCCTCCATTTATTCCACAGGAATTTTTTCAATAATGTTAATACTTTCCAATATCTCTGGCCAATGGCAGAGGAAGGGACAGATCTTTACGTAACATGGCACCAAGTTTGTGCTTTAATGTGAACCAAACCTGGCATTTGTTGACACCGATGGAAAGACTCATTTAACCTCAGTGGACCTTATTTGTCATAGTATGGAGCATCCCTTTTGTAATGTTTGCTCTGACTTAATTCCTAAATCTGATTTTAGCCAGTGTTACAGGGAATTTTTTTTAAGATGTTGATTTGCTTTTCTATTTCAATGACTCTTTTTTTCCTAATTATGCATTTCTGAAAATAAACATTTTCAAGCTAACTGGCTTTTGTTTTCCTGCCTTTTCTCCCTAATTTTTTTCCATCTCCTTTCTCTTTCACATTTCCTTGATTTAGACAATGTCTTATTTGCAAAATCATCAGCATGGTGAGCTAACATATCAGAGTTCTTACTTTTCCTCTACTCAGAGAGAGAGTTTTCCTGGTCCATGTTGATTTATTAAACTTTCCTTTACTTAAAAATGGAAAGAGACAAGATGGAATCATAGAATTTTTTAGGTTGGAAAAGACCCTTAAGATCATCAAGTCCAACCATCGGGACCAACCATGGTTTATGGGGTGTTTTACCCAATTTCTTTCTACAAGGCCATTTTCTGAGTGTGTGGTTTTAAGTTCAGCCAGTGCTGCTTCCCAGTTGATTCAGTCAACACTGAATGGAGAATTCTTTTGCTGAATTGTGCTCTATTAAATAATACTGAAAGATTAGGAAATGTCTTCAACCCTCATTGATTCCCTGTTAAAGTGAGTTAAGTCCTTTAGCCAAGTGGGGTTGGAAAAATAAAAATTCTTCCACCACCAACCATAGTTTTCTCGTTGTGGGTGTTAAGCCTTGGCTTTCAAAATAAAAAATATATGTGTTTAAACACTTCCATTTGAATATATATATATCTATATAGTTTAGTTATAAACTGTACCCAAGTAAAGAATGTGCAGCAACAGAACTGCAAGCTTGTGACACTGATACTGTGTAACTTGGGAATAGGGGTTTAATTTTATTTACCTACATCT
Organism: Neopelma chrysocephalum; assembly: GCF_003984885.1. Classification (NCBI taxonomy): domain Eukaryota; kingdom Metazoa; phylum Chordata; class Aves; order Passeriformes; family Pipridae; genus Neopelma; species Neopelma chrysocephalum. The sequence continues at coordinate 644,983 of NW_020897743.1, forward strand.
AAGCAGAGCTAATGCCCTTTACTTCTTTGTAGTTGTGAATCTTAACTACTTTTAGACTTATCTGTAAACAGAAATCATATCAGGAATTGCATAAAGAGCACTAATGAGGCCTGAGTGGCTTGAGGAAATAAATATTTCATTTGGGTTTGGTGAGTCGACACGAACTCATCCTGTACGCTCCTAATTGCATCCTCGATATTTTCCTGCTAAAAACAATTAGAGCCGTGACAATGAAGAGCAAAGCTCCTGAAGGCTGATATTTTGCTGGGTAACATCTCCCACTGCAGTACCTGGCTCCCAGAGAGACAGAAAAAAGAGATGGACAAATATCTCTCTTTGTGGATGTTTATGAGGTGCTGTCAGGCCCTGAGCCAGCCTGGCCCTTTAATGACACATCCCTGGATCCTGGTGTCAGCTGCCTCACTGTTTGCACCAGTAAGTAAAGCCTTCTAAAAGTGCCCTGGGGAGCTATTACAGAGCAGGACCAATAATACAAATTTCATATTTTGCTCTGCTGTCAGACATCCTCTCTGGCACAAGGGCAGGTTTAATACTTCTCACTGTGCAGTTTTCATAGCACGCCACATTCATTTGGGTTTTTCTAAATCTCTCTTAACACTACAAATGCTTATTTGTGGCCACTGATTCTAAATTTTTTAATTAATTTGCTTTGCTTCAAAACAATTTATTGTTTAGTAGCAGGCTCAGTGACTTCTTCTGAGCTTTAGGGAAATGTTCACTAAAAGCAAATTTGGAACATGTAGGGTTTGGAATTTTTGCTCTAAGAGTTATTCTTGGGCAGGCAGGGAAGAGAAATGTGTAATGGCTTGGAATTTAAATGTGAAATATTATTTGCAGAATTTTCAGTGAAGAGCCTTCAACCAATCCAAACTGAAATACACTTATGTAAAATCATTCATGAGATTATTTGAAATAATGAGCAGATACAGAGAAATAGGGTTCTACTTGCAAACCACTCCAGAGCAGAGAAAAGTTTTAGGTATTAGTTGCAAACAGACTGCTGAGCTGAGCTTTAAAAAACACACACACCCCAAAAAAATCCCCAAACTACCTCATACTTATGAATTTAACACTGATCTAGTTTTGCATGGGATATAAGTACCTATAAAGCTGTGAACATGACTTGGTAAATAATAAATGAGCTCTACCTATACCATAACTTAGGACTATCACTTTACAGAGTAAATAATTGGATCACGCTGAAAGAGAAGTTAATTAAATGAAACTGAAATGTATCCCCTTGTATTTATGAACAGAAGACAAACACACACTGTTTTGTTTTATTCAATTCTTGTGTCTCAACTCAATTATGTTGTGTTAATTCAGACTCGCAGTGCTGACACCCAACATGCCAAATACAAGGTGTCAGATCTCTCTTTCTCTGATATGCTGAAGAACGTGGCCAATATCAACTATTTTTGCCTACAGGATAGTTTTAAATTTCATATAGTTCACATTTTCTGACTTGAATGTCCACAAGCTGGTTTGGTTATTCTGATGACTTCTCATAAAACATTTAGAAATTCATCTCTGGGCACTAATCCCAGCATTCAGTCAGGCCAAGGTCTTCCATGTGAGTAATGTGTTGATGCTTTCTATGACAATTAAATTAACCAGTTTTAATAGATTGGACTTAATCACTTCATATTATCTAAGAAGGTGTGTTTAGAAATGGAGTAATAGATAGTAATGTAATTTTCTAATCTGTCTTTGGTGAAATTCCTACACTGTCTTGTTTAACTCATTTAGCATTCCTGTGCTAATTTAGAGGAATGTAATTCTGTTCATCATTGCCAAACTGTACCATCTGGTTAAGTAAAAGGACCTTTGTGACTCAAAAAAATGTTAAAACAACTACAAAATTCTCTTTAAAAAGACACTGAGGCACATGACAGAATTATCTGCTTCTTTAGATTAACAATCCAGGAAATGAAGACGACATCAACTTTTCCTTTATTTCTGTTTATATTGCATTTGTGAGAACTTTTAACAGACAAATGAGAACAATACTGTTCATATGCCTGTTGCTTTCCTTTTCTTTAGATACATCGTGGTCTTTTAGAGCTTGGCTGCACATTTTCTCCCTAATTGAGCCCCACTGGTAACTTGCTGTGTGCAGAAATTATATTTCAAAGCTCTGTCTTCCTGAAGTGCCCAAGTTGGTTATTTCTGTGCTTTCTGGATATCTGTAGTTCTATGGATCTTGGGTTTACTTGCATCAAATATCTGTGGATCAAAGTGTATTACTCACTCTGCTTAGTAGCTGAAGTTATTGAAGGTGAATTTTGTAGGTCTCCAGAAAACCGTGTGCATATCAGGCTATGGTTGATGTGACAGAGTCCTTGAGGGAACTCTGAGTAACCTCATGTAGCTTTTAGTGCTTTTAGTGCTAGAGCCTTGTGTTCAACTAATTGTTCTGGAAGCTCAGAGTGTGTGTGGTTTGGAAACAGGTTTGGAGGAATGAGAAGTGTTTCAGCTGATGTTGTTCATCAGCCCATTCTCCAGCCTGAGAAACAGAATAATCCGGTTTTTCCACATGATCAAGTCTCAGGGAGAAACAGAACAATTCTTTGTGTATGGGCAAAGTTGGATCATTAATTGAAGGTGTGGGAACAAAACGATTTGTGTGTTATTGAGATTCAGAAAACTGGAAAATTTGACTTTGGGGGGAGAATTGGCAGTGGGCGTAGCAGGGTTAGTGCAGGTGGTAACTGAGCCTAAAAACACTCTTTCCAATCAGTGATAGCCACACTATCTGACTTTGAAGAGTCCTGGAAGAGCAGTACCAGGAAAAATATGTTCCTAATCATAAAATAAACTTATATTTAGTTTTTTGTGGTATGAGGAGAAAAAGCTTTTCTATAACGTCACTCCCTGTGCTGTTTTGTCCTTCCCTGGTCTCCTTATTAAGTACCATGAAGGTGTAAAATCAGTACTAAAATGTTTAAAAACGTTGTAAATAACATCAGTAATATAAACTTTCCTCTTTAGCAGCATGTGCTGTATTATATAAGTTAAATTACCAATTTTTTTGCACATTTTCCATAATAGCTCCAAACAAGGAAGTACACTCGTATTTCCAAGAAATTTCTCTGCTTGTGAATTACACAACGGGTTTGTTTTTTTTTTTCTTTTCTCTGCTCTCTGAATATGCATTGTTGGCTTTTCCAAACAGGCCTGGATGATTGCCTCCAACAATACATCAAAAATTTTGAAAGGGAGAAGATCAATGGGGAGCAGCTGCTGCACATCACTCACCAGGAGCTGGAGGAGCTGGGAGTCACTCGCATCGGCCACCAGGAGCTGATCCTGGAAGCAGTTGATCTGCTCTGTGCTTTGGTAAGTGATTTCTTGCATCACTCACCTTAATCATCTGGCTTTATAAATCTCCAAACTACATAAAAGTAATGTAGTATGTTCTCTCCAGCTACAGTGGCTTTGCTTCATTGAAGGACAGGCATGTCCTGGCTTCTCTCAGCTGTAGAGGAACTATAATTTAATGATTTTATGGTTGTGTGTTATAGTCTTTTATTGCTTTTTCCTCTGAATTTCTTGCTTCTGCATTCAAATGCTGTTGACTATCACTACTGGCATCCATATGGTCCTGTAATTATATGCCATATGCCCTGGTATTTCACGGACATTTGCCACACTATACTGAACCAAGCAGACCTGAGTGCTTTAACCATGCCAGCCTTCAAAAGGATGGTACTACAGAGCCAGGAGGTAATGCTAATTAGACTGGAAGATTGTTTAAAATGAACTTTAAGACAAGACTGGAGTGGTAAAATTGACTTTATCTAAACTACAGACATGTGTGTCAATTAAAAGTGGGGTTTGGTTTTTTTTAGCAACCTGCAAGCATTTGGAAGAACACTGTTTTTTCATATTATTAATCATTAGCTTATTAATTCAGTTAGCCTCCTAACAAAGTATTTGATATCAAAGAAATCTTTTTTCCTCTGCTGTTTAGTTCCTGCCAGCTAATAACATGTAATGTATTAACTCTAAAGAAAAAATAACTCTCTTGTGTTTGTGTAGGTGAATGGGTGAAAAAATATAGTAAAAGTCAAGAGTAAAATTATGTGGGTAAATTGTATATGACAGTCCCAGTATTTTATTTCTTTATCAGGAATTCTGCTTTTGCATAACTAAGTTATCCTGTGGGATTTTGATAAGATAAATTGCCTCCAAGAGGGAAATTGGCACTTAAAAGTAAGACGGAAAACAAATGGGGTAAAATGCACTTGATCTGAGGGAAAAAAAACCAACTACCCAGTTTGAAGTACCTCTTATTAGTCTTCTTCTTGAATGACAAAACACACTCAGTGTAGCTCGAGATCTGTCCTTACAAAGCACAGAACACATCTGTCAAGGTAGGGGATGCTTTGGCCTTGCTGCAGCTGTACCTGTGGCTGGGCTGTGCTTCGGGAACATCTGAACTCCAGCTCCAGAGTTCTCCCTCTGAGACATTGTGTCCCACACGAAAAGAGCCACAACACCCCCAGTGTCACATTATGTCACCTAAAGAGCAGTGTCACCGTGCCCTGACAGCGGGCAGGAACAGCAGAGCCAGGAAGTTTCCCCTGGACAAAGCCCCCCTTCAGTCACTGTGCCCTTTGGGAGGACCCTTGCTGAGCTTTTTTATGAGAATTTTTTTCTCTTTTAAGCAAAGAAAATGTACCTCTCGCTGCTGGTCAATAGTGCAGCTCTTACTGTGCTGTCTGTGACCTTCCTCTTTCTTTTGAAGCAGGAGGGGGATTTTCCAGCTCCTGGTATCATTTATTCAGCCTCCTGCCTTTAAGCCCTTACCCTTCCTTTCTCACTCTGCTCTAAAATGCCTTTTTCTTTTTTTCTCCTGCTTCTAAATTTTTCTCTCCCTGCCTGTTCTGTGTGCTTTCTGCTGAGTGAGTCTGGAGCCTGGGGCTCTGCTCTTGAGTTATTCTCTTGCTTCTGACATTTCTGCCTTGCTGCCATGCACAGCACATCCTTCAGTTCTTGCAGGATCACAAGGAAAAGTTTAATCAGACTAAGTATAATAGCTATTTTAAAACTATAATAATTTAGAAGAATTTGAATCCATCTAACCAAAAAGCATTATTAAGAATTTCTCTTCAATCCTTCCAAAGTATGGCAATTATGGAATGGTAGAAGATCTGATGCTACCTTTAATAATTGAAATACACTTCTAAAATATCACAATTGTATTCCTATTCTGTGCTAAGTCTTGAAACATTAATATATTATTATACTGATATCTGACTGCTGGTGACCAGTGAGAATTGTGAACTGGAGGTCTTCACTGTTATAGATTTTTAGATTAGCTAGTCTGAAAAAAAACAGAGGAAATACCTTATTTTAAAAGTACTTTTTAAAGGGGATATAGCAGTATCTGGTTTTTGTTTATGCCACTAAACAGAAATTAACATACAAGAAATTATTAGAATCAGGTGGTCTTAAGGAGCAGGTCATTTTACCCCTGATTCCCTGAGGCACGTTGTACTAATGCAGTTTATGAGCAGCTAAAACAGAGCCCCAGTCAGTCAGGAGTCAATCCTTTAGTGCACTGTGTGTATGGACAGAATGCAGTGAATGGCAGAATGCAGAGTATTTGTAGATTCATAAATATATATACTTTAAATTTTTTTTTCAAAGCTTCTTATTAAAAAAAAAAAAAGAGGGGAAAGAGCAATTCCAACAACGTGGTCCAAAATCCCACCTGTGGAGAGCTGGTACCAGCAGGAGCAGGGTTTGCTCTGTCCCTCTGCCTGTTCAGCATGGCCTGAGCTCCCAGTGCCCTGCTGGCAGAGCATCCACTGGGTTTTCTCCCATTCTGGATCATAGATAGCCCTGTTCCTGTTCATATCCACATCCCCCCAGCCCTGCTCTGAGCTCTGCCTGTCCCCCCTCACTGGGGCCACGTCGATGAGCATTGTTTATTTTATTTTTTTCCGAGCATGGATTTCTCCATCGATTCCTGGTTGGCAGCTGGCAGTGCCCAGGGTTCATGACCTATTTCTCCCAGAAGTTGTCAGCAGGATCTCAGTGAGCTGGGTTGTGCAAGGCTTGGAGCAGGAGCAGCTCCAATGCTCTGGAGGAATCTCCCAGGCAGGCTCAGGTTGGGTGATGATCAGGAATTCTGTGCATGTTGCTGTGCCATGTTTTCCACCTGCCTTTCCTGAGGATCCATGGTTTTTGGGAGTGGGGATTTGGTGGGGTTACACCTCAGGGAGCAAGGCTGCTCCTCTGTCACAGGGATGCAAACCCCTGTAGAGCACACACAGAACCAAGTGCTGACCCACGGGGAGGGCTCTAAGGGCAAGAGAAAACAAAAAATAAAGGAGGCACCTCCTGTGTTTTTTATTCCCTGTCCCAAACCACCTATTAGCCAGACTCCAAATGCAAATTATTAAATGCAAACTATTACACATCTGCCCTCGCAATGATTTTATACCCACTTTTCCCAAAAAACCATGAGAAACACAGACTAATATTATGTCTTTGTTAATTGATTCAACCATGATGTTATTTTGGAATAAAATCAGGAGAGATATTACTAATACATAAAATCACAGATAGTTATTTTTCTTTTGAAATAAAACTGAGTTCAGAGCTTTCTTCAACCAGGTATTGCACGTGAGAATCCTATGCAGGAAAGATTCCACCCTGGAAGACGACCTGCAGTAGGAAAGAAGGAAATATAAGAAATGTAAATAAGGAATAATAAGAATATTTGATACACCCATAATAAGAGAAGTGGCTATATAGGGATATAGAAGCATATGGATTTTACCTTAAAATTCAATAATTTAAAATGTTAGAATAATCTCATTTATGAAAGAGTAAAATCAAGGTGCAAAAAGTGAGAGCAATTTTCTCTGTAGGAAGGAAAGTACAGGCACTTTCTTGGGATTGCTCAAGGCTGAATTTATGTGCTATGAAAGGGAAAGTCATAGGTGAGCCTTACTTTCAGCTTCAGTTCTTTGACCATTTTGGAAAGACATTTTTGAGTTGGGTTTCAATTATGAAGAAAATCGGGAATGATGGCTGTGGGGGGAAAAATCCTACCTTGAACATCCAAGTCCTTTCTTGCTGGTGTGGTCAGGAGCTGCAATTATTTATTTGAAGTGACCTAAATAACATCTATGGACTAAAAAGTGTGGGCCACTTCGGATTCGGAGTGTAACTTTATTAAAGTTGAAATATTAATTGGGATATGTATTGGAGGACTTGTTGCACAGGGGCTGAATCTGAAGAAGCAGTAGGGCCTGGGGAAAATCACTTCTTACCAGAGAGTGAAGGATACTGGAAACGAGAAGAGGAGCATTTTTGAGGTCAACATGGGTTGCTGTTCAAACCTGTGCAAGTAAATTTAATTGAATTAGGACAGTATTGGAGTCAGTATATTGGTAAAGTCTGCACGAATTAAAACATAAACAGTCCAGTGGGAAGGAAGACTTTGATAATGAAAGGAAGAAAAATGATTGGGAAATGAAATGAATGCTCCAATGGAGATTGTATCTCCAGTAATTAAAAGTACTGTTAATTCTCAGGCATTCAACCAGTGCAACTGGGCCCTGTATTGTGGAGAGATTTCAAGGAGAAATAAAGATTGGAAACTTTCTCTTCAGATCCTTCACAGCTACAATCCAGGCAGGGTGGGTTTTCCAACAGAAGGAACAACAAAGTCACCTGTGGGTCAACATGTTTATAACAACTGGCAGGAGTAGAATTTATTTGCATACTTACTATTTTTTAAAAAAAATAATGTATAGGGCATAGCTACCAAAAAAATTCTTTTTCCTATCATTTTTCTAACATATTTCTTTACTAGGCATCTCTCTAACAAAATTACAACAGCAATAGGAATTTGTTGGTCATATGGGAAGCAGCTTGCAGGGATTTATTTTGGAGCATTCCATGCTGGAGGCGAAGCAGCCAGTCTTTCACAGGTGTCTCTGTATCTGTTGATGAGGTTGTTTCTTCTGAATTAAAATTATTCAAGATTTTTAGTTTAATACTACCTTTTAGTGGCCATACCTACAACCATCTCTCTTGAGATCCTTTTAATATTTCGTTCTGCTAATGCAATTTTGATTTATCAATTCTTGGAGTATATTGGGAAGTATTTTTTCTTACTTTACCTGATTTGTAATCAGGTTTCATTTTTAACAAGTCATTCAATGTGTCAAATACTTATTTTCCACCCATATTTCAGGGGATATTCAAAGGTGATTATACTGGGCTAAAATCTTCATTTTATATATATATTGATGCTTGAGTGTATGGACATAAATCTTCTTTCTTTAGAGTGGAATGCCATCCCTCTTAGTGAGAGATGGAGAGATATTCCATCTCCTCAGTGTAATGAGGAACCTGGCACATCCATTATTTTTGGCTGTACAAACATCTAGGCATCCAGAGAGCTTTATTAATCTCAATTGGAGAAGAAGTTCAGCTTTTGGCAGTCCAGTGCTATTTATTGTGCGGTGCCAAAACATTGAATTAATACCATTGAATTGAGTTAGTTAATTATTGCACATATTAGAAAAGTGTGGATCATCTTTTGCTTAGTCTAATTAGCGGCTTCATTCTTTCAAATCATGCAATTTGGAAAAATAATTTATTTTAGGGACTGTCTGTTGTTTTTTTTCTTTTTAAAATCTGTTGACAATTTTGGCATTTTCAAATATCTCTTAGGATGAGGGCAGAGAAGGAAGGTAATTGTACAAACAGAGTAGCCTGAAGTACTGCTGTTCATAGGTATTTTGCACATGTCTGTGCATGAGAGTTTTATCTTACTGGGAAGAAGCAAGAATTCCATGGTCTTGCTAAGCTGGTGTGTTGGAAAAGGAGAAGTTTGGATGTGATTCCATATCATTTGTCTTGATTACCTACACAAGTGAAATCCTTCCTCTCTGAAATCCCCCAGTGCTCCCTCACCAGACATTGACAGGCAAATGAGAGGAAATAAGTTCTGTTTTTCCTGTCTTTTGACGTAGCTGAGAGATGTCTTCTTGTCACACAGTAATTCCATTTCAGAAAACGGGGAGAAACACGTTCTATTCAAAGTGTTAAACCTGTTCCAAAGCCTGTAATTTCCTTCTGAAAATGTATCTGTTTAAGCACCAGTGAGAATGAGGATCCTAACCCATTGCAGGCTGGGCTGGTGAATGGGCTGCTCCAGGAGCTCCTGCATGCTTCTGAAAAATAAATGTACTTATTTCCATTTATAAATGTATAAAAGAATCCCTTTACAACAATCCCTTGCTGTATTTTATGCTGGCTGTGTGTCTGGGTAAACTCAGTGGTTTTCAGTCACTGAGCATTGGACCCCTTTGCCTGTTCTGAGTTCCTGCCCCTCCCTGGTGGAGAACAGCCCACCTTGACATGTCCATAAATTGCTTTGCTGCTTATTAGGCCAATGCAGTTGCAGAAATTTATGCAAATGAGTAGGTAGGTAATGACACGATGTTAAAAACCACACGTGTGTGACTCTGTAGGCCAGGGCAAGGGGAAAAAACTGGCTTAAATTACTCCAGATAGTGCTGGAATACATCATAATTTGTGTGTATTTTTGTACCCCTGGTTTAGGGGACATGAACTGAACATTCCTTTCTGACACGATTTCAGTTTCTCTCGAGGTTTAGAGCTGGAAGACAGTGACTGTGTTTGTAGTTTCAGCCCTTCTGGATGTCTGGTTTCTCCAAGGCTGATCATAGTCACTACTGGGCATAAAGGAATGGACATTTTCCCTGCACAGGGATGAAAGAAAAACCTATAAAGCAACACCATGTTTCACTTCATGGTTGTTTCTGCTGGAACCAGCTGCTGGGACATTGCAGGGTGCAGTGTTAAGTGATTGTTTATTGCTTCTTTTGCTTTGATTTCTCTGGGTTTCACAGGAGTCCTTTCCTGCACAGTTGTCCAGTTTGCCAAAACCAGTGGAGACAGAAAGCAGGACAGTGAACTTTTGTGTTCTAACCTTAATTTTAACCTAAATTGCCCTGTCTGAGCTCTCTCACATCCCCAGACTCAGACTAACCAAAATTTGGATACTTGATTTGTGTGCAGCAACGTGGAGGTACCCTGTGGTGTCCCAAGGATGCTCACCTGGCCTTTGTGGGACAATTAGAATTGACAGATCCAATTAACATATATGAATTATTGCTTTCCCTGGAATCTCAATGTGAAGTGCATGGAATAGCCTGCCAGTGACACACGAACAAATTGTGCAGCAGAGCATTCACATCCTCTTTTCCATCTTTTTCTTTCCACACTAAAGGAGTTAGAAAGAAGGATGCTTGTAATATTTGCATCCTGTCTCATCTCCTACTCATGATAAAATGTATTGCTGGATTCCTACATTGCTTTTAATCAAGCACACGCTAATGTTACCAAATCTTTCCACAAAATGGAATCTTGTGAGAGATTCTCATCACTGCTCCCACAAACAATCTCTAGGAGATGAAATAGCCATTTACACTTTTTATTTTTTCCATTTCTGGATGATGTTTGTGGGGTACTTTGAGCTGAGAATGCGTTTATGTTTCAACAGGGCCTTCAGAAAATGGTCATTTAATTTAATTTATCCTTCCTGTTTGAATTCTTGATCATGAAGGGGAAAATTATCAGTGGTGAGAGTTGCATTTCAGTACTGGCAACTTTTCAATTCTGTGTTCTGTTGTCTTGCATTTTATTGCTTATTAGATTATTACAGATATATGAGTCATATATATGTGACTCATATATATGCTAATTCTTATATATAACAATTCTTATTACTGACTTCACATCACTGTCACAGGGCTGGGAATTGTTGGCCTGTTCTCATTTTGAGATTTTAAAATGCCAGTGCTCCGTTCAGTAAAGCCTAAAAATCCAGATCTTGCAGTTTACTGTGGTTTCATAAAAATGCCACTAAACCACCATCCTTCTGTACAGGAGTTAAACAGAGTAATTTTAAGTTCTAATTTCTGGAGTGCTCAGTGGTAACATTTCCACTCTGATTCTTCTATTGCAAACACAGAAATCAGACTTCAACCAGGGTGTATGAAAGGAAAACATTGCTTTTCCAAAGTCATGGCTTGCAGCACAGAGGGCTTTGTGTTTTCTGTCAGAAACCTGCACAGGGTTTGGGTCTATTGCTGTATAACAACACTTAATTGAATGTCATTGCATTAAACGTTTGAATATATAATTTATATCCATTAGCCAGCTGAGGTTGATAATTTTAACTTGATGTGCTTTATTAAAAGTCTTTCCCAAAGTTGTTTGAACTCCCACACTTATCCAGGTGTGAGAACCATCCAAATGGGAGTCATTCCCAAAGCAGATGAGGCTTGCTGAGGTTGTGTTGAATGGATAAATATCTGTGTGTGGCTCCTGGTATTCCAGTCACTCCTGCTTGGGTTGTGCCAAGACTGAATCCCTGAGAACTGGATGGATACAGGCACTGAGAGACACTCCATTGACTGGATCCAGCTAATGGGATATTGATTCAGTCCTAGGTAATCATGTTAAATAGTAGGGGGAAGGTACATTAGATTAAAGAGGATAGAGGATTCTATTTTTGGAACAAAAAGGAAGAATAATACACACTATTGCAGGAAGAGATTAATTTCTCCCCTTTCAATGAAAAAAAGATATTCCACTGATAGTAGGTCTAAATTCCACTGATGGTGGATTTAAATTTCTTTAAAATAACCCAAAAGCTCAGTGATACACAGAAGTTATTTTGGTTTGTTCATGGGTTCAAAATCTTAAACATCAAAGAAATTACTGTCTCCAATGATCCACATGAAGTACATTGGTAATTTTTAGCCTTTTAATAATTGCAATGTTACTTATACAGTATTTCAAATAATTAGCTATAAACAATATTATGAACAACTAAAATTGGCATCTAATTTTTTTTCTTAAGATTTAAATTTTGTTTTCTACTGGAAATGATTATATTGTATTTATGGCTTGTGTGTTTCATTTGCAAAATCTTTTCCCCTGTAGAAAGAAATAGAGCACTTTTTCTTTAGGATCTTGATTTGAAATCTGCACTAATAATAACACTAATAACATATAACATGCAATGCATGTTTTATATTATGTTACATATTGCTACCATGCAATACCATGGAAATTCTCTGTGCCAAGGAAATACAGGGAGCGGGTCAGTGTAAGTTAAAAACTATGACATCTTCCTCACCAAAAAATTGCTTTTCTAATTTGCAGGGAGCAATTTCCTTCATAAATTCCCAGTGAGATATTTTTCGTGCTGCTGCGTTACTTTATCAATGGCTGTGAGGTGCCTGAATTCCTGAGTAATTATCTGTGATCAGTTATTGTCAGAGATACATTCATATGCATGCCAATAGATATGCATGCACATGCATATTCATGTCACTGGTGTTGACTGAGTTGCTTGAGCAGCAAATTCACGATAAAAATTGATAAATGAACTTTTTCGTACACTCATTAATGCCCATTCAGAAGAATCCTGTTACTAATTTAATTTCTAGATGCTTCTCTGAATTGTTATGAATAGATGGAACATTTCTCCTGAAATGACATATTTTTCATATGGAACTAACATTTCTGCAGGAATCTGAGTTAAGTGTCTGGCCCAGGTGAAATGGTCAGTGTTGACATTATATTTCCAAGACAAGCCTATCACTTATTCCCTGAACTTTGAATAATTCAGCACTGTTTAAAATTCTAATTTTGTGTTATGTACTGAATCTCTTCTCCTCTGTGATCTTGCATTTCTGCCTCATAATTCATTTTGAGAGATACTTAAAAACATTGAGAAAATGAGACTTCCTATGATTAGATGGTTGGTTCTCACACAAAACTATGATTATTATGGAGGCAAAGTTGAACTGGATACAAGGTTTTAGTAACAAACAATAAAAGTTTGTGGTTGTTTAACAGCACATTACGCATGTACAGCTTCCTTAGATACTGAGGGGAAAGGTGCAGCACATGCATAAAGATCAAAGAGTATTGGAAGGATATACATTTTAGAAATATTTTATCCTTGAAATAAATCCAGTGGAGTTCCCTGGATTGGCACCAGGGAATCTAAAGAAGAATTTGGGTGTAATTTAGGTGTTTCTAAGAGAGACAAATCAGCAGGAGCACACTGGGGAACAACACCGCCAGGCCTGGTAATGACTAATGCAGGAATTGCTGATGACTTTGAACAGTCAGCAGATCACAGTCAATCTGGGTTTTTTGGAGGCAATATCTCCTAGTCATCCTTTGCTCTTGTTTGTTTATCCTGGTATCCCCAGTCAGCACATTGCTCATAGCTTGTTTTCCTACACATATGGAAGAGGTCAAGCCACCAGGCTGCCTGGCTTGCATATGTTCTTTAATTACAGCCATATGCAGATCAGGCCTTCCTTAATGCTGAAATAAAATCATTGGGAACATCTTGGGATGTGAAAAGAAGCCACAAAACAGCCCAACTCCCTTTATCCTCTTGGGTCTTGCCTTTGTGCCTGTCAGAAAGGAAATGCTGCCACAGCTTGATTTTCCTACTGGTGTTTTTGCTGCGAGTTGACATTGAAGCTGCTAAATGTGCCCAGATGTCAGGTTGGCAGAGGCCAAATGCTGAGTGGATGGTGCAATGCATTCACCACTTTGCCAGCATGGTTGTGAGAAGGTTATTATGGTTCTGAAAAGGTTATTATGGTTCTGAGAAGGTTATTATGGTTGTGAGAAGGTTTTGTTATTTCGTGCTGCTGTAATATGAAGGTTTTGCTCAAAAAAAAACCTCACGAGAAAACACTGAATGCATTTTGAAATGGAGACATTTTTTAAAATGCAAATTCACTTCCTGGGAGTTTAGATCTAAACTCTTTGTGAAGCCAGAGCTGAGCAGAAAATGTGAATTAGAAGCAGAGTGGGAGAGCACTCAGGAACAGATCCAAGGGACGCTGCTGAGGTTCACAGGAAAACAGGAAAAGGGTTTTCTCAGATAAATTAAAGCACTATTCCAAACACAGGTTTGGATCAATCTCTCCTGTTTCTGAACCTGATGGTTCAGTGCCTCCACAGAAATAACTATTGGTGGTTCAGATGCGGAAATGATGCTGCTCCACTTTACAGCTGAAATGAGACATGAGCTTTCGTTTCAGAGGGAATCTCTTATCTTAAAAGTTTCCTTTCTTAAAGCTTTTGAGCATGGGCACTGCATAGACAAATATCTGGTTGATGTTCAGGTATTTAGGCTGTTTACAAAGAGACTAAAATTCAAGGACTTGCTGAATGAGTAATCTAAAACTGTGAAAAATATAAGAAAATTTTAGATGTTGAAAGAATTAATAAAATCTCTTGAAGGAGTGGGGAAGAAAGGAAGAAAACAAAAAATATATGGGAAAAAAATGTAATTAAGGTATTCGTTGGACGTGGTCAGCTACTCAGAGCAGCATGGTCTGGGAAAATGTTTTTGTATTTATCATAAAGTGAACCTTGGTTATGTTGAAAGTCTCTCAGACCAGCAGCCCAAGTCATCTGGGATCAGATATAGCGATCACAGCATTTTTATTTGCATCAAACTACATTGTCTTTCTATTTTATGTCATTATGGCAGCCAGCAGTTGTACATAAGTGAGTAGCAGACTCCATGTTTTTACAGGTCTAAACCCAAAATGCCATGGATGATGTCACGATGTGCTGGATTGCACTGTGAGGCCAAGGAACCCTGTGAGGGAGAGCTTGAAATGCATCTTCTTAAAACGCACACTTTTCACACAAGTATCTTCATGAAATCAGTGTTTTTGATTGGTTAATGTCTGTGCATCGTGTAACGATTTTAAATCTCCTCATACCTTTCTAGGTTTAGATCCTTGTCCCCCAGTAATCTGTTCTCTCTCTCCATAGATTGCTGCACAGACCTAAATAAACAAAACACTGCCATGTTCCAGTTTATTCAAGCTCACCCAATGAGGGAGAGCATTTGGCTATTACACAATTTAAATCATGTTGCTTCATTAGGATTAAGCAGACCAAGAAGGCTTTATGCAGTTTGTTCAGAGATCTGTAGCAAGAGCTGCAGTGTAAAAGCTACTTATAAAATGTTTAGGCAGGAGATAAGAAATCCGGTTAATTCTTGATCATCCTAATCATTCCCCGACAGAAACTGGTGCCCTGGGCAGCTTTAGGCTGGCCTAGAGTGGGGCAAGTCTTGTGTAATCAGTGATCCTTCTCCTGAGACCCATGAACAACAAATCTGCTTCTATGTCTATGACCTCATCTGCTGCTTTTCTCCAACTCTTACCAGGTGCCCACTCATCTGACTCTCTTAAGTCTTAAATTTAAAAATTTATTTAAATACCATTTTCTGAAAAAAAAAAAACAAACAAAAAACCCATATTTCAGGTGTTGCTCTTACAGTCTGAGTCTGATTTTTAAAGGAAAGACCATCCTGTTCTAATTCTTTTCCAAAATAAACCCCACATTTTAAAATAAAATACTTTCCAGGGCACCTTAATTATGCTTGATGACATTTATATGTATCGATTACAAAGCAAAGGCTAAAGCTCCTTCAGGAGGTAAAAACTACAGTGCAAATGTTAATTATTTTAGTTGGTTAAAATATTTAATCTTAGTTCTAGATCTACTTAATTTATCTATTTACAAGGTAATAGGAAGGTATATGAAGTGTTAGAAGCACTGTGACAAGTTCCAAATTACAGACTCAGGAGACAAAGAATTGTGACACAATTGGCTCCTGCAAGGTGGGATAATTATAATGGAAGGGAGAACAAGGGGGAGGAAAGCTACACATAAAAAAGCATTGAGGTGTTTCAGATAATAGACTCTGATTTGTAGTATGATGTTGCACATTTGCATAGAATTACCATAGTTATTAATGAATTCCAGACTTTTATTTTTATGAAACATCACCTTCTGTGCACATAAACCAGGTTATAATACTGCAATTTAACTGAAATGATAGGCAAATGTTAGTAAAGATAGGGAGAAGGATTGGTTTTATTATATGGTGTTGTTAATTTACCAATTTAGAAGGAGAAGAGCTTTTAAAGAAAAAACTGAAGCACATTTGGGCCATGTTTTACTGCAACTGCAGTCCCCAGCCATTAAGATGAAAAGGATTTTCCTAATAACTTTTATAAGTTTCAAAACAACAGTGCTAGGATTTTATATTGACATAAAATACATCAATTATTGAATATATTAGTGTATAAAGTGCATGAACTGCATCTGACACGGAGTCTCTTTAATACAACTTACACTGCTTCTTTGATGTGTTTTGTTTAACTTTTCAAGTGTTGTCAAAACATGCATCTGATTATAAACATTGTCCCATTTTTTACCCGTCGGGAAATGTCAAGTTTTAGATTCCAGTCTCTAGACCTGAACTTCTTTGGAACATGAACTTGTGCACTGATTCATAGGATCACTAATGAAAAACTTATTTTACCTACTTCTTCAAACTGCTATTCCAATAAAGGATAGTCAGCCTGTAAATTCATTTTAGAGAGGAGAAACTACCACACCTTAAGGAAATGCACTGCCTCACATACTTTAACTTCATACTGGTTTGATACCTTAAATTTAAAGTTGCATCAGAAAAACATCACCACAAAATTGTAATGGATCTCTGATGAAATCAAAGAAATGTTTAAGAGACAAGTGTTTTAGAATCAGGTTTGCACTGTGTTATCTGTTAGGCTCTTAACCTTTAAAAACAAACCTCCAGGAAGGAAATTTTATTTTAAAAGTGTATTTTGATGGTTTTTATTCTAGTTAAGTGTCAGAACTATTTATGCTAAAATCATAGTGCATGATTATTTTGGATTTTTGATTTTGTTATTATTTTTGTTATTTTATTATTAAACAGGCTGTGTTTGCCTGGTTTTATGAAGTGCTGGATGGCTCCATGCTATCCCAAACACTGATGCTTCCGTGGCCAAGAGAAGGAGCAGCAGCCACAGCAGTGTACACAGAAGGGGGGGGTGGGATCCCATCTGGCACGTTGTGTTTTCCCAAAGGGGATTCCAAAATCCCAGACCTCCTTTGGGAATTTCTTTCCCAGTGATGTGAGAGCCCCAGGGAGGCAGGTGGGAGAGGTGATGTGCCGTGGTACCTGTCCCTGTGAGCGCAGGGCCCTGGGGACCAGGAGGGAGCCTGGAAGGACCAGGGATGAGCTGGAGCATCCCTGCAAAGCTGCTTCAGGTGTACAGGTCCACAGCAACTCTAAGCCAATTATGGGTGATTTAGGGTGGGTTGAAAACCAGGCTGAAGTGGGGAAGATGTGCCTGAAGATGGAGCTTTTAAATTAATTTCCTAACCCTGCTCGTTGCACGGTGGTGCCAGGCCTTGGGAAGAGGGCACAGCACAGAGTTCTGGGGCAGTTCACAGATAAATCAGCTTAAAGCAAGTGGGAAATAAGCCCTGAGGGGGAGTGGAGCATGCCAGGGGGCCAGATGTGCTGCTTTCAGGGTGAGGAGAAGCACCTCGGGGTGTTGGGGCAGGATGGGACTCATGGGGGCAAAGGCTGGGTGGGCACACAAAGGGTTCGGAGCTGTTTGGGACTGGACCCATAAATGGGGGGAGTTCCAGCTTGTGCATCAAACACACAAATGGGAGTGTGGCACATGATTTAGGTTGTGGTGTTTGAAATGCCTTGAACATGGTGAATTTTATGTGAGATGCTTGAATTTCAGTCAGGGTTGTTTCCTTTAATCTCCTCGCTCAGATCTCCTGCTCTGGCTTTTATTTCAGTTGAGTGAAAATTTAAAGTCTCAAAGCATCACCAACTGAAAAACTGTATATGCATCCACATGTTTATACATATTTATACATGTATTTATACATACATTACTCTGACTACTTACGTGAATGACAACATAAAGAAAAATTACTATAATTAAAAAGAAATCTGTTTTAAGATAAGTTAAAGTCATTACTTACGCAACATAAACTATTTAGCTAAAATTATATCCTGTGTCTATTAAACTTCGATGTGCATACGTTATTTTTATCTCTGTATGTCACATTACAGCAAAACAATTTGAGTACCTGTAAGAGAAGATGCTGGGGGGGTTTTCCACAAAAGAAATAAACTCTTCTTATATTGCAGGGATTTCTCGCTCCACTTTTGATCTTCGGGTGTTGTTGTCTACAAAAACATTGATTAGCACTTAACTTTTTTCCCCATTATACTCGTTATATTTTATCTTGATGTTTGCTACAATAATTTGACCTATTTTTATCTTGGTAGCTAAAATTTTCCTGGATTGCTTTATTAGCATAAAATCCTAATTTGTGATGTTATTATATACCTGCAGTAAGGTATGAAAACACCCGAAACTATTGCTGAAGACTTTTTTCATTCCATTTCTTCGAATGTAAAAAAACCTCATATCTTATATTGTTAGATGGATTTAAAAAAATTGGCTTAATTTTCTCACTGTCTTTTAAAAATGGAATTTCAAACCAGGATGTATGTGCAAAACAGGCAGAGTGTTTAGCTGGAATTGTGACCTAGACAGAAGGTGGGAGAGTTCATGACCACTGTGTATTTAGCTATTTCTGTGTTTTTGATTTTATGACATAAAAAGGAAGAAGTATCTGTTTGGAAGCAGATTTCCTATTTTTCAGTTTCCAGTATGCATTTTTAATTCTATGGAGCATTCAACAACTTATCCCTGACACCACATCTTCTACTCTGCACTAATAAAAACAACAGCCTGCTTCAGGTTGCTTAGAAAAAAAAAAGGCATTTTCCCCTGTCTCCTGAATTCTACAATTTCTGACAACAGCCACCTGTTTTCTGTACTTCAGAAAAGCTGATCAAGTGTGAAAGCCCTGGAGGGGACCTGTCCTGTCTGTTCCCTCACCACCTACAACAACCCCAGTCACCAGGAACAGCGAAACAGCAGCTCAGCCTGAGCAGGAGAGGGGAACCAGGGCATGGCAGGGATGCTCCCTGATAGCCTGGAAATGGGAGCATTAGGGAATGGAATTGCTGGATTGAAAGCTGTGTTTTACAGGCTTGCAAGCAGAGTTATCCCTCCACCTAAATCAGCTGTGTATCTCACTGAGAGGTGTCACTGCAAGCACAGCTTCAGCTTGGCATTTTGCTAATGATATTCCTCTATAATAAGCTTGTCTGCCTCTGATCTCACACTTTCTGCCTCTCAAAATCCTTCTTTCCAAGTCCTGTCATTGAAAGGGGCGTCAGGAATCGCTGAGCTCCAACCTGAAACACGGAATCAATCTGTCACTGAGCAAATCAGATAATCTGTGTGGGGCTCTTTGGAGTGTGTGCAGGTAATAATTCTGTCATATATTAGACTTAGTGGATATACAGAATTGCTTATTGTTTAAACCGTGCTTTTATGGGAAGAAGCTTAAGTAAATATTTAACAGCTTTACCAGTCATGTCTTTCTGTGTTCAGGATGGGCTATTATTCAGCCCTTCCTTCCAGCAGTTGCCCTTTCTCCAATGTCCCTGTCCAGCCCCCTTTCACTGAAAAGAAGTGTAGTTGACTTTAGTTGACTTTCTATTCCCACTAAACAGTTTCTGATCCAGAAATCATGAGAATTTGACAAACTGCTTGGCTGTGTGATTCCAGACAGACAGCATCTGGAGTTGTTTTAACAGTCAGGATTCATTCCCTAAACCTATATATCCATTTCCATTAATTCAGTCGTTTGATAAAAACAATGATGAAATAACCTTGAGGCATCATGAAACAAAACCAGGGAATGTAACAAATCCTGCTTGGGTTTTTTTCCTGCTCTTGGGATGAAAAATAACCCTGCTTATGCTAATGGCACCCTCTTGTCCCTTTTACAGGTTTTATCTTTTATTTTTCTGCCTTTTTAAACCAGAAATTCTATCTAGGATTTACTGTGCAAGACAGAAATCACCTGCCAGGAGACAGAATTTTCCAGGCTCAGGAGCATCATTTCCGTGGTGTGGCTCACAATAACAGCACGTATTTGACACGGGGAGAGCAGAGTATGTGGCTGTGAAAACTGAAGTCTGCTCTGGCAGCTGTGACAGTGATTTAGTCTGGCAGGTTGGAGACTCTCTCAGTTGGCAACACGTAGATGAGATGCCTACAGGAATTAGAGGAGATCTGGGGACTGGCAGTGCCACATACACACAACAAGGCTCCTCACCTACTCATTATCAACCACAGCTCTTCGTTTCCAAACATGTCCACTGAATAACAATCCGTGCACTTCAAACTTGGGGGTGTATCCACTCTCTTGCTCTTTTCTCCTCTGGAACAATCTCCTCTCTTTGCCATCACTTTGATTGCTGACAATGGAATAGGGCTTGTGGGGCTTGGTGGCCTCAGAGCATCGAGATGAGGTGCTTGGAGGGGACGCTTTCAAACACTATTTTTAACCCCCTTTTTCCCATGTGGTATTTTGTTATAGTTGTTTAATTCAAAAATTAAAAGCTCAGATTTGAGGCAAGCTGAAATCAAGAGCAATCCAGTGTCTCAGTCTTCTACAAAGGTATTGATTCACTGTCATTTTTGTCGTATCTTTATCTTTTTCCATTTATTGTGCTTTGCTCCATCTCAGCTAAACCACCAACTTGCATCAGCACTTTTCTTGTGCTGAAAAATTTCCTTTCATCTTCTGATTATCTTTATGGACACATTTTATCTATGCTTTGCTGTATTTTATATTGACATCGAGGTTGCCAGCAGTGTGCAATTAATAAACCTGAAGATAAATCAAAGAACTTGTTCACTGGGTGGATTTCCTCAAATACATTTCCTGTTCAATTCTCTGTGTTTTCCAATGACTTGATAAATTGCTCTGGTTGATTACACTTGCTGGTATCTCACATACTCTCTGTTTTTTATACATTTAGTGGTCAAACTGTTTTCTTTCCTGCTTAGCTTTTCTTAAAAGCAAAGTGACAGGTTTTCAGAGCTTTTATGCAATAATGAATTATTGGGAGAAATGTTTTCTGCTTGTTTCCACAGGAATAAGTTATGTTGGACTTGGAAACAGAACCAGGAGGATCTAGTTAACCATTCTTGTAACGTGTTCCTGAGTGTGCAAAATGAAACTCTTTCTGAGGGAAAACCAAACCCTGTTGAGCTGGTTGTTGCTGGAAAAGCCATCCCAGTACATCCACTTAGTGATCACCTTGGCAGGAGTGGAAGCTGAGAGGAAAATAGAGTAGGGGAGGGAATTCCTTCAGTGCTTTAATAATAGAAAGATTACCCACAGTATTAAACAGATGACATACTAATATCAAATAGAACTTGTCTTTGAAGTTTAAACTTTTCTAAAATAGAATGACTGTGGCTAATTGTCCAGAATTTGTTCGGGAAAAAAAGATGAATTTTTCTCATCTGCAGCAATTTATTTTGTGTCACTGTTTAGTCTTGATCTTGATCTTCCAGCCCACACTGATCATGATGCTTTAGGCATGATATGTTTACAACAACAACAACATTAATTCTGTCCCTAATATTCAAAATCAGTTTTGTCTAAGTTCTCAGTGAGCTCATTGAGATAACAAAGTGCTTCATTCCTTGTAAGTCGCCCTCCAAGCTGGAGGCAAGGGCTTGATTTATTTCTGAGTGAACTTTGACAGGGAGAATGTCTGGCAGAGAAGGCATCGTGCTCAGTGCCAGCTGTAAGTGGTCCAAACCACTTCACCAAGTGTTTGTTTTTACTTTGCTTGACTTCCACAGAATCCCATTTCACAAGCTTGTTATTGGTCAGTATATTTTCCTTTTTGGAGTTGAAAATTGTTATTTCTAGTACAAATATCTATGTTAGCATCCCTCAGGATAGTGTATTCTTTGCAGTTCTTTATTCTCTGTTTTGAGGAAGCAGTTTAACAAAAAAAAATTAACATGTGATGTTCATGATCAGTCATCCTCCGTAACACAAGCATAGTTGGAATTAATAGTGGGCAATCAGTTCAAATTCTGAGAGCTGATTTTGTTTTAATGCTCATTAAATTCTTTCATGTGCTACATCCTGTTGGGGCTGCAAGAAATCTGGGTCCGATTCAGCATGTTTGACACTTTCTGTGTGAATTTGAATTATTTAATGTCTTTGAGCTGAGATATCTTTGTGCTTGTTACCTGGTCTAAGTAGGGAATTGGCTTGGTGATAAAAGGACTGAGACGCGGATGAAGGAATGTGGATAAAGGTTTGGAAACCTTTAATTAGATTCAACCCTTCTCCCCTCTTCAGAATTAGAACAATGGATGAAAACCCAGTCAGAACTGTTAAATAGGAAGCACTGTTGCTGGCTGGAGCCTCTGAACCAGAACAGCTGTTCCTACATGCCTGTTCTCTTCTCAGGTTCCTCCCTAAGCAGCCACTGAGAGCAGGAGAACCACATCCCTGCTCTGACCTGGTTCAACTCTTCCCATGTGACATTCCATGTGGGACAGCTGCTCTCCAACAATAGCAGGGGTCAGGAAGGAACTTTCCTGCAAAAGCCTGTCAGCCAGGCCATGTAGGACTGTACACCATGTTCCCAGCCCAGGTGAAAGGGGAGTTCTGCTCAGGGGAAGGGATTCCAGGCAGGTAGAGAGGCTCACACAGACCTGGAGCAGTGGGAATGCCATGGACAGGCACAGGGAGGGGACAGGGCACTATCAGGGACTCCCTGATAGACCTTGGCACTCAGCACATGGGGGTTCTTTTTGCCTTTCCCTCAGGGACTTAGTCAGACCCGAGTGTTTGGGTGACAGCAGAGGTTGTGG
This sequence comes from Neopelma chrysocephalum, assembly GCF_003984885.1. Taxonomy (NCBI): domain Eukaryota; kingdom Metazoa; phylum Chordata; class Aves; order Passeriformes; family Pipridae; genus Neopelma; species Neopelma chrysocephalum. The sequence continues at coordinate 667,737 of NW_020897743.1, forward strand.
GTGCCCTCTGTGTGTTCTGAACAAAGTCCCCTGTTGTTCAGTGTCCAGCCAGGCATCCACAACCACCCCGTCCCTTCAGCCAGTGCCACTCAGGCTGTGTGACCTCACGGTTGTGTTTGCAGAGCTGACAGCACACAGCATCACTTTATCTTCTTCTTTCCCCTCAGAATTATGGGTTGGAGACTGAAAACCTGAGGACTCTGTCTCACAAGCTGAATGCCTCAGCCAAAAACCTTCAGAACTTCATCACGGGTAGGAGGAGGAGCGGCCACTACGACGGCAGAGCCTCCAGACGGCTGCCAAATGATTTCCTTACCTCTGTAGTTGACCTGATTGGTGCTGCCAAGAACTTGCTCGCCTGGCTGGACAGGTAATTAACTGCTCCTTGACCCCTTACACGTGAGAATAATTCTTTGGGGAGTTTTGCATTTGTTCTTTCTTTGCCTCTTATGCTCTTTTATTCTAATATTCAAATGGCGGGTCTGGAATTTTGGCTCTAAATTTTATTTTACAGATTTCTCAAATATCGGAGGCAAAATTTAGTCCCCTTGTCTTTCAGGAAGGTGTTAATGTTTGCTCTTTCAGCTGGATTTTGTGTGAAATGAATACTTCTCTGCCATTCCAAGGTGACATCTCACTGCTGCAAGTGGCAATGCCACTGGAAATTTCAGAGTGAAGGGCAAGGAAGAAAAGCTTGTAGAGTCTGAACTATCTTTCAGCCATGGAGAAGACACAAAAACCTGGAGCTGAGCAAGTCAATTAAGAATATTCAAAATAAATTACAGTACTTGCTTAGTCTGAAAATTAAATTTTCATATTAGAGTTTTTGTCAAGAGTAGGCTTGATGTGTTAGATACAGTTGTGTTGGTTAATGTTCAGCAATCAACCACTGTTTTTTTAAATTTAGGAATTAAGAATTTGATTAAAAGTATCTCTCTGACTGTGGCAAGACAGAAAGCAAAACATAAAATAGCATCAGAGCATTTAAGGTTTGTTTTTCTTTGAAGGTACAGCAGTGAATAGCGTTATCTTGAATCTGAATGCTCTGGAACGTATAAATGGCACCTTAAAAATCACAGTGAGAGTGAATCACCCTCCTTTACAGGATTTGTATAATCCTGGTGACATCTTCCTAACCTAATGCCAGCAGTCATATTCTCTCAGGCTGTGACCTTGTCAGTTCTTGTGAATTCTAATGGGGTCAGATTCAGCTGGAGTTTGGAAAGCCTGAAGACAATCCGAGCGTGCAGGAAGCTGTTAGTGACTAAGTAAGCATTGCTTTGCTCCCTGAAAGCAGGTGCTGATTGCTGCTGAAGAGTGATGTCATGCTGCAAAAGCCATGTTTTTAATGAGCAGTACAAAGGGAATCTGGGCTGCTTAGAGTTATTTGGAAAATCCTATTTCTACTCTCCATAAGAATGAAAAATTCTGGTGTTCTGGCCAAAATCCAGTTTACATCCTGCCTACGTTTTGTTGTGTTTCAAAGGCATATATTACAAAAGTTTTGTGACTTACTTCTGGAGATTATAATTTGATGTTCCATTTTTCTGTGGTGTAAAACTGATCTCTATATGAAATACATCTGCTTATGCTGTAATCAGAAGTTAAAACCTCTAATGCTGTATCAACCTGTCCTTCCCCTGTCACAGGTCTCCGTTTGTCAGCGTGACAGAATATTCACTGCTGAAAAACAACATTGTCCAACTGTGCCTGGAACTCACAACCATTGTGCAACAGGTAGGAGGGGTTGTCTTCTGCTCTGAGTCCTCTTCACAGCTCTGCTGAAAAACTGCAATAGTAAAAACAGCTGAGAATTTACATCCCCAGAAAAGCTGTTATAGCATATATTCCCATTCCCTGGGAGTGACAGGAAAAATTTTGGGCTTTGGTGATCCTCATATTCCTGGAGAGATTGAAGGACAGTGTGAAGCTAATCCACTTTGCTGTTGAGTAGACAATTTCGTGTCAGGTTATCTCCCACCATGCAATGTTACACAAAAAGCCACAGTGGGAAACAGCTTAACTGCTGCTAACAGGTTATTGCAGATTAAAATATGAATGATCCAGAATCTTTCAGGGACAAGGTCTTAAAATACATACAAATATATCCTGAACCTGTACTGTGGCTTCTTCACTGAAAGGAGAGCCAGTTACAGGGAAGTTGTTTAGTGATGAACGTTAAATATTCATAACATTAAACAACCCAAATAAGGAACGAATAAGGGTAGTAGTATTATCATCACTGGCATTAATTAATGCCACAGTCCACAGGTACATGAAATTAATCTATCTGGTCTGCAGTTCTATATGGTATAAAAATAAAAATAGTCTCTAACAGTGTCTGCCCCTGAAGTAAGACAAGGGGTGACACACAGGTACAGAAAGACTGAGTGTAAATTAGTTTTACAAATATTTACAGCGAGCTTCTCCCCCTGTGAGTGAATACAAATATCAATGAGACATAATAGTGTTATTGGAATACGTGGAGAGGACAGGAATGGGCAGGACTGTCTTGGAATGAAGCAAAACAGAAAGATGGAAGAGTTGTAGTGGGGGAGACAAGAATAAAGCTTAGCTAAAGCTCGACTCTGTGAGGACCTTAAGCTGGCCCTGCCTCCAGTCCAGAGGACTCCTCTGCCTCTGTCCTGTGCTGGCACAGTTTTCTGTGTAACCTCACAGCAGACCAACCATAGAACTCATTTCATTTCAGAAGCTTTTTGGAGTAGGAACATTCTGAAAACTTTTATTTTCCCCCTCGTCTTCCAATTTATTTCAGTTCTTGGAGAAAAAGAACTAAGGCTGATAAATATGCCATTATATTTTGCACTACTATCCTTAATTTATAGTATTCAGCTTTATTCCTTTTGGAAACTGTGTCCTTTATGCATTTTTGCAGGGCAAGACAATGATCCTTTTTCTCTTTTCTTAGTTTAAAAATTCCTATGTCGGCATTTAATTATTTATGTATCTTTATTAAGCTTTCTCTTACAAGGTGTTTATAGCACGAGGCTATTTTTGATTTACAGACTAAGCAAAAAGACCTTCTCTACAGTATAAAAAGTTTGGATTCTGATTCCACCCTTCGGCTGATATTGCACTTTGTTTGTGTGAGTTTGATTTTTCCCTGTGGTCTGGGTGAAAAAAAGTGTAATTTTGGATTGCTGTCTCCATTTCTGTCATTCATGTCCCTGCTTTTGGCAGGTGAAATTCTGTTCTCCTCTGCCAGCAATAGTTTGGTTCTTTATTTTTTCCAGTTCTTCAGCTCCAGTCCCAAAGCTGTCCTTCTTTTGACAACTTAAGACCAATCTTTTAGCATAAAGTCCAAGATCTTCCAAGATGAAAAATGCTCAATTAGTACTTCAGCTTGGCTACAAATCAAGTTTTGTCTTTGCCTTATCTTCTTGTCAGATCTGGGTTGTTTGATAGATGTCTATTAAGACCTTTTTACAGTGTATTAAACTTAGCATCAGACAGAGCTGATAAAACCAACTCAGTCATAGAGAGACAGTTTTGCTGTTACTAAAGCTGAAGAAAATTGATCTTAACGTGTGAAAGCAGAAATGTGTCACCTAAGCCAGAATTGCAGTCTCAACTGCAGGCTGAAATATGAATTGAAAGGCATAACTAATACAAACCTAGGTCTCAGATCCTTTCAGATAATCCCTGTTTTATGAATTATATGCATTTTAAACACCTAATTCAGCCAGTGTGAAAGCAGCAGTCGAGGCTACCCATTTGGCACATTAAGTGAGGAATGGCTTCAACGTGTAGAGTTGTTTTGTGCAAAATGAACAGGCTTTGTGTGCATAACTCACAGCTGCCACTCCAGGTGAACTTCCTTCTAAACTGGGGACGTGACTCTGGAACCTTAGTTTAACATAGATATTGCTTATGAATCTTCATGTACTTGACAATGTGAGTGACACACCCTTAGATCTAAGCAGACAGTAGCTTTTTTTGGCTTCTAGGTCATATTCTTTCTCTGGGTGAGTGTGAAGATGAGATCATTCAAAAATTTTATTTTTATGTATTATTATTTATATACCATGTAAATGCTATGATGAATAGTCACTTGTTTATCTGTAAACAGCATCTTCTCATACTGGTTATGAGAAAACTAATATTTATTCTCTTATTTTAGGGGAGTTTTATAGCTCTATTAAGTACTTCATTTATGCTTGGAAATGTAATTTATTCTACTCAGTTTTCTCAACCCTTTTGATCACCTCCCCTAAACTACTATAGAAGAATAACACATGCAGAAAACTGCAGAGACATCCTGATTTTGAGGTGCAATGTCCCATCAAAATGTGTTTATAATAGTATGCAAAAAAGCATGTTAGAACAGAGTATTGAAACTTTTCAGCTCTCAGTTGGATTAATTTTGAAATATAGCTCCAGTTTCAAGGCACACTTTTTGCTCTGAAAAGGAATCCACCAGACTAACTTCCCTGAATTTGGATTTGCTCCTGCTTTAGCACCAAGACTTCCCCGAGGGAAAGTCAACTGGAATAACTGGGACAAAATAGGTTTCCATTTTTGTTCATAAAATGTAGCCATTGGTTAATATTTTGTTGAGTAGAAAGAGTTCACTAGTTCTAGTGAAAGTTGGATTTCTAAACATTTTTTCCTGATCGTGTCAACGATGTTTAAACCTGGGATAGATGCTTTTGATACACCATTAACCTGCATGAACAAACTCCCAACAAAAAGTGTATTTCCAAAGTATGTCAGCACAACTCAGCCCAACTTTTTTCCAACAAAAGCCAAACAAAATTTTGCCTGTTCTTTATTAATATTTAATTAACCTCACTGAGATAAATTCAGAGACGGTATCATGAATTTTTACCCAGTTTTTAGTCAAATACTGTGTGTTTAGGATGAAGGGTTTTTTAGAGCTGTCTTGTTTACCCTGCAACTGATAGAAATTGTTGTTTCTTAGTAGTTTCCTGTACGTGGTGTAACTTTTAAATCAGCCTCCCCTGAGCAGGTACTTGGACCAGATAACCTCCAGAGGTCCCTTCCACCCGAATTATCCTGTGATTCAGCAACTGCCATGAAAAATGTGGGTGCTATTTTCAGGTTGAACTTTGCAGACTTCAGCTTTCAGCCCCTCGATCTTATTTTGCTTGCATTTGCTAAAGAACATGTTGTTATCTAACATCTGTTCACTCTTTTCTAAATATAGATCATGATCAAGTCTCTACCTTAATTAATTCAGGTAAAATAAGTTGCTTTGGTGCATTTACCATTGTTATCTTTGCCTAATTTCAGAGTAATCTCTTTCTTTTTAATGGGAGAATTTCAGAAGTGTTTCATTTTATGTGTGTAAGCAATATATCTTTAAATATCACTCTGTCATATCCACCCCTCCAAGGCTGATGTAGGACTTTACTGCAGTGTTATATTGGGAAATGCCATTCAACTGGCAAACACCACAAAGTTTTAAGTTCCCTTCCAAGCTGCTGCTTTATAGGGTCTCTGTTTCTTTTTTGTAGTCGACTTAACTCATGCTGCTTTATTGTACTAAGTTAATGAACTAAGTATTTTACATATTTTTATGTGTAGTTAACTGTCCTCAAGACTTGCAATCAAACATTTTTTATGGTGTCTGCAAATTTCTGTAGTACTTGCAGTTTTTTCTTTCGGAATTAGAAATTATAATTTTGAACACAGTGTGGGTGAGCACAAGTCCTCCTGACCTTTTCTCTTCATGAATATTCAAAAAGAGCTGTTTCACTTTATCAGAGTGATGAAGGTGCACTGTACCTTTGAAAGGTAGGGTGTTCAGGACAGAGCAGAACTTGGCTTGTTTGCAGTACTGCTGCTGTGACTGGTTTTGTAATTCCTGTATTTTATCCTTTTGCAGAGGGGAAATAGAACACAGCTTCTAATTTTTTTACAATTGTTTTAAAAGTCTGAGAAGAAATATTTTTATCGTGTCATCTTGTTCCTGGAGGATGCAGAAAGAATATGACCATAACTGTTATTTATTTTCTAAGAAAAATAGATCAACATTCTATAAATGGTAGCCCTGGAAGATTATTTTTTAATGAGATCCCTAGTGCATTGCTATGTATCAGAGAGAAGTAAATCAGAAGAATATTGTGACCTACATATCTTAATGTCTTAGTATAATATTGCAAGTGCTTTTAACCTCTCAGTTAAACTAGTCTGATGTATTTAAAAGAAAAAAAGTCAATATGCATCTATTTTGGAAGGAATCCCAAAGCCATTAACATTTTTCATGCTAATGTAATCTTGAATGTGCAACATAAGTACAGCTAACATTAATTCTGCTCTACAAAACAGTAAAATTTCAGTTTTACTACACATAAGTCTTCTATTCTTTGACCTGAAGTAATTAAGTTTGCTCAGAATGAAGCTCATATTGTATTTCTAGTGCAGAAATTAAAGGAATAATTTAGAAAGGAACATTAGCTCTGAAGTCAAGCTGGAAGCCCTGCTGTGATCATTTTGTTCTCTTGGTGCAGGGAGGGTTAAAAGGAGATGGCGAATGTGCTGTTTGAAGTGTGTAAAACTTGTAGGAAAAACTGCCTTGGGCATTGTCAACCAAACTGAGTAATTGAATTCTTTTTTGTGCTCTAGAAAATAACAGTATGAATACAGAAGAAACATCAAAGGGATACTTGACCATGAAATGCTAATATAAATTCTTCTGTGTTCCTCGGCGCTCACGATCTCCTGATTTTAACTTTCTTGTTCCGTAGCAATTTTCTTTAAGCTGCATTCACTTAGAAATTAATTTCTCCACAGAAGCACCAAAACAAAAATTGACTTTAGAGCTGAGGGTGTGACAGTTCCCTGTGCCTGGGCTGAGGGCTCGGATAGACTGAGGCTGCTCTGCAGTGGCCTCAGGTGGGCTCAGGGACAACATCCTCAAAGTGGCACCCAAGGAAGAAGGTTTGGGAGCTGGATAAGGATTTGGGATGCTGGACAAGGGGAGCAGAGAACTGCCAGGCAGTTCCCATTCCTTTGACAGAGAGTGTCCAGCCCAAACTGACCATACACTGACCTGCTTCTGGAGTGCACAGAGTGAACATATTGGAATTGTGTCATAGGAAGGTGAAGCAATTAACTGTTATTGCTAATATATTAAAATCCAGGAAAGAGGAAATCTTGAGAACTAGGGAATCCTAAGTTACTTAAAGGGATCTTTCAGGTATATGACACTTAAATTTTACTTGAAAACTTATTCACGGAAATAAAACCCAATAAATGAGACAGGTTTTTTGACTTGTTGTATCCTCATCCTTAAAAACACATTCTGAAATCCATATCTGGCTTTGTACAAAGCTTTTTCCAATGTGGCACAGCCCTTGGAGAAGTATTTAACAATTTCCCAGCATAATTTGTGCTTTTAGCCATTAATTCACTTAAATGTAAATAATCTGTGCCAGTGTAGCATTACAAACAAGATCCCTGTGCCAAACACGTCCCCGGTGGGATGAGGCTCCTGCCCTCAGCGCATCGCTCCTTCTCTCCCTCCCAGGGTCTGGGACTCCCACCAACCACTGGGATAGGGGTCAGCCTTCCTGGGATACCTCAGGAATTTTTTCTCCTTGGATTTTGTGACAGAAATTCCCTCTTTGCTGACAGATGGGAGCTGCTGGTGCTCCCCGGGTAGGGCAGAGGGAGCCTGACCGGGGCTGGGGCTGCTGTCAGAGGGCACCGAGGTTCTGAGGGGCTCTATCTTCATTTCACCCTGCCTGGAAGAGTTATTTTCTCTATTTCCCTTTTTATTTTCCATTTTACTAAAGTATAGCTTGAGATTTGAAGTGGTGACTGGCAGGAGGAGGTGGGGGAGAGCTGCCTCAGTTAATCTGGGCTCTCTCTTGTAGGGACAGTCAAATGCCACCCTGCCATGGCTGTGCCCTGATTTCCAGAGGGCTGTACTGGGGGACTTGTCAAACATTAATAAGCAATAGAGGCAGCAGATCTCTTTTAACAGTTTGTATGGTTGTTTGATGGAGGAAAATCAACGTTCTAGCCTCTGTAATATCACTGTATCAAAAGCCAAGGTAAGGGTGTGGTGATGCTGAAGTTATGGACTGGTAAGATTGATTATTCTTAATATTATAACTAAAATAGGAAAATGATTATTTCAAAAGTTACAACTTTTAAGCTAACTAAGAGGTTCATCAGGGATATTTAAGGAATAGTTAACAGCATAAAGCCTTCTTTTATTTCTTTTAGGAAAGAAATTTCTTTAGCAGAAAATTTAATGTGATGTTCATTAATTGGTTTTGTTCTGTTTTACCACAGGATTGTACAGTATATGAAACAGAAAATAAAATTCTTCATGTGGTGAGTAATTCTGCTTTGATATTCTCTAATCTTACCCTGCATGCTTTAATGATTAAAAAAAAAAACAGACTACTCTAGGAAAATTAAATTCCTTATTATTTGACTTAATTTCTGACCAATTGTATCAGTGGCTAAAAGCCAAAGTTCTCTGCAGGATTGCTGTCTGTTATACCTACAGTTAATTGCATACATAATCATTGTTCTTAGGTTGTTTTGGAGGGTTCACAGTATTCTTACCAGTGTTATAGTCTTACTGGGGTTGCTGGTGTGGAATTCCAGCCCTCAGAGCCACAGCCCTGGTGCATCACTGGTTGTCAGACTGAGCACTTTGTGCCTTCAATGCTCAAAAAATCTGGTGACAAAGGGGAACGGAAGAATCTTATTCAAGATTATTGATTAGATACCGGCCTTTAACTTCAAATACTTTGTATATTCCTGATACCAGCACTGAAAACCTGTCCTGACACTGAGATAGAGTTAAAGCCTGTGGTGAAAGGGAACTCTCAAAGGATTTACAAGTTCAGATAAGCTTTTGACAAGCTCTGCCCAAGTGCCTGACTCGTTTTTTTTTTTAATCTTTTACACATACTCTGCTTCCAGCAGGGATTAAAATTTTTCATAAAACATTGATGTGCTGTTAAATTCAGAAAGCATGCAGTGACTTTCAGGGGGAAAAAAAAAAAAAGCTTACTATTGCAAACCTGGGTCTGCAAAGAACTTTTAAAAGCACCTGATATCTTTTGGAATTTGGAATGCATGTATATACATACATGCACACACATATATATACATCTTTTAGTCCACAATTCTAACTGAGTAGGACTTCTAGAAATACCCTTTTAGCAGGAATGTTACTTTTGACTTTTCTGCGTGTTCTGAATGGAAGCCTACAAAGATAGAAAAGAGAAAAGCTTCCATTTTTAAGTATTCCATAGGCTCAGCAGTGAAACTGTGATAAACCTTGAGGAGCCTGGATCCCAAGACAATAGAACTCCTTTTAACCTGAGCAAAATCACCTGAAACAACCTGAGCATCTCAGAGAATCCAGGCTCTGAGAATCAACCCCTTTAGCATTGTAACTCTTGGTGAAATGAGAAGAATCACTCTTTTTCTCACACCATCTTAAAAGCAAAAATTACTTAAAGGATACTGAATTCAAGAATAAGATTTGTGAACTGTTCTTTTTTTTTTTATGGTCATTTTATTCCTAAAAATCAAACCCAAAGTTATAGAAAATACTCAAGAAAAATAATTGTGGTGCTGTAAAGTAAAATTTTACAGTTGTAAGAGATAGAATCTCTGACTTCTAAACACCACATGGCATTTGTTTTATTTCTGAAAGATATTGAGAAAGATACACTTAGAACTCAAAAGAGATTTGTAAAGTTATGATCCATGATTGATTTTCTTCATTGGTTACTGGAGGTGCAGATTTGCCTGGCAGAGCTCCAGGGCAGGATGTGCTCAGGAGATGTGATTGCAGGTGCACAGTTCCCATTCCCTCACTAGTCCCACGATTAGGCTGTGTCTGCTCTGCCACCCAGGCATTAGGGGAAAAGCTAAATTATGCAGGAGTGATCACTTTGGGGTCACTTGAACTGCATGTCTGAGAGCCAGGTTTCCTTTTCTTGGAATACCTCTTTGGATACCTGTGCAGCCAAATGTGGTTATCAGGACTACATCAGTTCTTTAGGCTGCTATAATATACCTGAGATAATTAAAAACTGTAACCTGTCAGTTGTTCTTTCTGTCAGCAGTAAATACAGATTATTCACTTACTCCATTGCACCACCCCAGCAGTGGCTGCCACACTAAAAGTAATGAGTTCTGATGTAAAAGTTTGCATAACTTGTTCAAGACTTAGTGGTTTCCTAAAGATTCTGTTCTTGTCATGGCCCACTGAAAGAAATGTAATAAATGGGTTTAGGTGTTGGATGGCCTGTAAAACGTGTGGGAAGTTCCTCTGCAACTGAACTTCTTGAAGAAACCATTTTTGTTTGAGATGTTCCTAAGTTCACTTGGCTTCTCCGTGGGTTTGTAACTAGTACACAAGACTTTGGTCCCTTCTGGTATTTTTATGCCAAAAATACCTCAGCATATGGTAATGTGTCCTCTGATATTGCCAGTGCCACACCAAACAGTGCTTCCTGAGCCTGTGGTTTATTCATAAACTCTGCTCTGTTGCTCCCATTTATACAGTCTCAGCATTATTTGCATTATTTACAGCTGGTTTCAGGCCCCTATTGAACTACTTTAACAGCAAACTGGTATTTTTAATTAGTCTAATACAATTTTTTAAAATATTTTCCGACATAGATTTTTGTTGACTTTTGGAATCATGAGGAGACTCTCAAGATTCCCAGAATTAATTTCATAGAATCATATGATCATAAATGGTTTGGGCAGGAAGGGACCTTAAAGATCATCTCATTCCAGCCCCCTGCCATGGGCAGGGACACTTTCCATCAGACCAGGCTGCTTTGATTGAAAAGTTCTTTGTTATTTCCTTCCTGAAAAAGTATTTGCATGAGACAACTCTGAGGTTTTATAACATTGCATCGGAAAATAGAAAGTGTTCTCTCTGGGATTTACTCTGCATCTAGTCTGTACATATGCCCTTGAATTTTAAGGCATAAGAGAGGTTTCAGTTGGAAATCATAGTAATATTTTGATAGACCAGTAATCCAAAAGCTGGGTGAAAGGCTGTGCTCACAGACAGGGGCAGCCACCAGTTCCTCTGTGGAAGGGGCAGCACTGTCCATTTTTTGAGCCAACCAGTTTCTCCATCTCAGGTGGGAGAAGATAGGACCTAAAGTTCTGTTTCAGGGCTCTGGCCCAAAGCTGAACTGTTTGAAATAATTCTGTTCCTGGTGACCTTTAGCTGCAGCCACACACACCCGAATGGGGTGCTTTGCATCCTGCAGCTGCTGCAAAATGCAGATGCCACGTCCAGGACTCCAGAGCTGCCCTTGGATTTCCACATGAGTAACTGCACAGTGAATGGAAACACGGCCTATAAATTCAGGCAGTTAACTTATTCATTGTGACAACTTTATTTGTTTAACTTATATGTATAGTGTCAAATGAGATATTAGAAAGCCTCATGCTTTTGCAAATGCCTGAAATAAAACTTCCCTTAAGGGATTTCACTAGACTTTTCTATAATTAGGAAAATGTGAGAGTATAGTCCCCAAAGGAAAATACATGCACAGCTTCAACTGGAAACCCACTCTGAAATTCATCTAAACGAATGCTTTCATATTAGGTTCAAGCATTTTTAGGTAGAGTCGTTTTGAAGGAATGCTTTAAGCAACACATGGAAATTTGGGAATAAATCTTTACACATGAATGTTCTCTGCAACAGCTCAGCTCCTTTCTGATCCTTGGACTTTGCCTTTGATGGATGAGTTTAATCTGTCAGACCCACTGTCACCATCTATGCAATGGGCCATGCAAGGTGTTTGTGTGGATTGGCATTTAGATTTTGAGATCTTTAGCTGGAAGGCAGGATAAAAAATATTTATTGCATAGTTGGAGTGATCTGGAATATCAGTTAAAGGATGTGTTCAAAGATGCATAAGAATTTTACTTCAGGAAATGGATTAACTAAGGCACTTCTCTGTCAGTGTAATTTTTAACAAAGGAAAAATTTTCCAAGTTGTAGAGCAGAATTCACTTCATTTTCACAGTTGGTAGGGATGATCTCATCATTTGGGAGCCAAAATAGGTTATTCAGTTGGTGTGTAAGACATTTCTTTTTACATATTTCACTTGAATTCCATTGTATTCAGAATCATACATTACAAAGACAGATAAAATAGAGCTCATTGGATTTGGGGTTTTTTTTGAAGTGCACATAGTTGGAGTGGAGAAGATATTTTAGAGATACAGATGTTCTCAGTGCACAGTGAAACCTTTTCAGCAGAACTGTACATACATGTACATTTGCTTGACATTTAACGGATGTTTTCTGGTCCCTTTACCTCTTGTTCTTGACTTTCGTACCCCTGTAGTTTTTAGGGTGCTGAGAATTAAAATGGTCTGTTTATTCTCAGTTAGGATAAGAATTTTGCTGGTAGTTTTCAGTTTAATACAAGGAATCACATTGACTTGTTTTTCTTCGTAGTGTAAAACCTTGTCTGGGATTTGTGACCACATCATTTCTCTCTCATCTGATTCTCTGGTGTCACAGTCAGCACATCTCGAGGTAGTTCATCTCACCAGCATCATGCCCAGTGAGGGGCTGGTAAGTAGCAAAGCAGTTTAAAGTTTAACTCTTAGAATACACAACACAAGCCTCAGTTCCTCAGGGTGATTTGTTTTTTGAATTTATCAAGAAATCAAAATGTATTTTTAAGCAGTGTTCTTTTTTAGTAAGCTGAATGAAATTTCTAAAGGTAATTTAATTGACATTTAGCTGAATAAAGGGATTGTATTTTATATTTTTTAATAAAAACCTGTTTTATCCAGGGCTTCATATGCAACTGGTGACTGTATGAGCAGCTAAAGAAAAGTTCTGGTCCTTTGATAGCCATATTGCAGCTTTTGGAATGTACTGAAATAATCCCAAATACAAAGACATACAAACAAAATTAACTAAATGTCCTTAATGAAATGAATGACATTTAACCATTTGAACAACATCTAATCATTTGAAAATGATCAGGGAAAGGTTTTTTTCCTGGACTTGCATAAAAATAGTTCCATGATCAGTTGAAACAAACTTTCAGAAGTAGCAGCCCAGAAGCAAAATAAATCCCTTTAGTTTGTAAATTGTTCACTGAGCAGCCTGGTCAGGTGTCCCCTGCACATCCCAGCTGCTCTGTGTTAGTGATGGGTCACAGCACCGAAATGTTCTGCAGAGATGAGTTTCAGAATTATTTAGCTACAGCTTTTAAATATTCATGGGCTGTATTTTTTTTAGACAATGAATTTTTGTGAAGTTTTAGTGCTCAGTTGGCAAAGGTTTCTGTCTCCCCTCAATAGTCCCTCACTTTACAACCATTCATTCTGATGCTGGTGGGCTGTAGGAGGATAAGGGTTGTGCTTGGAAACCTAAGATCCTAATGAAAGCTGGAATTTAAGGTGGCCCTGCAGTCACTGGGATGTTCTTGCATGTTCTCCTCAAGAGCCAGGCTGCTTTTCCCAGTACAAACTCTTAGACTGTCTTCAGCTGCCTCCTCAGAAGTTTTTTAATTTCTTCCTTTTCCCTACAAGAGGAATGTTCATTCTGGAGGAAGCAGTTGGAGGAGGAAAAAAGGGAGGAGGGGGCAGAGAAGTTGGCATCTATAAGGCTTATCTGCAGAAAATTCCATAACTGACAAATTCAGATCCATTTGAGTGCCACTGTACACAGTGTGGCACATTTCCTGCTTGTAATTCAGTGTGATTTACAGATTTATTTTAAATTTCTGCCAGTTGAGACGTTTTGTATTATTTGAACATCTTCCTCTTTGTTCTGACATTGAATAGTGACGAACATCATATGCAAATCCTGTCAAAGTTACAAAGGCATAATTATTCTGAGGTATGCATATTAATTTGGGAATGATGTATTTTAACAACACGTGGGTGAGGTTGTGTGACTGCACAAATTTACTTTATTCTTAGACTGGTTTAGTCAATAAAGAACATTCCCAAGCATAAAGCACATTTCATTTTCATTCTGTGCCATCGCAGATGCTCAGCCCAGTGTGTAATCCTGAACATGGGCATAATTTACTTGCTGTGCTGCTGCATCCTAATGGCCAAACATGTTCCTTTTATGGCTCAGTTTCCCCTCTAGCCCCGATTTCTGGGTTAGTGCAGGGGTATCCAGGAAATACAGGTCGGTATTTGCAGCTCCTGAGGTAAATATGCTGTAAATCTCAGTGGTTTTGACTTGCATTAAGAGTCCCACACCCAGCACTCTGCCTCTCTGGATGCCTTTCCTTTCTGTGCACAGATGTGATGTATTTCTGCTGGACTAATTAGAGGAAAGTTTGTTATCAGTGCTGAAGAGAACATGAACACAGAGTGGATGTATTTTCCTCAGAGATGATGGAGCACAATAAGCAGGGCTTGGCACTGCTGGTGCTTCCCATCCAGTGGTGGCTTCAGATCTAGGACGGGGTGGAGGCTGGGGAAGGACAGGAGTGGAACCAACTCCAAAAATAATGTGTCCTATGGGAAATATAAAATGTAATGGTGTGCAGGCTGAGACAGGGGTCTGCCAGGAGTCTTTGGGTGTGACAGGTTTGTGTTCTAATCAACTGACCATAAAGTGTTGGAGTGTGATTTAAACCTTTAAAGCAGGAGTGACCACGGTGAGAGATGTTGACTGTGCTGGTGTGGCCTGTTGTGTGGTTCACATTCTTCCTAGATCCCCCTTTTCTCTGGCAGAACATCCCCTGTGCTGTGCTGATGGTGAGGGCTGGATGGACTCTCTCCAGGTGGAAGAACCACTGTGTAGTTCTCCACCCTCAGTAAGCCAACAACAGGGCAGTGAGTGGGCACTGCTGACAGAGGACAGGAGACAAACACTGCAATCAAAATTGCCTGACAATTTATCTTTTTTTCCCCCCTTTTTTTCCCTTAGATGAAGTGAAATCACAGTGAATGACTGAGTTTTCTGTGCCTAATTGTGAAGGCTCTGTAACGTGTTAGGTTGAAAAGTTCCTTGTACTCAGTTTTGCTGACGCTGTGTTCTGTTTAGAAGAAAATATGAAAAAGGACTATAAATGGGAATAAAAGAAAAATCATGTGAAAAGGAAAAGAAAACATTAATCAGAATCAAATATAGAACACAGTAATGAATTACAAATGGCTTTCTCATGATTGTATAGCAGATTTTTTTCCACAGGATCTCTGCTCCATTCAAAAGAAAAATGAGCACTATTCAGTGAATGGAAAGTATTCAGAGTTCCATTTTTATCCTTATCATTCAGTGTAGGGGTTGAGGCCTGATTTACCACACTTCAGCTAAGCTCTGCATTCCCTGGAGTTACTAATTTCATCGTGAGTTGGTTTATCTATTTTTTATATGGCCTTACTGAGTGCTTCACAGACACTAATTAATTCATCCTCCCAACACGCTTGTGAAAAGGATACTGTAATTTGAGTTTTACAGGTAGGAATCTAACACAGCAATTTGTGTCAAAATCACCAAAAATCTACTTTTCAAGAGCAGCTTAGTGTACAATTTTTCAGAACATTTGTTACCTTCAAAGCATAGTTTAAAACAGTCTCTCTTGGGTTTAAATGTAGCTAAGATTTCCACAGCTCCTGAGAACAGGGTTCACACAGGGTTGGCACCTAGAAAATGAACACAATTGTTCACCACTGGTGAAAAATGGGTTGTAAATGACTCAGATTTATGCAAATTTGGTTATCTGGGGTGATATTCAGTTGACTTAATTATGAGGTTTTCACTATTTTCAAAACTCCATTTGCAAAATTTTTATTATGTGCCTTTTAATTCTACACCAAACGAGCCAGGAATCCTATGAACATTGCACAGCCTCCCACATAAAGGGAATTAATTTCCAGGTCCAAGTCCATGTGGTTCCTGCACGGAGTCAGGACTCCTGTGGAGCAGTGTCTGTGTGTTTAATTGTGTAAATAAATTCGGGATCACAAAGCATTTTCACAAAGGGACTTTAAGTCTTTGGGATGTGTATCTTCAGTTTGAGCACTTCTGACTTTCTGTTCGTGCTTTTACGACCTTAAAGTCAACTTTTTTCCCCCCCTCTATAAAATACCTTCCTTTCCAGTTTGCTTTACTAAAACACAACCTTATCTCCTGCCTTGCCCCTCTCTGCTGGCATTTTCATGGCAGTTTGCTGGGCAAAAGGATCTGCACTGGGAAACACAGGCTGCAGGTTCCGTTCCAAGCCCTGATGGCTGTGTTTGCATCCTGATCTCTGCAGGCATTTGTTGGCCTCCAAGAACACACTGGGTTTTTTTCCCTCTGTCTTCCCATCCCTTCCCAAGCTGTACCAGTTCCTTCTTTTCCCCGTTTAGCCACTGAATCGTCCATGGCAAATAATTTTCTATTTCATTTTAAAGTCACTTTAAAGACTGTAAACCACTTTTTCTCCTGGACAGTAGTAGTGGGTATGGTCATACCATTTATATCCGAAGTGATCAGCCTGAATAAGGTGTCTGGAAGGCAAAGCTTTGTTTTAAACTGTCAATTTGACAAATTTCAAGTAAATTCCTGTACTAAAAAGGTGTTAGATTGTGAGAACCACTGTTAACTCTGACAGAGCATGCACACTTAAGTTTGTAGGAAATATAATAGAATAAAATCATGATTTATGAAAGTTCCTTTCCCACTTAAAGTTTCTTGGCATCATGGATCCACATTAAGAAACAAGCCCTTGAGTCAGGAGTTTGTGTTACTGTTGGCAGCTCCTGAGCTTGCTGCTAAATTGGAGGGTGAGAGGAGGTGAAAGGCTGTGAGAACCTCACCATCAATCACCTCAGACCCAGGCCAGAGCCAGCTGTGGAGCACTTTTAACATTAGATAAACAGGCAGTGTTTTATTTGAGATGTTGGATATAGAGATTTTTCCATAGGATGGGATCACTGAACGCTTTTTGAGGTTTGGGGCTTTTTTCCTCTCCTGCTCTTGGATGATCAGGGATTGTCTGGAGTGGGAGATTATTTTTATTTTTTTTTTGTATCACAGCCAGTATTATTTTGGACTAAACTTTTTTTTTTAATCGTCTGAACTTGATGTACTGTCCATATATTTAAAGATACTTCTGTGTAACATGCAGCTTTAATCTGCTTTGATGAGATTAATGATTCCTCTTACGCAGGAGATTCTAAACAGGGGGGCAGTTGGGGTTTTATGGTTTGGGTTTGTATCTTCTGATGTCTGAGGAATGTTTTGCTTCTTTCCTTCTGGAACGCAGGAGCACTTTTATTCCTCTTCCGTTCACTTACTTAGTTGTTCTCTCTTTTGTCTGAGCTTCCTACTGCTGATAGAAACAGTGTAATCTGACACAATTTAATTATGATGTACACTTATATCCATGGCTTCATTAACTTTTCTGCAGAGAGAACTTTTCCTGTTTCATTTTTAAGAATTTAAGGAAAGCAAAGATTGTGGGAATAAACATTTTCATAAAACCAGCTGTGTATCATTGGGAAAAAAATCCAACAAACAGATTTTTAATGCAGTGTTTTGTCATATTCCAGCAAATAACTGGTATGCAAACATGAATCATCTGATAATAGTTCATTGATACCCAAGAATGAATAATGGCCAACAGTTGGAAGTGTTGGAAGAGCTAACCAGAAATGCTCATCCTAGGAGAGTTTATTCTTGCTAAATTCAGAACTCTTCAAGTGTTGTCTGAAATATCCACAAATTAACCTGGGAATAAACGCTGTCACTTAAAAATACACTGCTGTCATTATATCCTGGTTAATTAACCAGATGACTCTGCAAGAAATTTTTCAAGGAAATTCCCCTGACAAATGGATAGGCTGTTTTCTGGGGAAAAGTCTCTTCAAAATGGGATTTTGAATGGCTGATGCCTCCCCATATGCTTTCAAAGGTCAGATTTTAATTAAAAACTTTTAATTCACTTTGTCACTAGGGGACAGCGACAGAGTTACTCAGGAAGAGTCAGGTTCTTGATGTGATGCCTGTGAAACACTTCCTTATTCTGTAATACCTTTCATAGATCAGCATCATTCTTCAGAGTTTCCTGTCTGAGGACTATCGTAATTATTATTAAAGAGCAACTGTTTATTTCTAACCCACTAATTGTCAACGAATCTGAGCCACCTCCGCAGTGTGAGGGATAATCCTCCACCCTTGCCCAGAGATAAGGGGTCTAACTTGTCATTGTTCTGTGCTCTGAGACCATCAGTGGAATTCCAGAAGAAACCAGAGGGAATAAAACCCCATTCTTTAAAAAAAGGGGAGATGAGTAATTTTGAAAAGGGACTCCAGTAAAAGCCTCCTTCTAAGGGCAGAAAATAGACCAGTATGTTATGGGGACTGAAGAGGTAAAAGGACTTAACTGAGGGGGGGAGATGGAGGAATGTGGGAGACAACAGGAAAAAAAACTCATTTCCCACTGAGGGTCTCCCACCCAGAGCCTAATGGATTCCAAGATTTCAGAAGTTCCTTTGTTTATGTGCTTTTTGTCTGTGAAAGCCACTGACAAAAGGTTCTTCTTGTTTAGTCTTAGCCCGGTGTTTTTGCTATTTTATGACTGAAACCGATGAAATAATTTGCAAGCAGTTTGTGTAAAAAGTTATATGAGAATAATTAGTTTACAAGAGAGTATCTTAATTTCCATCAGACTTTATAACAGAAATGGTTGGGATCAAAATAGCAGATATGTGGATGCTCTTTTAATTAATTACTGTACAAGTTAATTAAAGGTTCTGCATATGTACAAATAGCAGAATCACAGAAAGGTTTGGGTTGGAAGGGGCCTTAAAGCTCAGCTCATTCCAACCCCCTGCCATGGGCAGGGACACCTTCCACTGGACCAGGGTACTCAGCCTGACCTCAAACACCTCCAAATTACAGAATATGACCCTCTTGAATTTGCTGCATCGATGTGACTCCTTTGAGCCACAGGTAAAAGAGAAAATCATTTTAAAGCAAAGAAATGCCCCCAAAAGTCCCAGCTGTGTCAGCAGTTGTCACAACAGGATCTGGGCTTGGGAAAAAGAGGGTTATGGTTCAATTCCTCAGCTGCAGCATTACATCAGGATTTGCCTGGAACTTATATTAGCTGACAAAATTTTTCAAACCTTTTTCTTTTTTAGGTTTATTAACCTTAAAAAATGCTTACATAAGTGGAAACAGAATGAAACCATGATGAACATAAAGACAGCCAATAGCCCATTAAATTGAAAGAAAGGTCCAGCTCTTTTGCCTAATTTAGCCCACGAATACCTGCCTGCTTTTTCAGGGGTCACAGAATTAACAGCTCTTTAAATGACTAAGTTTTGCAGTTTGGACTGTTCCTTATAAGCCAGAACAGATAATTTTGATTTTTTCACAGGAAATTTGATGAAAGTGATCCCCTTAAAGCCTTTTGTTTATATCCACAAACTACTTTGTATATATATATATATATATGAGCAAATTAAATTTTTGAAGTGTAAAATGTGTGGGTGTAATATATACCTATTTTGTATAAAGTACCTTGCATTCTCAACTACATGAAGTAAAAAAAGAATACAACGTTTATTTATTTTTTTACATAGAACAATCTTTCCAGGTTTTCAGGTAACAGAGATGTCAAGGGGATACTCTGCTCCTATAATGGTCAACAAGAAACAAGCTCATTATTTTTCTTTTGGGAAAATAAGGATGAAAGCTCTATCTAAGATAATTTGTAGGCTATGAGTCATTCACTAAAATTGTTTATTTGTTTATATATTCTTAAATTTTAATAGCTGAGATGAAAGAGCAGACAGCAAAATGTAGGGTAATTCTTAGTCATTAGTCAGGTTTTATGCCTCTCAGATGGCATATGTTAAGAGATAAAATTGTGATTTGATTTTTTCCAAAAATACACAGAGATTAACAAGAGGCTAAGAACTTCAGGAAGAAATAGGGGGTCAAATTTAGTGAAAAGTTTAGCACTGTGTCCTCTCTTGGCCTCAAAAATCTCAGTGTGATGGTTTGTTGAGTGGGAAATGAATCTTGTCAAAGCAAGTAGGATGTCAGAGCTGTGATATCAAATTTGCTATTAGAAGTGTGGCTGGAAATGTGCTATTGAGGTCTCCCATGTGCTAAAAGAACAGCCTCCCTTGGCGTGGGCAGCAATGTTGTGTAACATTCCGGCTAAAAGTTCACTCTGGAAATCCAGCATAACACAAACTAGAGGGATTAAATATCTATTTATGGCTTATATGGAGACTCCACATCCCATTCTCCATGAGAACCTTCCCAGTTTTCCAGGATCTAATGCTCTTGTTTCTGCCTTTGTGATGGCAAAGAGAAAGAACCAGATGTTTGTCAGTAACTGCTGAAGGTACCACAGAGACACTGGAAGGGTAAACACTGATAAAATTAAACCATCTCTGAAGAAGAATATCCTAGAAGACTCACCACAAACTTGTTTCTTCCAAATAATCATATTTTCTGAAAGTGATTTCAAGACTTGCTAGATTTAATTTGGACATCTTTGGTTTTTACAAATGAAGTAGCTTATAAATCAGTCTCATTAAAGAAAGTATCTTGTCATGAGGAGTAAAATCTAAAATGGAGTTTCTTATGCAGCAGAGTTAAGCAGCCTTATCAGGTTTAGCCACTCTTTATTTTAAAGATTTAAATAAATTTAAAACTTGCTGAAGTGGAATTAGTTTACATTAAGGCAGAAGTCACTTTTACTGCTGATGAAAAATCCAAACAGATGCAGCGAGAGCAGGTTTCTCAAACCTTGTCCAGTCAAGACCTGACCTTCTCCAAGCCAGTGATTCCACAGCCTTGCCAGCCTGTTCCAGTGTTGTATCATCCTCATGGTAAAACTGAAAAATAAAGATTCTTTAACTCAGTTCCAACTTGTGTCCCCTGCTTCTCATCCTCCCACTTTTAGGAAGAGTTTGGCTCCATCTCCTCTTTAGTCCTCCAGATCAGGTAGATGTAGAGAGCAATATCCTCTAAACTTTGTAGATTTTTAACTTTGGGGTTTTAGGGGGAGGACTGGGGGTGGTGTTTATGTTTACCTCACCCAAAGCTCTTCATTAGCATTCAGGAATCTTGGAACTGATTTCTCTGAACAAAATGTTCTTCCTTGTTGCTGGGGGCTCTAAGCTTGGGTTTTGACAGCACAAGGTGATGCAGAATTACTGAAAGGGTAATAAATCAGCAGTACAATGTACCAATTAGATTAATTAGACTGCAAGATGTGATGGAATAACCACGGTACATGGAGCTGTGAAGCTCTGACCTCCCTCCTGAGACACAGGCACACCAGCAATTGAGGCTTCTGACATTGAAGGCTCTGTGTGTGTGCACAGCTCCACAGATCCCCACCCTGCTTGTCTCTCTTTATCTTGTCAGTCACTCCCTTGAAGCAGAATTCTTGCTGGACTAATTACAAAGTTCCTGTTAGTTCACTAAGCTCATTTTTCTCCATAAATTGGCAATATGAGCCCTGGCTTGTGTCTTTTCTCAGTTAGGCTGTGGCTTGGTTTTTATTGGATCAGGAGCTGGCTGAAGATGGGGCATTTAAGTTTAAAAGCTCCTCCCGTTCATGCTCTCAGTTTCAACACTTCTTTCATGTCACTGGGACTAAAAAGAGGTCCTGGTAAATATTTCAGGTACTGAATAGACACCCTTTATGCTGATGTTCAGTGTTCAATTCTGTCCACAAACTCTGGAATAAAATAAAAGCATTGAGGGAGAAAACAATGCTATGTATAATGGCTTTCATATATATTTGTTCAATTTAGATTTGCAAATGTTAATCGACCACCATTCCTTCCAGTATGTTCAAATTTTATGAGCCTCACACTGGAGTAAACCTTCTATTTGAATTATCATGCAAACGTCATGTATTTGTTTCCAGCAAACATTAATTACCCTTTCTGCTCTTTTTTCCAGGGAATGTATATCAAATCAACGTATGATGGACTCCATGTAATCACAGGAACAACTGAAAATGTAAGATTCTTTATTGTAAAATACTTTTATCATGCATACAATTATTTTCTGGGTATGTGCAGTGCATTTTGTAACACGAAAACTTGCTTTTAATCAAGCCAGTTCTTATTAATAATTTTTCTTTTTTTAATGTACACATATTACTTCTGTAAAAACTGTAACCCTTGAAAACAGACGTAGAAAAGTGTCTATGTTGAAATTACCTATAAATACCAATATAATAATATTAAATTCTTGAACTTCTCTCCCCAAGGATTCTTCAAATCCACCTCTAATTGTATTCATGCCCACGTTCTCCCTGGCACAAATGGTTTCTGTTGTATTAAATAAATTGTATTTTATGTTTGCCATCGTTTGTAGTAAAAACGCAGGCGCGATCAAGAAAAAAGCATTAATGATCATTTTTATTGTGAGACAAATCTGAACCAAAAGCACCCATAGATCAGTGTGAGTGATCACAGCAAAACTGAACAGTGTGACAAGAGGAACGACGGAGCTTCTAAATATCCTCCCCGTTACTTAACGTGCAACTCATAATTAGAAACGTGAAAAAAATAAATTGACTTCAACTGCTGCAATCTAATTACTGTGACAGGCTTCATAACAAGGCCCTTCTGGTTCTCATCTAAGCTTTTAGTCACACTGTTGTCGTTCAGGCTCGGAGCTGTTTAACAGGGGAGAGCCGGGGAAACGACAAGTTTAGGTTTTATACAGCTAATATTGTAAAATTCTCCACTGCTGACACCCAGGGAACGTGAAACAGGCACTGGGCAGGTGGGCAAAAATGGAAATCCTGGCTGGCCCATGTGGGTGAGCTGCATGTGACATGTTTTGTCCTCCTTGACTTCTGTATGTTGAACAGTATTGCATCATATGGGCTTTGTCAGTGCAAACCCATGGGAAGCCT
Organism: Neopelma chrysocephalum; assembly: GCF_003984885.1. NCBI lineage: Eukaryota > Metazoa > Chordata > Aves > Passeriformes > Pipridae > Neopelma > Neopelma chrysocephalum. The sequence continues at coordinate 690,602 of NW_020897743.1, forward strand.
CGTGATTTGTCTGTCACAATTTGGGAAGACAATTCTAATGCAAATCAAACTTAAAATTTGTTTGCTTGTTTATATTGTCACCACTGGCAACATTTAGAAGTCTTTAAATAGCTGCATGTGTATCATGAGTCCTGGAAATTATGAATGATCCATCTTGATTATGTTGGACAGATTATGTTCATAGAGTGAATTACTCATGCTGTAATTAATCCAGTTTTTTACTGTAATTCTAATTAATTTCAGAAATATAATGTAGTTGGTAGGGAAAATATTTGTATCTTTATAATTGAAATTCACAGGAAGAGTTACTAAATTGCCAGCCACTAAAATTTTTATTTTAATTTTGACTACCCAAACTTTTTGATAGGACACCATCAGAAGTTCCTTTTTTTGTTTTTGCTGGAAATGTAATCACATGTGCAGATAAACCAGCTTCAAAGACCTTTAATTTCTGGTGTTTCAGCAAATTGATTTTTCATTCCTTTTGAAGGGATAATTGACCTCAGAGCCAGTGTTTAATTAGCTCAGCCTCATCCAAGTCAGGAAAGGAGCTAAAAAGAGAAAGAACCAGGTCTTCGCTTTTCTGCCTCATGTCAGCTGAAGTTAAAGAGCAGGACTGGTGGTGTTCACTGCAGGTTCCTGCTCACCTTACTCACCATTTAAAGCAATCAAGTTGGTATTGATGTTGAATTCTAGAAATATTCCTGTTACATGTTTAGTCCCGTGCAGAAGAGCAGTCAGCCAGAATCCTGCCAGGTCCCACTGAAAGGAGAAAGTGACTGTGAGCCGGGTGATTCTTCACATCATCCTATAAAATGTGCGGGTGAAATCCTGTTTCCTTTAGTGCAGAAGGACTCAGGTGGCAGGAGGTGACTCCAATGACCAGGGCTTGGCTCCAAACTGGAATGACCAAAGCCCTTCTGAAAGGCCAAGCTGGTGAGGAGCTTGTGTTGGGCACAGGGAGGTCAGGAATGGCAAACAAGCAGCAGGCCAAAGGGAAAAGCTGTACTTGGAACAGCACCTATGACACCCTTGGAATCGCTGTGTCAGCCACTGGCTCTTTGCCCTGTTGGCTGGGGTTTTCCTGAGTGAACAATGCCTGAGGTTTCCTGCTCTCCACAGCTGTGCCCTCTGCAGTGCCTGTTCACCAGGCAGCAGGTGCCACTGTCCCCGAGCTCTTTGACCCCCTCAGAGAGGAGTCTCTTTGCGTTTAATTCAGAAATCACTGCAGTCATGTTCTTCCCGGTGGTAATTTGGGGGTTTTGTTGTATTGTCTCCTCTTGTCTTTGTTCCTTTTATTTGTTTATCTTATGTTTTTAATCTGCATCCACAAAAGGGATGGGTGGGATTTTGGGTTGAAGGCAGTGCAGCTGAGGAGCTCTTGCCTGTTTCCTGGGAGTCAGGATCAGCACACACTGAGGTCGTGACTGTGAGTGTCTGCACATCACATTTACTTCAGATAAATCTTTCCTTCCTTGGCATTGACACCTGGCTCTTGTGCTTATTGTGTTTAACAATTTATGTTATATGCTGGCTCCAAAAGATATCCAGGCACTCAACTAAATTTTAGTAGCATAACTCCTTTCTGTGAGTAACAACTTCAACAGCATTAGACCCAGGCCATTCTCTGAAGCTGCAAGTGGCTCTTTTTCTGCTTTTCTTCTTTACCTGGACAGAGAATTTGAACTGTTATTCAAAGAGCATTTTGCTTTGAATGTTTCTGCACTGTTTGAGAAGGGACAGTGTGTCCTCCCCTCTCTCTGACCCCATATCCAGCAAGTAAACGTTCAACCTTGTCTACTGCTCTACTTCATTAGTAGCTAATTTCCAGTGGGATTTATCTCTCAAGGTGATGTCTCAGCTCTTTAATTCTTCCCTGGTTGTTTTCTCTTGACTGCCAAGTTGTGTACTCTGTGTCAGTAGAACACTCTTGTGAGCTCATCACAGTGCCAGCAAATTGCCTTGAATTCTTGGCTCTCTGCTCCTGAGTGTCGCTGCTGATCCCCTGCACGCCCTGACTGCTCCTCTCCTGAATGCCCTACGAATTTGTCCTACACATTTAAGAGCTGGTTTCATTAAAGCATCTAAAAATTAGTTGTTAAATAGCAGTTGGCCATGTTCGAGTGCTCTTCAATGGCTTTTAATCCACTTTAATGTGATCAGAAGGAGCTATATTTAGAATAAGGGAGTTTTGTCAGCTCAGTGATCCCAAAATTATGTGAATAGTGTATATGGAATAGTGTGTGTGTACATCAAATCTCTTGAAGAGCAAGTCTATTGCTGACATTATCCATCTGTGTCCAAATGGTGAATCTGCTGTCCTGGTGGTGCTGGAGCTGTGTTTGAAGGTACAAATACTCTGCACTTGCTGAGTACCCTCAGTGCAGTAAAACTGCTCTATAAAGGACAGACCTGCTTTTCTGTTCCACCATGGCTGGTCCAGCCCTGTCATTGTTGACTTTAAAGATTTCCTTCTATGGAATGTAAATTCACCCAGTGTATCCCCAGCAAGACTGGAACTCCTCAGGTAAACAAGATGGAATAGTTCCACCAGTCAAAAATGGCAGTGGAATTCTAGATTACTTCATTGAATGTGACCAGGAAAAAAATTGTTCCTTATAAATAGAGTTTTCATAAATATGACCAATTATTTCACAGCAATAAGACTTTCAGCACAGCTTTCTTGCCTTCAGCATTCATTGTTTTAATTCTTGCTCTTTTACTTCCCCCTCCACACTCCCCATGTAAAGTTAATTATTCTCTTTTGTCCTTAGTCTCCTGCTGACCAGTGTAAGAAAATCCATGCTGGTGATGAGGTGATCCAGGTCAACCATCAAACTGTGGTAAGTATTTTGGAAATTCTGTCCTGCAGGCTTTGCCTGTTCCCACTGCTGAAAAGGTAATAATTCTTCTTGGAAGGTAACTTTGCCCAACTATATTATTATTTATGTCCTTTAAAACTTCATATCCACTGCTTGTGCTTAAAGGCACAAGTTGAGTCTGTTACCAGCCCAGAAGGATTAAGCCAAATTTCCATTTTGCACAGCTGCTGTTCAACATCTTACTCTTTATATAAGGAGATCCCAGAATATTTCCTTGAATTTCTTAGACTTCTCATTATGCATGTGCCAGCTGGTTTAACTTTTCCTCTTAATCAGAATTTTTACATTCTGTTTAATGCAGGAGTCAGATAAATAATGCAGAAGTGCTGTAACCACCGTGTATTCAAATCTGTTGGGGGGAAAATGTAAAAATTATTAAAGTGTTGATAGGAATCTGTCAGTTTTAGGTCTGTGATTCTTTCAAGGGGATTTATTTTTAAGATGCACATAAGCACATGTATACAGAAGTGTATGCTGAGCCTCAGGTATTGCAATATAATATTTCAATACGTTTAAACATGTCCACTGTTACATTCCTTTCACAACCGTGAGCTGTATTGTGTACTGCAGGTAGAGAAAAATATATTTATTAATTTATTAATAATTTATTGTTTGTATAGATCAAATTATTTGTAATTGAGCTCTAGAGACCTCTCAGAGTGCCTCTCTAAGAGTCTCACCCAAGGCTGAATTATTGTATTTTTCCTCCTGTTTTGTGATGACACAAGCTGCTCCTTTATAACTAATGTTGGTTCCAAAGTTGATGATTACTGGAAAAAAATGCAGTCAAATTTTGTCCTGTGCTGTCTGAAGTCATAGAGACTGTGCCTTTTAAAGCAAATAACTCTGTGCTGCAGAAGAATGGGAGCAATGCTGCTGGAGCTACAGGTGAAAGGAACACTGGCATTTATTCCTTCTTAGGCACGAGCAGCATTGTGACAATGACCACGATAACTTCCTAATAAACTTCTAATTGAGCCATTTAGCTTTGTCCTGCTGAACCCCATCTCCAGACAGAGCAGCTTAAAAAATTAAGAAATCTCTTTCTGTCTGTCACTTGTGTGAAGTGGAAATATGAAAGACTGACTATTAAAATCTTATGATTAGAGAGCAAATATTTTCCCTTGAAAAGAAGTATAACTTATTCATTTATACTTTAAATGTTAATGCAACACACAGCTCTTATCTGTATGAAAGAGGGTTCTAGGAGTTGTCATAGTTACAAGTTGAAATATGTATTAGACTGACTTTCTCCATTAAACACACTCTTCAAGAGACAGATCTGATTTAATCTTTACTCCCATAGGTGAAATCCCCACATTCAGCTACTCAGGAATTGACTTTTTGGACAGTGACTCTTTCCATGGCTGTTATTACAACAGGTTCAAGGTGGTGGATACTTGTAATCCCTTTCCAGATAAGGACACAGGAGCAACAACTGAGTCAAGTGGCATAAAATACTCTTTTTTCTAGAAGACCCATAATATATTAGTTAATCATTCTTAAGTTTATAACAGGCTAAGGAAGAGATAAACAGCACCGTGTTTCTTTTGGAAATTCATTCTTCCTTTGACGTGGCTGGAAAAGCCTCATTTTGTCTACCCTGGGACTTTGGAAAGACAGACTAATACTGAGAGTTTGCATGTTTCAGAGGTGTCTGTCCAATCCTCTTTCCCTCATGGATTAGAATTGTTAATATTTTAAATACCCCTTAGATCTTCATGTGTGTCCTTCAAGTCACTTCTGGGACACCTTGCTGCAAACTCCACTTAGCTGCATTCCTCCTTCACCCAAGTTATCCCACTGTGATGATCAATATTATGCTTATAATTAGCATTATTTCCATTAGTGGACTGGGATAATTCAAAGGCAGCAGCTCATTAAATTCCCACACAATCAATATTTTAATATTAGCAAGACCAGCTCATAAAAAGAGGTGAAAGCCAATTGTAATTAATGACTGGGGGCTCAGCTGAGGAAGAGAGCTTGCATATCTCTGGAGTTCTTACAGATTTTCCAGAAAAGATTTTATCTTTGTTATCCTAACAAAGACCTTTTTATAATACTGATGTTTCTTTGGCATTTTGGTAGTCTACCAGATATGAATCTCATTCAACACAACATGTATTGAAAGAACCTGTTCTGAAGATGATTACGTAGAGTAATTTTTTTATTGCTGCTAATGAAAATACTTCCCCGAGTAGAGAAAATATGGAACCTCTTTTAATAGGTTCCAATCTTATAGCTGATTATTGGCATCATTTAAGCTGATTTTGACTGAACTAGGCCAATGTATTTTCTAGGTAAATTCTTATTCACTCATTTAATATGATCATTCGAGTTTTAAAACTTTCATTGATGTTCCCACAACCTGTAATAAATTGTTCCGGTAGTTAATTATTCTCATTGCTGGGGGAAAAAAGTCATTTTATTTGTAGTCTATATTTGTCTGGCACAAGCTTCCAGTCCTTTGATCTTGATATATTTTTATCTATTAAATTGCAGGAGAGCAGGTTTCTCTTTTAGGTATTTTCAGGATGCAATCCAATTAGCTCATCACTTTTTTTAGTAAGCTGGATAATTTGAGCACTTCCAGTTTGTCATCCTAATGCATGACCCTCCTCAGCAACCTCTTTAAATTGCCAACTGTAAACCCCTCCATTTTTAACACAGAGTTGTGGAGCTGCCCAGTGGAAGGGCTCATTCCTGGATAGGGCAGGACTTGGTGCTGAAATAGCTCCTGAAATATGCTCCTTTTATATAAAATGTTATCTTTATTGAGAAATATCAGATAGTTAGGAGGTAGTTCTATTTATACTCTTTTTTTCTGTTACATTAACAAATAAAATATTAACAAAAACAGGACTTTTATAAGTTTTGCTTTACTTTTCAAATAGCTTTTCAACGGAGTTGAGAGTTAAAAAGAGTTCAGAAAGTATCAAAGGAAAGCTGCTTCCAAATTATATAATGCAACAATTGAAAGAGTTAGAAATAAAAGACTTACTACGTGGAATCTGGTCTAACCAAGGAACACTCTGTAATATAATTATAAAGATCAAAGAAAAAATAATAGTACTTAAAGCAAGAAATTAATTAAATCAGGCGATTCACCACTGGCTGTTAAGATCATTTAATCATTATCCAATTTCCTTATTTGCTTTTCTGCTTGTTCTTCTTGCTTCTAAGATTTTAATAAAAAAGCATAAGAAACTTTAAAAATAAGTCATACATTCTAAATTCCTACCACCCTGACTCTTTGTTTTTCCCTACAATAACAACAGGCACTATTTCTGCCTGTGCATTGTGGATTTTTATTTCCTCTCTCATAAAAATTATACAGAAGTGCCGAAGATGCCACTATGGCATCTCTTTGTTTGCAAAATTCACAATTACAACTCGGGTTCCTTGGATGGGATATTTTCTACTGTTTGGTTGAAATAGTAAATTTGATTATTTTTCAGCATAGATTTATGAAAATTTAGTTGTGTTGATGTTCCACTTTTGATGATTTGTCAGACAACAGAAGCATTGGAGATCCAAACAAGTATTGATTTAACCACCTGACCATCTGTAGAATGGTTTCTTCTTTAGAAAGATCTTCTATACTTCTGTATAGAAAAGTGCTTGGTAAACTAGGGAAAACTGACTTTTCTCTGTCTTTTTTTCTTCTTTTTTCTTTTTTTTTTTCCTGAGGGTTGGGATTTGAAGGTTATTTCATAGGACAGAGAGCAATAATAATGCTCTTAGTAATTCCTGTTGAAAGGTGGATGTTACTTAGGAGCAACTGGCAAGACTCCAGGAGCCAAAGTACAGTAATTAATCCCAAACCAGCTGAGCACCAGAGAGCTGATGGGACTGAAAATGGCAAAGATGAACTTGGAATTAATCAGGAACAGGTTTCCAGGAGAAACTGAGTTTTGATACCATTGTCTTGACATTAGTAATATCTGGTCTGAAACACTGTGTGATCTGCAGGTCATTTACAGTCCTCAAAGGTGTTAAGTTAGATATGAGCACTACAAAAATGTAATGGGTAAAAGAGAAAATGTGTCATCTGTCTCATAGGAAGAGAAATTATTTAAGGATTTCAGTTTGGATAACCCAGCCAGTGAGGTCTGAGACAGAATTTCTTTCTCTTAACAGATGGAGACTATAAAGACCAGAAAGAGAAATAACTCTTTATGGTATAAAAGATTGTGCAAGAGCAAACAGTCATAGAAATATCTGTAATAAATGTGCTGTGTTACATGTTTCTTATGTTCTCTTTATATAGCTAAAGAGAACAGTTTAATTAAAATAGTTGCATTTTCTCACTGGGCGAAGTTTTTCCCTGAACTGATGGATGTTGTGCTTTCGGTGCTTGAAGAAAGATGGGGACAGGTGTTTTAGTAGGGCCTGTTGTAGTGGGACAAGGGGCAAAGGCTTTGTACTGAAAAGGGGGAGATTTAGACCAGACATAAGGAAGGAATTCCTGGCTGTGAGGGTGGGGAGGCCCTGGCACAGGTTGCCCAGAGAAGCTGTGGCTGCCCCATCCCTGGAAGTGTCCAAGGCCAGGTTGGACGGGGCTTGGAGCAACCTGGGCTGGTGGAAGGTGTCCCTGCCCATGGCAGGGGGTGGGAATGGATGACCTTTAAATGTCCCTTTCAACCTAGAATATTCTGTGATTCTAAATACATCATCCAGCAGCCCTTTTATACCATTCATTGTCAAATTACATCCTTGAAATTAAGTGTGTCAAGAGGCTGTCACAATGAAATAATTTCAGCACTAATTTATTGGAGTTAAGATAGTTATTGAATTAATACCCTCAGTGTATGGTTGTTGAATTGTAAATTTGAGCTCTCACCCTAATGAGAGCTCATTTTAGGTGGAGGTAAATCTGTAAATGTGGTGCCAGGTCACACCATCTGTGTTTCAGCACACTGGGTGTTGTGAAACACAAACAGAAAAAAAGAAAGGACAAAAGATGTCATGAGAATTACAGCTTCTTTCCCCAAAAGATGTCCTTCTGTTTCCAAACAAAGTGCCACATGTTACTTTTTCTCCAGATTCTGCCTTTCAAAAAGGCTTAGTAAAGCAAGTCTTCCAGTAGCACATCTCGCTGCTGCTTGGATTCTTGCCGTGTTGCTCCATTAGTTAATGAAAATAACTATGTAAGATAATGGGAGAACATTTGGTTTTCCACCATCAATTATTGTTGGGAACAGACAGAATATTAATAAGGGTGAATCAGCTACAGGTGTTAATGATGAGCTTCCCCTTCAGTGACAGAAAAGTCTTATGATCTTCCAGCAAATTTTTGGCTAATAATAATTCCTGATTTCCATGTTAATCAAACCAGTTCCCTTGATTAATTCCCTAAAGATACAAAGTGAATTACAGACTTAAAATAAGAAAGGATGATAGTCTGCTTCCTTAACAAAAAAGTTGAGTTTACACAAGTTGCTGGTTTGGGGTTTTTTTAATGCAAAAAAGAAAAGAGGTCAAATTTTGGAGGTTTGAGTAAACATCCAGATGGCTTTGCTTATGTATTTGAAGAGTCTTGAGGGGAAACATCTGTCCTGGTTCATGGAAGGGGTTACTGCAGTCAGAGCAGAATTCCTTGTTTTCAGGTGCTGTGCAATATCATAGGAGCTGAATATTTAGGAAATATTCTGCACAATTGATTTCCAGACCAAATGCCTAACGAGGGAGCTTTTAAATTCCTGTTAGTTTAAATTCCTCTGTCTCTCTCCACCCCAGGTGAGATTAAAGCTGGCAGGTAATACAGTGAACACAACAGGCACAAGTCTCCCAAACAAATGAAGGTGTAACCTGCCTTCCCTCTGGGAGGTGCTCTGAGTGAACTTTTCATTCTTCAGGGTCCTCATAGGGTTTGGTAAGGCACTGAAGGAACTCAGGAACCACATCCCTGCCTTGTCCCCAGGATTCTGAGGGAAAGCAGAGGAAGGAACAGATGTCCTCTATCCACTCTGCACCCCTGGTTCCACCACCTGAGCTAAATCTCCCTTCTAAATTTGTGCCCTAACAAATATGTACAACGTATTTTGGGATTGGTGTGGAGGGGAGTAACAGCTGGGGTGGTTTAGAGCCCTGGAATCCTGTGATAAACATCACCATGTTCACCAGTTCAGCTGCTTTTTCAGTTCCTTTTAGTAGATAAGTGTATCATGCACTTCATGCCTCTGCAGTCACCCCCAAATGCACCAGCCTGCCTTTTCTTCAGGCCTTTTTTGTGTGTCTGTAACATTAGGAATTTTTGGCATTAGTTTGTTTTTCATACAAATCCTCAGTGAGTCATCACTGGCCAGGTAGACTTTATTTCTAAGAAGGAGAAAAGATGCTTGCCCAGCACGAACAGAGTTTGGATTTACAAAAATGCTGAAATCCCTGTTGCTGGTAATGCACATCCCAAATCCCATCCATGCAAATCCAGATCTTCTGAATGGGAAGGAACAAAGTCATTATGGAGAGAATCTAAAGAAGATATTGGAGAACTAGGAAACACTTTTTTACTGTTGGTTAATGAAAGTGAGTTGTGTTTTTCTGAAGATAATAGTTATGCAGTCCCAGCTACAAAATTATCAGGTTTAAGAACACAAAATTATCAGGTTTAGGTATAGAAAATTATCAGGTTTAGTTCTATAAAATTACCACAGCATTTAGGACTTTTCTGGTAAAGAAACTTACTATTGGAGGGATCAATATTTTTGGAACTATCATTTTTGAAGTTGATATATTCTTAATTTTCCACTTTATTTCTATGAGAAAACTAACAAATTCTTTAATATAGATAGAAGTACATAGGGGTTTTTCTTTTCCCTAGAACCCTTCTTTCCACACTGAGGATGTACAAACGAATTAAAATTAATGATTAGAGCAATCCTAAGAGTAAACCAGCAAAATTTTAAACTTCTGCCTGTCTGACGATTTTCAGTGAGTTCTTTGACATTCTTCTGGGTTTATTCCATATTTAGCATCTAAATTAGCATCCAATTTCGTTTAGGCAGGAAAATAAAAAAGAAAGTATCGTATTAGTCTTTTTCTCATTAGTCAAATTTTAATTTATCTTTCATTGCTGAAATATTTTAACCCATGTTGTAGCATCTGATTGACTGAATGTTTGTGCCAAAAATCTTAAAGGAGCAAAATACCTTTTTGGTGAATCCATCTCACCATAGCTGGAAGTTGGTAATTGCTTTAAAGACTGATTCTTTAAGAGCAAATGTCAAAATCTGTCTCAAGGACTGGTTTTCAACTGAGATTTTTAATCCACTGTAATGGCTTCTTTTTTTCCAAAAGTATTTTTAGTAATACAATTTATAATAACATGTCCAAATTCCTAAGAGCATTTTATCATCACCCAGTAGTAATGACTGCAGACTCTTCTCTAATAGATCTTGGGATTTAATGGTTTTGTCATTAAGGTTCTCATTGGAATAATTTATCATTAACTTAATTATTTATCACTCTTTTCTAAAAAGAGCTCATGGAACTCTAAAAGATTTCAGCAATCTGAAAATTACAGCAATCTATAAAAATCAAAAGGAGTTCCTTTCCATTTCTAGAATTGAGTAAAAGGAAAAAAAATAGAGAGAGCCTCTGTCCTTTTCCAGACACAGCACAGACTGGAGGAGTGTTTGGGATCCAAGCTGACAGCCTTGATTTGTTTGGCTGTTACCTGTCTATAATTACTGCTGGTTTCTGGTTTCCTGTGGCCAGAGCATTTTTAGAAAGTTTTCGATAGAACTGCAGCATTAAAAATAGAATAGAACTTTAAAAAGCTGTTAAAATCCTTCTCAGAATGGTGACAGATCTTGCAGTTCTGCCCAGGGTGGATGTTCCCAGTTGGGATCCTGGCTCTGGCCAGGTCAGAACCCTGCAGTCTGTGTCCCAACTTCTCTTCAGCCCTTACAAGAGGATTTTAATTAAAATCCCTTCGGGGTTGTCTGTATTATTTTCCCTCCACCTTTATGTGTAATCAGATATTTTCTTCCATTAAGAGGAAGTAATTATAAACTATACCTATATAATTATAAACTATACCTATATATAGCTATATCTCTCTATATATAACATGGGGATATAAGCAAACTGCTCTGTTTCTGAGCACCTAAATATTTTATTTTCTTGGTTTTTAATAGCAGTGGGAATACATATTTTAGTCAGGAGGCTAAATTTATGATTGACTCGTTAATTTTAGCAAAAAAAAAAAGAAAAAAAAGGTTCTAGTGAACTCTGAGAGGTCAAACACAGCCAAAAACACAGCAGATACAACAGCACTGACTGGCATAAATTTGTACAGTTCCTGCTCTGGATTTTCGAAGATTTCTGTTCTGAAATTTGCACTTTAAGGCTGCTGCAATTGCCCTCAGGAAGGTTGTGTCTGGAAAACTGCTGTGTGGATGCAGCATTCCCATTCCTGCTCAACACCAGGGCTTAGGACTTGTGATGGCCATAACATTTATGGCAGGTTCTTTACTGTGGCCATTTATTACCACTGTAAAAATCTGCCATGTCTGGGATAGGAAAGGGAGGGGGGAAAAAAGGAAAGCCCTAAAAATATTTTTTCTGTTTTCATGTGTAAATAATTCATGGTAAATTAATATTTGAGTAATCGAGAAGATTAAGAAATGTCTCTAAGTAGAGTTTTTCCCTTTCAGTACCAGTGATGTCCTTTTTTATGGCTCTGTTTGCAATTAATAATAAGTTGATGACTCAGTTGTGTCCAGGGGCTGTATAGAAAAATCAATAAATGTCTATTTATCTCCATTTAGGGTCTTACAGCTGTTACATACATGTTACATATGTTGTTGTAACATGACTTGTAATCCTCATCTTATGTTTTGAAATGCTCAGTGATCTCACAAATGATCAAAAGGGAAACAGTGTTCATTTCTGCCTTATTTTATTGAGAAACAGAACTAAAAAGATTATAAAAATCCAGCTTCAGCAGCATCATTTCAGTCCAACAGGAGGAATCAGACAGAGTTTATAAAAACTGCTTATGTTTGCAAAGAGAGGCTGTAATAGGCCTTTTTGGTTAACAGAAGATTTTCTTCACAGTTCAAGTTAAACAGAAGTTTTTCAAAATTCAATGATGGAATTTTTCCTTAGGTTGGCTGGCAGTTAAAGAACCTGGTAAATGCACTGTGGGAAGACCCAAATGGAGTGATATTAACCTTGAAAAAGCGTCCTCAGAACACCCTGGTCTCTGCTCCTGCCCTTCTGAAGAATGTCAGGTGGAAGCCTCTTGCGCTGCAGGTAAGGCAGCTGTTGGAACACTGGTGTCGTGGTAAATCCTTTATTCCTGAGAAAACACTGGAATTTTTCCTTCCAGTGAAAGGAACAAGAGCCTGTCCCAAATTCCTTTGAAACAGGGTGCTGAGATAAGTATGTGTGGCAATGCTGTGTGTGTCATTCAGGTTGTTTTCTCCATGTTTTGGTGGCATTTGGAGCCAAAAGAATTCATAGAAGGAAAGAATATTAACAGATGATGTTCCGAGGAACAAGATTCAGCAGCTGCTTTGGCAGAGGAAGCAGTGCCTCCCTGTTTCCACTATTTCAGTCTGTCAAAACTACTTGTTTTATAATCAAGTGTGTCAGATCTATTAAATTTCAGGAGAATTCTGCTTCTGTTGCACACCCATCATCAAGCTGAGATTTTGGTAGCAGTGCTAATGGAACCTCTGGTATTTCCTATGTGCTCCTTGAAAACCTGTTGGTACCACAAAAAAAGATAATTGTGAACATTATAGCTGGTTTTTCCTGCAGCATCAACAATATGTAGAAACTGGGTGAAACCCTGAACTAAAAATGTCAAGGTTAAAGGAAAGGTTTTTCAGTAAGTCAGTAAGTCCTCGTGGTTGTCATTAATGCCATGTAACACTTACATATTGTGGAAGTTTCTCAGAGCTGTTTTGTTTGGATCAAACAACACATGAACGTGTTTCTGAATGATTTTTCAATTTATGAAAAAAAACAAAGCCCTCAAGCCTATCCAGGCAGATTTCCTCCCTGCCTGGCACTTCCTAAATCTTTCATTCCTCAAAGTGCCTAAATCCTACGCAGTGGCTTTACTAAAGGAGTTTGTGTAATCCTTGTAGGAATTCTCAGGAATGCTGACACTGGGATTTAGGGCCACCTCTCCTCTCTCTGTGCCTGCCTCTGGGGGAGAGGAACGGGGCCCTGTGACACCCGGGGGGATTTTTCTGTCACAATGCTGCAGCAATGACATCCTTTGCTCTGCCAAGATCACGATGTCTCTACTCGGGAACCTCATATGGTGCCTCGAGGGGCAGCAAAGTGGTAATTGCATTTGCACAGGGCTTCCATGGAGATCCTCCCTTTATATTCATACATTAAAGAGTCATAATTCCCAAGCAGAACTAGTTCTGGAAGCTTTGTCAGTGTGAGAACAGTCTGTACTGTAAAGATGGCACAGCATTGTTCACAAGGCACGCCAACCTTCAGTGTAGTAGCCAGAAAAGTAAAAGTGCATCAAGCTGTTTTTGTGGAATTACCAACAGTTCTGGTTTTGTGACGTGTCCTCTCCTGATCACCCAGATTGGAAAAGCCCCTGAGGATCAAAGAGTGCTTTCAGTGTCCTCCCTACCGGGATATATTTCTTCTATACCAGACAGTAGCGTGGGGAGGGATTTAAATAAAAATATAAATCACTTTGGAAAATAAAAAGAGCATTGTTAGTGTTACTTCTTAACAGTAGATTTTGTAATAAGATGTTGTAAGCCAACTTTAGGTCTTTTTTAGCATCTTTAGATCTTTTATTCTTCCTGCCGCAGAGACAAGCTCGAGTGTTCGGGTCTGGATCTGTTTCAGGACGCAGGTTTTGGGTTTGCCTGTTTCCTACAGCTCTCACCTGGATCTAGTGTTGGTTATTATTGTCAGTAATGACTTGGAACTAGCAGGATTGAATTTCAAGATGGTTCTATAGCCTGTGCTTCCTGGACAGCTGACACAACAGCTTGTTGCTGCTGGAAGCAGTGAGCTCACTTCCCTCTCCTGTTGGCTCAGAGTGCCCTCGCCTTTGCTCGACTTTGGCATTTTTTTAGACCCCCTAGATCAGTTTAATTTGTTCAATTGGTAGGAAGGTTTCTGATTTTTTGGTTTTTTTGCTTTTTTTCTGGAGTTTTCTACCACTAATGGATTAAATTGGCTCTCACTGAACAGGCGCTGTCGGAGGTCGTTGACAGACTTTGGGGAATAAGCAGAATTCACTCAGCACAGACAGGAGGTTTATCCTGACACAAAAGTAGCATGTGCAATGACTAGCAAAGCAAATCTGTAGAAAAATACCTCAGTGAAAGTAGATCAAAACTGCAAACAATTCAGCGGATGTCAGACTGTCCCAGAAAAGGATAATGTTATATTTCATGGTGTGTTACCTGTATGGATCCACAGATATTGCTCTGCATTGTTATTTCATGATGCACTCCATTTATCTGTGCGTCCACGTGCAGAGAAATGTTTCCATTCTGGTGTAGTGCTGGCAAAAAAACAAAACAAAAGCAATACATAGCTAGGGAAGGCAGAAAGGAAACAGGATTTAGGAACTTGAAATTCAGAGGCCAGGAATAATATTTGCTACCTTAGGTTGATGCACAGCAGGAATTTTTAAATTAAAGATGTCATGTTTTCTATTGTTGCTGAAGGCACTTGGAGATGTTATTAATATTTCCTCCACAATAATTATGTTTAAAATTATACCACGTCGTTAATTTATGCATTATTGATGACACAGAATCTGTGAATCCTTATCAAATGTATTTCTTGGTCTTCTTGTAGTATTCCTTTGCTGTGTAGTCTCCCTTGATGCTTAATTACCAACAGCAGGGCAGTAACATTTGCCAAAGTTTTGTGCTGCATTATCTTTCAGTGACACACATCAGTGACACCACTTTCTCCTTTTGTCTCTAGTCGGCATTATGTGATATTAGAAGACTATTTGAATTTTTAACCTCTGTGATTATCTTCCCACTTAAGAAAAAATGGTTCTTTCGTCTGCAATGACAAATTGTTCTCTGTTTTTTGAGTGAGCACACCAGCAACTGCGTTCCAATAAAATACAACATTTCTTGGATTTTTTTCTTTTTATTTGCAGAAAGTTTCCAATTGGAATAATCCTTCCTGTCACAACTACTTGATGCAGAAATTACACTGTTTATGATTTAGCTTGAGACACAGCATCTGGCAGATATGAGTAGAAAAGCTTATGTCAATGGTGACAGTTTTATAATTCTTCTGACGTGTTAGAAAATACATGTCATGCTCTGCAACTTTATAAGTAGCATCAGAATAAGTTTTGTTTAAGTAGCTCATTTCAGATTTTGGAAAGTATGTAATAAAGTTAGATTTTTAAAAATCTATTGGTTATCTCACTGTTGGGGGCAAATTAAACAGTTGTAGTATTACACAAAACTAATTTCAGTATTTATTTCTAGAAGACTGAAAGCCTTGTAGTTAAAAATATTGTGACTGGTCTTTGCAGCTTTCATCCAAATTTTAGGTCACTGTTTTCCTTCCACCAGTAGAAAAGTGGTTGTATCTATTAAAGCACAATTTTGTAAATAAAAATATCTTCTCTTTCTTGAATATCAACACAGGCTGCACCTTGGTTGAAAAATATTCTTTGTTTCTATCTTTATATCCTGCACAGAATATTCGGTTAAGTCCTTCTAGTCCTTGTCAACCATTGACTTGAGCTTCCCTAGGACATTTGAATCAAAAAATCCTGTTTAATGTCATGTAAAAGTTTAAAAAATAACATTCTGAAAGGACCCTCGCACTTTATTATTACTTTTAGTATTTATGATGCTCACATTTGTTGTTTAGGTTAATTTATATTTCTTTCCTAGTTTCCATAGAACCTGTATTTGTATCACTGTGGTACAATGGTCACGGCTGTGGAAACCAAATTAATAGGAATTCTGTTTCCTTTAAAAAATCAAGGTGTTCTGTCCTTGTTAACAATAAATCTTCCACTGAAACCAACATTATAATTTCATTCAGTACAAGTTTTCCAGAGTTCTTTAATTAATTTTTGTATTAATGGCAGAGTATGTCCTTCCTCCCCATATAATTGATTTTCTGCTTTGGTTAAAAATCATATTTTGCTTGAGTCTCAGATTTTCCCATGAGATGGCTTTTAAATTAATTTAATGGTCTTTTATCAGTTTCTTTCATAACTAGTCTTGAGATCTCTGGTACAACAGTGTTTCAATAAACATCTTTTTAGAGGAAACTTCGGAAATTCAAGAAATGTCTAATCCAAAAAAAAAAGAGGTTGAGATTCCTAAAACTATACAGATTGACTCTGTTGTTACTTGTAGCACAGAAAACATTAATTTATCCTTGGTTTTTTTCCAGCCTGTGATTCCAACCAGCCCAACAAGCAGCTCTACAACACCCACGAGCACAATGGGCATGTCCTCCAAGATGGACAACTCGGCGCTCCAGGATGTTTTCATCCTGTCTCCTATGTCAGGACTTTATGGCCCCAGGTATTTATGGCCTGATTCATTTTGGGCTTTGAAAAACAAAATGTTACATTTTTGTTTCATTAGATTAATAAAAACCAAACAAACCAAACAGCCCCACAATCAAACTAAATATTTAGTAAAATTAAAGGGCTAGAAATACATTAAGCAGCATATCATTGTTTTGAGTGACTTAATTTTCACTTAGACACAAGCCGAGCAGAACCTGGTTTTAGTCCTAAACAAGGTATTTATACATGTCTTTAATCAGTTTTATTTACTTTCTTGTGTCCACTTGTATTTCATTCTCGAGCATTTCTGCAGAGGAAACTCTTGTCTGCTCAACTTATAAAAATTCCTTATGCTCCCTTTCAGATACTAGAAAATTCCTGAATACCTATGTTTATCTTAGAGTTAAAATGGAGCTTAATGATTATTTAATTCATGCACATTTGTTGAATTACATCAGTTCTATGAAAGTTCTCACATAGAGCATTTCAGTTATGGGATGTTTTATTTGCAGTGTTTGGGAGAGACAGTTGTATGTGTGCATTTTATCATAAAATGGTTAATTTCTCCATCATCTTCTGGTTTGCTCTTTTTAGGGATGAAGTTGGAATAATGTCTTGTGATGACATCAGCAAATTTGGAAAGTCTGGGATGAAAGGCTCTGAGTCTCCAAACTATTTTCTGGAGCACGACAGTGGGAAATACTACACCCTGCTGGAAGGGGAAGGCCACCCCGGGGGCTCTGAGTACGAGAGAAGCAGAGCTGCAGGAGTGAGGAGGAGGGAGAAAACCCCCACCCACGGTGAGCTGCATTTCCTGACCCCTCTTTAACTGGCTAAATTCACAAACTGTGCTGCTAATGCTGCAACACCCCCAAATTTGTCCTTCTTTGTCAGGCCTGTTGGCTCTGAATACCAGACAAAAGCTTATGTGAAGGAATAATCAGTATAATTACACTCTAACATTCAAGATCAGGAGTGGGTTTTTTATACATTTATCCTGCAGTACATACTTCAGTGTTGACTGATAATTAAGTTCCTATCCTTTGGATAGCCAGCATCTTGATTTACTCATTGTCCCTCCCCAGCTCTTGGAGATGTTTCTCAGTGCAATGTTCTGGGCTGTTAAACTTCAATGAAGGGCCTGGAAAGATTCGTGGTGTGAAAGTGTCTCTAAGTTGTCATGCCCTCAAAAATTCAGTGCTGCATTAAATGCAGGAGGAGTTTCCTGCAGTGCATTTATTAGTACTAGAACCATCTTCCAAAATCTTAGAATGGGGACTGCTTAAATATATAAATAGCTACTCAAATAATAATTAACTCTGGTTTATATTGAAATTTCGAGTATGTATAAATCCATATTCAGTGTACAGGTATATAAATATATGTTTGTGTATGAGTATATGGATCTATATAAAAGCTACTCTGAAAAGTGAATTGACAAATTTTGGGTTTGCTTATCTGTTTAAACTGATTTAGTTGGTGTTGGGTGAGTTTGAGAAAAATACTACTGGAATACAGCAGTGTATTTATTCTCCATGTATTTTCAGTGGCTTTATTTTCAAGCAGTAAGATATTTTTGTAAAGCTTGAAGGGTTCAGATAAGAGATGTCTTTTAAAAACTGTAATTATATCTGATTTTGAAAATGTCATTATTTCTGAAGCTCAGAGAAAGCAATCATCATAGAATTCCCTATGGGCAGCTGTTATCTTTTTTTTTACATATATATATATTTATACATATATATATATATATATATAGGAAGCCTACTCTGAGACAAGGGGTTTTTTCCTTTCTCTCATTTTCTTAAAAAAAAAAAAGAGTTCCTAAATTTTTGTCTTTGAAATCTAGGAAAGGGAAAACCTCTCACATGCTCAGAGTAGTAAAGGGAGATGTGCCTGTGAAGAACACAGGTAATAAACTGGTGCTGCAGTTCAATGAAGCAAATCCCAAAGGCAGTTCCTGTTTTTGTATTTTGCTGGATTTATGGTAAAAAATGGCAGAATATCAATTATAAAACTGGCCTGGTAATGTATATATACACAGAACCTTTTCAGAATTGGGAAATTTTAATAACTCTTTGTTACATACAGGATATTTTAGTGACTTCTTCAGCCCTTTACTTGATGCTGTGGCACTGGAGAGTGGGATTCCATCTTCAGACTAGTACTATTCAGATTTTATCTCCCTGTTAAGTGACATTGTTTTATAATAAAATTAGAATGAAAGATAAAGATAAATCTTAACTGTGATTAAAATTGGAGCCAGATGGAGGTATTTGGCTTGCTTTCATAAATTCTTGCTGCATGATGACTTCAAATGTTGGGCGCTCTGCCTGATCCCAGGAATACACAAGAGTTTGCTTTTGTTTGTGATGGACAGCTCCGATTTTCTGGAACTTTGAAAATCCAGAAGGAATTTGATTTTAAAATATGAACCAAAGTATAACAGGGGAAAATCTCAGTAGTCTACATGTTACCCCTTCAATTTTCAGAAAATCATGTTTATCCAGAGGAATAATTGTCATATATACCTGTTTGTTCTTAAATCCTCCTAACATTTTAGTAACTAAAAAGCTGTATTTTGGAAGAATGGTGACTCAAAAACTATATTAGCATACAAATAATCCACAAGAAATACCTTGACACTGTAATAAACCCGGTGAAATTGATAATGAGAATGAAAATGTTATTCACATTTAAATTCCATAATTATCCATAAACAAAACAGTTAAAAACTCATTTAAAAAAATTTGCTTGAGTGTTAAAATAACAGACTCAATTTCCCTGGCTTTACAAGTCAGAAGGAATTTAACCCACGATCTGGAAGGTGTCTCTCTGTGATGCAGATGCTTTCTGGGCAGTTCTTGGGTGCTCCTGGTTTGCTGCCATCAGTGCTCTCCTGATACCCCACTAGGGAATGACAAAGTCTCATTAGGATCTTATGGCCATAGTGCCCTAAAATCCTACTAATTAAAACCCTAATGGCTGAATCTTCTTTGTTGTGGTTGTTGTTACCAAACTATGCTCCATATTTTCTTTTTAAGCCAGTTGAAATTAATGTTCCTCGAAATGAGATCCCCTCATTACTCACCATGTGATTTTCCGGGTCAGGTTTTACTGTTTCACTGATAGATCTGTGATGTTTTATCTACATTAACAGTCTCTCTAGTTTTCCTAAAGGATATTAGTCCACTTAAAAACTGCTTCTCTCTTTATTCCAAAAAAAAACCCCTGTTTAATGAGCGAGCAATAAAAGAAATTATTAAATTATTAAAAATAAATTTGCAATCTGTTTACATTCACAACTACTTTCACCAAAGTCCTTCCCCTCAGGTCAGAGTGCTGAAGAGGAGAACCCAGTACACGTGGGGTTTAACTGACCCTGGATGCTGCAGCTCCAAGAATGGATTGCTCTGGAGGGTCATGCCATGCTTGGAATTTACTGGCATTACTGGCTCTACAGCCTTCTATTTCTAGTCTTTAAAAATGATATTGTTTTTTTCTTGACTTGTTTCCAGGAGATTTAAGGCCTGTTTCGATGCCCACTGAGTACAGCTGGATAGGGGAGTCCAAAGAACAGAACATGTACAAGAGGGGGAGCAGAGGTGAGTATTTTTATTTTCTCTGCTGTTCTCTGACATTTTTTTCCTTTTTTAACATAAAGAGCATCACAGGAACCAAATCTGTTCTTCTGAATGCCCCCAAGAATATGAAAGAACCTGTTTAGTGCTTTTGTGTTTCCATTTCTGAAAATTAAAAAGTTTATATTAGTAAGAGGAATTAAATTCTAATATAAAGAATGACAAACATCAAGGAAAAAAGACTTAGAGGACTCTAAGGAAGGAGATATGTTAATTGTAATCAGTTTTAAGTCTTCACAGTTTTAGAAAACAATAAGTGATGTTACAGATATAGCATCCTTTGAAGACACATTTTGATTAGTGTGAATGAAAATTTGGAAGAAGAATCAGCAATTGCACTGTCATTGTTCAGACCAGCAGTTCTAGTCATATAAACTTCTACTGATTCCAGTGGGAATTATCAACTTTGCAAGAACCATGGTGATAGCAAACTTCCTTTTTTCCTTTATTTCCTCTGATATAAAACAATTAGGTAAATCAAAAGAATATTCATCAAATATACAAACATTTATTGTGATGCCAATTGCTAAAGGTTCTTAAATACTATTTTTTTGGAACCTTTAAGGCCCAGTCTGGTAGCTGAGAGCTCAACTTGACTCCTTTAAATGTGACAAAAACAATGATATTCTTGAAAATCAATATGGGATTTTAAACTTCTTTTTCAGTACTCTTCCATTCCAAGAGGAAATAAATTTCATTTAAGGCACAAGCCTTTTCTGATTTATTCCAAATCTGTTGATTTACATTTAGTTTCTATTTCAGTGTTACAGATTCCTTTCCTCAGGCTTCCCGCCTGGCCGGGTCCCATTTTGAAACTGTGCCCAAGTACACTGCACATCTCCCTAAGACCATTATTCCAGTTTGTCAAGTTCCCTGACATGACAATCCTGGTCTCTGGAGCAGTGCCAGAGATGCTCCCTGCATGACACAGTTAAGGAATCCTGTCTGTGTGCACTCCATGTCCCCTCAGATGGCAGGGGGTGGTGTCAGTACACGTGGGACCCAGTCCAGGGCAGTCCCCCCCAATTCCCTTGACATTCACATGGTTCTTTCCAAGTTTAAAAGCACCGAGTTGATGGTCCTTGGCCAACCAAAAGGCTTCTCTGTTTGTTTCCTCTTCCCAATCTTTCTTTTCTCTGTTTTTCTCCCCCTCCGACAACTGACTCTGAGAATTCCCTGCTGCGGTACCTGAGCGACGACAAGATCCTGGTGATCCAAGAGGAGCCTTTGACGCAGAAGGACAACAAAAGGGACACAGGGCGCAGGTCAAGGAAAAAGGGCAAACCCCCAGGGAATCCCAGCTACCCCATCAACCCCTCCGTGCTCACATCCACCATGAACGTGAGGCTGGAGCCTGCCCAGCAGGACGTCCTCAACTTCTCCCTGGCAGAGAACAACACAGTTCCACTTTATCATGTAAGTGCCTCAACCAACCTCTGTTCCATAAACTACATGGAAAACACTCCATTTTTAGGATTGATGCAGCTATACATTCCACTTTGTCTTTTAATGCTGTATTTTATAGTCCAAGGGAGTTGCTCAGTGCCAGTGTCGTGACTTTCTCTTTAGAAGAGTCAAAACAAAACAGAAAAATACAAGGCAAGGATCATTTTTTATCAGATGGTTTAATAAAGTAGTTCTCTTAATTACTCAGTCTCACTGATTTAGTTTAATTTGACTGTATTATCTCTGAAGGTTCATAACAATCCTGTACTGAGCCTCCGATAATAATTTATTATAGATTAGTTTAGAAGCTTTATATTTCCACTTTGATGACTATGTCTTATAAGAACAGATGAGCTTAATGGAGTTACTGTTTATTTAAATTTATTTATTTAAATTGTGGAGATTTAAATCTCTTACAGAGATTATCAGTACCACAAAGTCAAAGCAAAGGATTTCAAACCCAGAGAGAAAAGCAGTAACTCATTTACTAGGATAAATGAGAAAATTATTAGACAAGTCTGCAACAAAACCCAACAATATTTCATAACTTGCTGGATGTATCAGCTGGCTTTAGTCAATTTTTGGAAGACTCTGAATTATCTGTTGATTCCCCTAACTTCTGAAGAAAGGGAAATGGGTCTTGTGGGGTAAGATGCTAATTACACCCTGGATTTCAGAACTGAACTTGTATTTTCTTGCATGATTTCCACACCATCATGCAACTAGTTGAAACAGCCATGATGAATTAGCAGGATGATATCGTCTGATAGCATAATAAATATTAAAAAATACCCCAATGACATAATATGTCAACTCTAAAAGGTGTGAAGGAAGTGCAGGAAACTGGAAAACAGGTGTTGTTATGGGAAGAGACAACTTTATGTGTGGTTGTTGGTCCACCCTACACGTCAGTGCAGCTGCTGTCCCATAAAATCTGCTATAATGGGCAGTAACTGTGGAGGAGGGCACATGGAAAATGATTATTCCTGGACTGACAGAGTGGTATTAATTCCTTTATCACCATAAATTTTCCAACAACATTAAAACAGACCCTTGCAGCCCTTCAGGAGATAATCACAGGAATCAGAATATCTCAGGCACTTCGTCAACTGCCTTTTGAATGCTCGAGAGGAACTGAGTCGACAAACACACGAGAGTTGCTGACACAGATTTTTTGGGTTCTTGCCAGCACAGAATCATCCACATTAACGTCTTTCCACTTGCAACATTGAAAGAATTCTGAAAAGCAAAGCAAAAATATTTGGCATATCTATCCTGAAAGAGAGTGAAAATGGTAAATATCACAGAACATTTCATGGCAGCTTGGTATCAAGAAGGAAGAGAAAAGTGTCAAAGATGTTGTGTTCTTAGGTAGAAATTTAGGTTTTAAGTAGGTCAGCTCACTTCCTTAATATCTAAAGGTGTTGCCAGGATTTTCATAAGCATTTTAATATATTTGCTTATTTGGATAAGGAGATTTTATTCTGTCAAGAATCCATTTTACAACAAGACTAGGGTTAATCAAAACAAGATACCTTTAAACATTACCCAACCAAATCATCTTAAAACAGCTTTTGCTACATTTGTATTAGAAAACTTGACAAAACTGGTTTAGGGGTTTTTGTTGTTTTTTTTTTTTTTTTACATTTGCATTTGTTCTGGGTTTTTTAATGGAAGTCAAAATTGTGTTAGAATCACATTTCCATGAATTCCTCTCCACTTAACAGATGCCCAGTACAACTTCTGGGTGTAGATCAACATATCTTGTAAGCAAACAAGGATGACTTGATGGCAGGAGAAAGTGAGCATCACTTAGCCATGGCTTCATTTTCTAAGCACTTCCATAAATATATAACAAAAAAAAAAAAAAAAGGCACTTATTTAACAGTAGTTTAAATTACCAGACGTAAGAAGTTTTGCAAAATTGGTAATTGCAGAGATTCACCACTAGATTAATGCTTTGCAAGGAATGTTGATTTGGAACCTAAAATTAAACAATTAGCCTGATTTCATAAGTTGCTGTGAGGATGCAGAGTTCCTATATAAAATGGATATTTAGGTAATGCAATATTGGCAGTATGCCCAGGATCCAAACTGATGCATGAAGCCATGTTGCAGTAAAATATTCCTGTCAAGAAACACTGCCCCCTTTCAGGATGTATTTCTAACTCTAATTGAATTGATATGCAGCTCTGTGATGCATGTCACAGAACCTGAGCAAGAGTCAATTACAATTAGCAAGGCTGTTATAAATAATTAATAATTAATAGAGTGCTTCTTAGAACATGACTTTCTATGTTTACTAATGCTTCACTTCTGGGGTGACAGAGCTCACCAGGTTCAGCCTAAATAGTGAGGTACCTGTGAAGATCACAAAGGTATATCCACTATAGTTTTGTTGAAAGGCACTATTGGAATAAACTCTGGGCCTACAAGAGGAGAGTTAAAATCTGAACATGCTTTTGTTTTATATTACCAGAGTTCATTCTGAAGAAAATTAACTTATCACGTAGGACTTCTGCACATTAGACCAGATGTACATGAGGAATTTTTCATTTTTCATTTCTCCCTGTGAAACAAAACACAGAAAGTCTTGAAAAAAATCTTCATGATTTTAAAAAAATATAGCAAATTGTGCACTTTCTGCTGCTTGGTTCCATTTTGCACCGTGGGAACAATCTTCCATCTAAAAAGACTATTGAATTTCTTATTCCAGATCCAGGCTGGAAATCCACTTGGTGTTCAAATTTGTGGTTTTGTCTCAGATTTGCACGAGTTTCTGAAGCTCTGGAGTTCAATTTGCTGGTTTCTACATTAAATTTTCCAATAGGATAATGACCTCTCATCTGGTTTTACTTGGCAATAAATGTTCTGGGCCTGTTATCTACAAAGTAATTGGATACTTTGCTTTGTAGTATCATATATTAAGAAACTGGAGTATAGATTGGAATCTCCTAATTTTATTTTATTTTATTGTGAATTAGAATTCACTGTGTAGAAAGACCTAATTATTAATGAATTTTAAGATCAATTCTTTCATTCCAATGTTCCCTACATAGTAAAAGAGAAATAATGGCTGCTTTAGGGTAGTCATCCAGAGTGCTGTGCCAGTAGTCACTTTTTATTATAAAGGTAATTTGAAGCTTTATAGTAGTTTAGGGTTAGTCATTGCTACACAGCACTGGCTTAACCTGCTTTTTATTTCCTTCTTGCTGCTGACAGGAAGCTGGAAATGCATCCCTTTAGCACGGGGTGATGGAAATGCTCTTTAACTGCTCCTGGAGCTGCAGAGGCAGCTTTGACAAATGATATAAAGTTTAATGGCACATGCTGAGAACTAAAACGTGTGCAAAACCAATGCAGAGCTGGTTTTCCTGCAGCGTGGGCATGCTGGGATGTGCCAGATGTTCCAGATGCTTTTTTGGGAGATAGGCAGTCTGAGTGCTAGTGTGATAAGTATATTAATTCAGATAGTCTGGGAGAATCATGTATTCAGCTCCTCTGACTGAAGGGGGAGTCTTTTATTGCCAATTTCGCAGGAAAAATGCTCATGTTTTATTTATTCCTTCCTGCTTTTCCAGGAAGAAACAAAACTGTGCTGTCAGGGATGAGAATTACCTTCTTCAGAGTTTTATTTCCTTTCTGAATTGCTGAATAAATTTTACCTTGGCTTTTTATTTAAGTACCTGTAACATGGAAAACCTTCATTCCCTGCCTTGCATTTCCGCAGGGGAATCACTCTGAGGATGATTGTCTGGATTCTGGCTGCTCAGAGAAACTAATTGAAGTATTTCTGGCTTCTGTAGCTGCAAACTGATTCTGTCCAGCTGTATTGATTGTGAAATGCTATTATTTTGCATTTGTACTGTATCAGAACAGTCACAGGAAAGCTTGAGCTGACAAGTATCTCTCTTAGACTGTGAGGTGGATCCTTGAGGAGCATCATCCAGTAATACATTTCCTTACAGTCCTGTTCAGACATGATTCTCTAAACTGCACTCCTCACTAATCTATAAACAGTTCAAAAGGAAAAAGGTACTTTACGGGACATTTTCCAAATGTTTAGGTTCCCTTGCTGGCTCAGAATTCTCTAAATTGTTAGTTATATTAGGACACTTTACAGCAAAGCAAATATGAGCTGTCTTTATCCAAACATATGCAATGTTTTCATAAGTAATTTTGCTGTATTAGAGCATACTTAAATTATGATATTCTGCAATGTCCAAACAAACTGCTACAAATTACTAATGAAGGTCAGCAAACAAAGCATTTATTAACCTAGTGTACCTTCATGTGTAAATTGCCATTTGTAAAATATTCTTGAGTTCTTGACT
>NW_020897743.1:716421-784202 GCF_003984885.1 Neopelma chrysocephalum
AGTATATTCAGTGGCTGAAGCATCAGCTCACTGAGGTGGAGAGATAAGTAAAGCTCCTGACAACAAAGCCACTTCTGAACAAACATCATGTAAAGAAATGTTCAGGGTATTGAATGTGTGAGTTAAGGAAGCAGAAGATGAAACATTTTTGCTTTTTTACTTTTATTAATAATAAGCCAGTATCTGAGTACAGGAGAATGGAAGAACAGTGTTTAGAATAAAGAATCTTTTATGCATCTGAATAAATGACATATCCAGATGGAATGATTAGATTGCATTTGACAACTGAGATTAGTAACACCCATTATCAAACTATTCTAATCTCATTAACAACTATTCTAGTGTCTTCCTCTAGTAAATAATGACTTTTTCACACTATCTCTGCAAATCAGGGGTCTTCTGTTTTCTGTGGTTTGTGTGATTTCTCTATTTCTTAGAAGAAGAAGAAATTCTGATTCAAGGGAAGCAGTTTTTTTGTTGTAAGTTATTTATAGAAGTTTCAGGATTTCCTCTGGGAGAGGACCCTCAGATCTGTCTATGAGACCATACAGGCTTTTTGTCCTTTCATTTCTGCTCGTGCAAGGCAGAAGCAGATCCCTGGGAATCCCTAGAGCTCCCTAAATGTGGAGCTGACTAAAGAAGGCTGAGAGGTGCCAGTGACCTGAATTTCACAAAATTTGTGCTTTATAGTCTCTGACAGCACGACAAGACTTGTGCCTCCTGAGCCTCCCACATGTCTGCGAGTCAGGAAAGTGGCCTTTTAGAAAGATGAAGTTTTAGTTCGGGAACAGGCAATAAGGCAATTTGTTCTCAAGTATCACAAACTGCTCAAAAATTATATATGAGGTGTCTGAAATTGCAGGTAGGAGTCTTCCACGTGGAAGTCATTGTCAGTGTTGTGTCTGCATGTAATTACAATTACACAAGGAAATTAATTATATCTGTATGTAGACATTTATAGAAATGTCAGTGTGGGGGTGTTTCCATAAATACCATCAGAAATCCTTTTTAAAGGTTGGTAGTATCTAGATTGTACTCCCATGGCAGCCTCTTTGGGGGAAAAAATCAGTCAGATAAAAGGTCATAAATATGTGATAAAGGTCTGTAGTAAACCTCAGTATCCATACTTAAATACTGATAGTAATCTGTATGTCATTAATGCGCTGGTCAGGAACAGAGATTTTTCTCTTAATAAATTAAGTATTGATAAAAACTTAAAAGGTCATAAATAGGTTTTCTACCTTTCAAGTACTCATATCAACTATTTTCTCCCTCTCTGTGTTTATGTAGATGCTCTTTTTTGCTCTTTTCTAAATTGCAGTGAACTAATAAACAGTTAAAATTTACATAATCTATGAGTAGTTCAATGCTTAACTCATATTTTTCTTTTTCCCATGTTATAGAACCATTTTATACTTCCCTACTACAAACCATGCTTTAGTTAATTACATTATATTATTCAATATCTTTGAAAATTAGTGCTTGGTAATGCAGAAAATTAGTGGTGTTGAAAGACTGACCTCTAGAAAGATGTGCTTTATTAACAGGAGCACATTTCACTCTAGCATGGCTTTTTTTCAGCCTAAAATATGCAGGTTCACATCACCCTCATGAAAGTTTACAGCTGATGGAATTTATCTGATCAAAAGGAATCTGGGAACCACGATCCAAGGTGATCACCTGTGATGTGGGTGTTCTTTGTGCATTTATTTGGAAGGAAATAAGTCAGTTCTGTAGTAGCAGTGAAAATGTGTAACACAGGTAATGAAACAACAACGGGCAGCACAGTGTGAGGGGGGTGTTTGAGCTTTATAGGAGAAGGGAGTGTGGGATGAGTCCCATTTGGGAGAGAGGGTGAATAAACCCTGGTTTGGAAACATTTGCTTTTACTTTGGGAGCAGTTTTGAAAAATAAAACGAAGCAATGTCATGGGTAACCCTGTCTGAATCAGTAATCCCACTTTTAGTTGCTAAAATTAGAAACTCTAGAATTCAGAGGGATAAGAGAAGCTTTGAGCCTTCTGGTATGAATAAGTTCTATTTTTATAACAGTAGGATGGGGAGTGCTGCTGTCAAAGTGCTTTTGCTTGGTTGGCCACACAATCTTCTCCTGGGCTGTCCACAGTAATTCCAGGGATGATCAGACTGTTCACTGATATTTAGCAGAGCATTGGCAGCACCAAAATAACAGCTTTTCAAGCAGATATTTTGCTTTAGGTGTGTGCTGTTGCCTCTTACTGTCTGCTTCGAGAAAATGGGAATATTTCTAGATGGTATTTCATTTTTATAAGTTCTCTAGGCTGGATTTCAGTGTCCTCTAAGGAGAACTGAGGTATTTATGGCACTTGGGAAAGCCTGTTAGAGTTTTGTGTACCCAATCACTCAATGGGGAGTTTCTACTCTGCCTGATTTCAACAAGCTGTGTCAGAGAACTCCCTGCTTTTAACTGTAAGGGTACTATTCCATTATTTTTCATCAGATAAGGTCTCTTATTTACATGGTACCATCTTTGATACTCACATTGGCTGCAATATTTTAGCTGAGGCAACCAGCAGAACAAGTAAAAGGCTGGTATTTAATGTGGCAACAGGAGGAAATGAAGTTAGTGGTAAAATTTGTAGCATCCTGATTATTGTGGAAGGTAAAAGCACGTTCTCCACGTTCCCGGTTCTCCTTTGGATCTGAGGAAAGCTTTGAATATCAGGAATGCTTAAAGAAGGAAAGTAGTTGTGTGGATCTACATGGAAATGTCTTTCTGCCCTTAGTGTTACTGGGTGCAAGCAGGGAATGAACTCGATTCCTGAGGCATTTTAATATCACTGTGGGATCATCAATCCCCTCCAAACTTATTGGTTATTTCTGGGATTACTTGACCACCTCAGGGTTTTTTGCCTGCTCCAGGAGGCAGTTCCACTCTTCCTGCAGCAGAAACAGCCCAGTAAAAGCTGGTAACTGGTTCTGTAGGTGGGTCCCCCAGTGGGGCTTGCGAAGAAGGAGGTGGCAAAAAGCATCCTTGTCCCCTGCACATTTAAGGGTTTCTTAGAAAATATGAAAAAATATCCCTGTGCAGGGCCCTGTGGTCAAACAGCCCCAGCAAACTTCCTGCCTCTTACATTTTGGTTTTGTAGCTGTGCCCTGAAGCCAGGAGTGATTAAATACCTCCTGTAGGCCTAAGTAGTGACATTAAAACACGAACATCATACTTACAAAAATGATCTGTTTGCTGTTTGGTTACTCAGAAAAGTGTATTGTCAAAGATTTTGAAAGTGCACATTTCTGCATTTGTAAAAAAATACACATTAATTTTTAAAAATGGTCTTTTTTAATATAATTTCAGGTTTTGTAAATTTAAATTTTTAGCTGTGGGAAAACTTCTCCCACATAAAGTTTGATTTAAAGTAACATAAACAGCCTGAAGATTTTATTTTTAATCCCGAATCAGTTACTACTTAGCACTAAAAGACATGTTCACTTCCGAACCTCAGAGAAGTCATCAGTGTAGTAAATCAAGTTTTGTAAAGCTGTGTAAGAATGTCATAAAAGAAACTTTTGATGACAGTTTGTCCTTCTGATATTCTGTATTCTATACTGTAGCACTTGCCCTTTACTCTTCAACTCCCTTTCAAATGCTAACATTTTTGCAAACACTGACATTCTAACAAATTTCTTCTTTTGAAGAGCTTTACTCACAATTGTACAGTGGTTAAACTAATTTACAAGTGCAGATGCAAGTTGGTTTAAATATGATCTTCATTTTAAAATAACATTTAGCTAGAAATCGAACTAAATGTTCCACTTCCTTTGCCTTAGAGTTACAGAATGACTGTGGTTTACCTCTGTGACTTGTTTCCCTGCAGACACTGATGTGCTCAGAGCACCAAGGAAGTCTGGTTTATAGTCATGCTTAATACTATTTATTTTTCTTCTACAGAGAGCAGGGGACACAGTCACTGGAGATACTGAAAGGTAATACTTCTCTTATTCTCTATGTAGACATATACACAATATATTTATGAATTGTACTTACTGGTTTACTTTTAGAAACTTTGCTGCAGCATTTGAGCAATAAATTTTTGGGGGCTAGAGATATCAGCATTAATATAATTTAGTAATTGTCAGAACTTTCATTTGCCAACATCTGATATAAATATAGATTACAAAGGTGCAAATATAAGTTTATAAAATATTACTAGGAGGGGGAAATTATACTTCTACAAAGTGGTATATATTTTGCCCCATCTTTTATTTTTACTTTTGAAATGCACTATTTCAGACTCACTCTGAGGATGAAAACCACAATGTGTGTCTAACAAGATTTTTAAAACCAACAGGTAGAATGTTTCAGTGGACACCTACATGATAATTCAATCAGTAAAAAACTACAGGTTATGTTCGTGACTCATATTTGATAAATACTAAGAATGGGTTCTTTAGTTTGGCCTTTATATCTGAAGTGAATCAATTAATTATAATGAAGAAAATAGCAATTTTTTCTTTTGTTCCTTTACAGTTTGTCTGATGATGTCTGTTCATGTTCATGTTGCATCCAATAAGTCACATTAAAAGAATAGGTTTGAAATAAAAGATACTTTGGTATCATCATACATCCTAATTAAGCTTAATTGGAATCTGTTCATACAGATACTGGTTCTTTTTTACACTTTTTCACCCTGTATACGGACTAAACCTATTTAAGAAGCTGAACCATGCACTGGATATAAAATAATTAATCACATTTTGAGTGCTTTGGCCAGTCTAAAGGATTTACAGTGGTTGCTGATTTCCTTCAGTGCTACAAACACCTCTGCATTACAGCTGAAATCGGAGCTTCAACAGGATCAGGTGTTGATCACCAAACACACTCCACTTCATGCCTGATTCTTCAGGACTGGAAGCATTTTTGCCTCTTTATATGAGTAGTAAACACAGCAGTTCAGCTGACAGGCAGTTCTAGTGGTAAGAATGTGCTGGTGTTTCTCAGGTGTAGATGCTGCTCATGGTTAAAATGGCATTTAATTAATCAAGCAGAGGAAATTATCAGAGAGGAAAGTGAGGGGCACCTTATAAAAGCCAGTCTTGTCTATCCATTATCACCAGGGCATATTCTGCTATGTCACAATCATTACTTCAGCTAAATGGGAGGGTATTTTTGCAGTCAGTTAAATATAGGCCTGCTCAGTATTTTGTTCCATTTCCGACCCAGAGCATTCCCCATCCTGTGCAGGGCAGGGTTACCTGGGGAAAAGTGTCACTCTCTGTCTCTTTTTAAGTAACAATTGGATTTCACCTTTTGTTCTTATCTCTTATACCTGAGTTTTCAAAACCTACTGCTGTCTGTAAATCCACATTATTTACTGTTTTTACTTAGTCTCTCAGCTCTTTCCCAGGTGCTGTTGTCCTGTTCTTCCCTCACTCTTGCTTCTCCTTGTGTTTAGTCACTCCCTTTTCTCCCTTTTCCTCTGGCTGTGCCCTCCTTGGGTCCTTCACCCTGACTTTCTGTATCAGAAAGAAACCACAGACCCTTCACAAAACCACAGTCCCACATCTCATCCCTTTTTTTATTTCCTTCTCCAAGCCACAGTTTTGTGCAGCCACAAGGAAGAGCTGCAAAGGAATTTTGTTCTTCACAGAGCAAAGGGTGTCTAATTATTCTGAGGGTTGCACATGCTCAGTTTGGCAGGGACATCACAATCCAGATGGAACATCCCTGGTGGACAGGACACACGTCTCCACAGGACATCTGCCAACAGACAGTTTCCAGGGACATATGACTTGATGAAATTTTGGCAAACTTTCATAGCAAAAGGCTATTCTTTTATGTTCTTTTATAGAATGACTCCCCCTTTCCTAATCCTTCTCCCACACGGATATCAGGCCCAAAACACAACCATATTATATCATTTCAATATGCTGAAAAATAATTTAAGAGGCAGAATTATATCTTCTTCCCCCTAATAATCTTTTTAAGTGATTTGAACAGCTTAAACCAAAATAAAACCAATTTTTCAGATATTTATCCCATAGACTTGGGCTTTGGGGAATGGGAGACAAACCATGTGGACAGAATGATATATTTGGATGAAATAACATTATCTCCAATAAATGAAAGAGGGGAAATCTAGGTTGGGTATTAGGAGGGAGTTCTTCCCTGTGAGGATAGTGAGGCCCTGGCATAGGTTGCCCAGAGAACCTGTGAGTGTCCCATCCCTGGAAGTGTCCAAGGCCAGGTTGGATGGGGCTTGGAGCAACCTGGGCTAGTGGAAGGTGTCCCTGCCCATGGCAAGGAGTGGGACTGGATGGGCTTTAAGGTCCCTTCCAACCCAAACCAGTCTGGGATTCTGGGATTTTAGGGACCTATTGAGTTTCTGTGACACTATTGTATCCTTTGCTTTAAAAAAAGCCAAAAACAAAACCAAAAGCCAAACAACAGAAGTCATTTCTCGCACGCAGCAGAACATCCCACAGGCTGCAGGGAACACGTGCTGAAAGCACCAGGAGCTGTGTGAGGAACACGAGACTGCAGAGTGTCACTGGGAATAGGGAGCTCCTTAAACCCCTCGGCTGAGCGGAATGTAGGGCAAGCCCAGCAGCTTTGGGACAGCCTCGAGCAGAATAAAAGTGAGGGATCTCTGCCTGACACCTCTGCTTTCACCAAACCCTTCTGGCACATCCACATCACAGAGCTGGGCCAGCACTTTGCACAGGGCTGGACCTCCACCCCCCCATTGGTGTAGGACACTGTCCAGTCACACCCACACCCTGCCCCCGAGTGGCACAGCGGGCACAGAAATCTGAGCTCTGCTCTAAACCCATCTGGTGGCTGGAGAAGTTTCAGGGCTGCATCAAACAGTCAGGTCTGTCCTACTTGAGTCTTCCCTACTACCAAATTTGAACAGTTTGACAGCAAACACTCTTCTTACTTACCTGAATCAGGACTTGGCACATCACTTTGTATCACTAAATTGAAATGCATTTCTACAAGGGAGGTAGTTTAGCTCCTCTCATATATTTGCAAGTCCCTTTGGGAAATTCAGTCTTCCCCATCTTTGGGGCCTCATTTTAGCCCATAGTTCTTAGCAAAAATACAAAATAAAACTGGTTACTACCTCAACTGAGCAACTTGACTATTATTCCTCCTCTGTTGTTATGTTTCCCCTTTCAGCATAACCTTCTTTTAGTACTCAATGTGGTGCTTTAAGCCATTAATCAAATATGTTTCTAATTCTTACACTAAGACCAATTTTTAAATTATCTAATGGGTAATTTTCTGTAAATATAACATGCTTTACCTCAAACCTCTTCCTGGTCTCCAACTATGATGTTCAGACACTTCTCTTACTCTGAGATGCCACTGCTTTCTGCAGGAGACACTGCAGAACCCAAACCACAACGTGCAGGTGGTTTCCTGTACACTAAGATTTCTCAAGAAGCTCTTCTGGTAAATGATACAGGGGAGTTGTGACTCCACTTCTGAGCAGGTGTTGTGATTTAGGATATCACAGTCTGCAACTGGAGGTGGAATCACTAAATGTGGGAGTGTTCTGAGGTTTAGGAAGGCAAGTTGAACTAAATGTTCCTGGAGCAGCAACCGCTTTGTTTTCCTGCTTACCAGGAGCCTTTGCCCTGTTGGGGAGAAAAGAGTAGTGGAGTCACTGCTGCAGCTTTTTTACAAAACTCTGTGCTGACCAGGGTTCTCTGTGTTCTTTCATCCTTATTTTACTTTAGGAGACCTTTTTTAGTTGATGACAGGAAACCTTGACATCTTACACGAGTGCGTAACGTAACCGTGACATCCCCACGGAGCCCTGGGGTGTGCAGAGCTCCCTGCTCTGCTCACCAGCCAGGCCTTCAAGGGAAGCACAGGCACAACTTTAAGGCTTCTCCTTCTCCTTGCTTTTGAAAGCATGAGTGGAAAATGTGTTTGAAAATTTGTGTTCCAGATCAGACAGATTTGACCCTGATTCAGTGTCCTATTTCCACCAGTGGCCAACACTATTTGCACTGTACAAGGAAAGGCCTCTGGTGATGTTGCCCTGCTTTGTTCTCCATTTCCAGAGAACTCCAGGAGAAAGCTGCAGATATACAAGAAAGAGTATTTTTGCATTTTGAAGTATAAAATTTTTTGTTTGCAGCATCCTGTAGCAAAATGTTACAAACTCTCTGCTGCAGGATGTCGTGGGTAGATTTGGGAATGCATAGTGTGTGTGTATATGCACTACATATTCAGATTATTATTTTCTCCTGTGGTTATTTGACATCTTTCTTCTCTCTGTCCTAGATATGCAAGTTCTGCCATTGACCATCCAGGAAACACATCCATGAGGAAGGTAATGATTTATAAATGTACTTTAAATGAAAGAAAAAATCCTCAATTGTTTACTTCGTTGTCATATTTTTAAAAGATATTTAAGATATCCCAAACCTTGACATTTGTCTGTTATGAAACAGCTGAAAACAAAAATCTAGACATAATTTCCATGTTCAGAAAATTGGATGCTGCAACCACAGCAGGTCAGAGTGTCTGCAGTACTAATTAAGTTTAGGAACCTTAGTGTAAGTTCTGAAGTACGTGCTAGTTTAGGGTGAAGAATCACACACAATGTCTAGGTTAGAAGACACCTCTGGAGAAAGGGTTGCCCTGAAGATAAAGAAAGTTTTTAAAATAATTTTTAAAAATATTTACGCAGTGTAAATACAATGATAGGGAGGGATGGGATTAAGTTTTTCAAGTATTTTTGCTGTGCCAATTTTGAGGTACCCCATTGTTTGATGGAAAATAGCCAGACATTGTTTTATTTTTTTAGTATTTGGCAAATACTTCATACAAAGGACAAAAGACAGAACTTTCATTTGTAGGATGTCAGTTCTTCACTTTGATTTGGCACTTTTTACAGTGATTAGGTTGGACAGGGCTTAAAGCAACCTGGTCTAGTGGAAAGTGTCCCTGTCCATGGCAGGGGGTGGAACTGGATGTGTTTTCAGGTCTCTTCCAACCCAAACCATTCTGTGGTTGTGATAACTCTCTGATTAATAGTTTTTCTTAAAAACTCCTAAGGCCCAAACTAGTGGAGGTACAAGGAGCCAGTTTTGCTTTTTGTTTGGTGTTTAGGTGACAGCACTTCTCCTACCTCTGATTACACTGAGATCTCATTAATTCACCTTCATGGGGCACAGATTTAACTCTGCCACTTTGGTTTTTTCCCTTCCCCCCCGTGCTGCTCTGGGCTGGGGTGGCAGGGTGTGCATTCTGTGACATTTGCTCTCTGGTGTGGTTTTGAGATAAGGATTGAAATGCTGTCAGCACGGTGAGCTCTCCCCTCATCTGCCTGTCTCCCATGGCAACTCTGAGTCACTCAGAGTTGTGAGTTCTGACTGTTTTCTTACAGTGTTTGCCACCAAGTTAATTATATTATAGTGGTTCCTTTATCTCTCAGAATATGGAGCTTGAATTTTGTACATTAGCAGTGCTAATTAACTACTGATTCCCGAGGTACTGCAAACCTTTCACTTTCTCTGGTTTTCTTGCTTTGAATGTGTTGTATGTGAGCAGAAACAAAACAGAGTAACACTAATTAACTTAGCTCTTTAGAACTAATATTTTCTGCTCTCCTTGGTTTGTTGTGCTTGTGTTTTCATTATTTTTCAAACTTTTTTATTAAATGATGGCACACCAGTTTCTGGTGAGTATCCTAACGTGTATCTCCTCCAGATGTGCCATTTGGCTGGCAGTTCTTTAAATTTAATCACCTATGAAAACTGTCGTTAAATTATAGGGTTTTACTCCATCACTATATTTCTTTAATCTAAACTGTGGCAAAATTTGGTGGTGTCCTTTTCAGGAAGGTATCTGCTTTGCCCTCACGCATTTTTGTGGAGGCAGGAACGTTGGACAGATTGTTTCAGTCCCAGTCACCACAGACCTGCAGCTGACACAAAAGACTGACCAATGCTACTGCTGTGATTTGAAGTACATCAGTAAACCCCTGATGCTGTTGTGCACATTTAATACTTTCTCACAGATTTTTGCCTTTTGGTTTTGTGGCTGTATTTTAGTCCATTTCCTCCAGCACAGGAGCAATATTAACCTTTGTCTCCTCTAGTGCTCAGGAACTGCTGATTTCTGCAGGTTGCTAGAAAATGTTCAAAGCTGTGAATGGGCTAAATAACAAATAGGTCTGTAAATGTCCAAAACCAAACCTCCCTCCTCTACTTTTATTTAAAATAAAACTTGGTCTCTCCAGTAGCTGGAGCCTTGTTTTCAGCTGTTTATTTTCTAGAGTGCTTAAACATTTACATCTTTGAGGTAAATTCTTACCAGTTTTTGAGTGCTAACCCTGTTTTTAGAAGGTCTAAATAATGAAATGCCTTTAGGGTTTTCTTCAGAATCTGTAACAATTTTCTAATTCAACCACAAAAGAAAGAAAGAATTATTTTTTTTCTCCTCAGAGTTATTCTGTCAACCTACCAACCCGACAAACTTCATTGTTTCTGTGGCTGGAAACAATTAAAAAACCTGACTTCAGCATGTCATTGAGCACATGACTTTCCACATTAACTATATAATGTTTGGGGTGGATATTTCTTTTTGAATGAATATTTGTATGACTATTTACAATAAACTTCAAGTATCAGTCATTTATGCATCATTCATGTGAGTTTACATCCCTAGTTTTCAAACTACTTCATAGCTGTTCATGCAAATAATCCTTAATTATTTGATTGCAATAGTAATAAATAATTTTACTATTACTTGCACTGGTGTTTCATAATTATTTCTTTTTTCCTTACAGTCATTCCATTACGCTTCCCTCAGGGTAAAGAGCAGGAAATGGTCAAAAGGTAACTGATTGCAGTCAACATTTTGGGGCTCCTTCTCTCATAACAACTGGGCTTGGTCAAGTGCCAAAGTTCAACTTAAGTATTTCTAAATGTGATGGCAAACACCAAAGTAAAATACTGAATTAAAATACCAAAATAAATGTGTTATAATGTATAATATTGCTTGGCTGAGTGGTACAATTTCCTCTGACTGAGGAAGAAGACAGGTAGTACTTGTATATTTTGCTATTTCCTTCTTCTTTATTCATGGCGTATTTGAGACATCAAACAGTAAACAGAAAAATAATTAGAACCTAATAAATTCATATGAAAATACGTGGCTTTAATTCAGTTTGTTGGTTTAATCTCCTTAAAATGTTCCTTTTATTGTACTACATGCTTTCGGTACATCTAAACCTGCCCAGGACAAAGCTCAGGATGTTACTCTAAATGAGAAAATCATTGAGAACTTGGCTGTGGAACGTTGCAGAACAAAGGACAGTGTTTTGATGTTCTCTAAATTTCTTCCCTGTTTCACAGCTGTAGGACAAATGTAATTCCTGTATCTTTATAAACTTGATTTTTCACAGAAAAAAAAAGTCTAATATCTTAAGGAAATTTCCTACAGAGTTTTTTTTAGGGAAAAATGATATAATTTAAACCCCCTGGTTTCTAATATTTACAGGGCACAACTAAAGTTCTAAGCCTCTCCATTAGGATTTACTGAAATAACACCAAGGGGAAAACCTTTTCCTGGTGCTGTGCCTTTAAAAGAAAGTTGTGAAGTTAAAATATTGCTGTTCACTTAAACTCAGCATAAAAGACATGTAAGCATTGCATGATTATGGAAATGAACAATCTTTCTTTTGTATTGACTATAAAAATGGGGTTTAAAAATTCCCAGAATTTGACAGGCCTTCTGTTGCTGAGAGGAAATACATAGGAAAAAGTAATGTTTGCATTTGTGTACAGATTGTGTCATACTCTGAGTTTCTGATTGAGGCTAAATAAGTACATAAATTTATATAAATAAATAAATACATACAAATTTTTAGTTTGGAATGATGCTGCCCCTCTTAATCAGACAAAAGTGCAACCCTAAGAGGGATGAACCTCAAGGGATTAAATAAACCATTGCACAAACCAGGCCCTTTTTATTTCGTGTTCACGCTGGAACCAAAATTGCAGAGCGTTGTGGAATTTGGAAATTGTTCATTCCATCTCCTCTCCCAGAAACTATGAGAGGGTTTGGCTTGGAGGGTTTTGAATTGAACCATCATTAAAAATGAGTGGTGTGTTTATACTGACCAGGGTTTTCCTTGCTGTGTTCTCAGGGAGTTCCCTGTCCAGCGTGAGCAGGAGACGCATTTCCTGCAAAGACCTGGGGCACGGCGACTGCGAGGGCTGGCTCTGGAAGAAAAAGGATGCCAAAGGTTATTTCACACAGAAATGGAAAAAGTACTGGTTTATTCTGAAGGATTCCTCCTTATACTGGTACACAAACCAGAATGTAAGTATTGCAGAAAGTAAAACTGAAACCTTCGGCTTTATAATTCTTTTGGCTAAAGTCTGTTTTTACTGCGTGGTTGGTTATGTCCCTGAACTGCCACTTTAATTGCCAGGTCTGGGTTGCTCTAGCTGGAAATATTTCAACTGAAATTCTTTTTTAAGGTCTATAAGTCCGTGTTCAAGCTTAATAAAACAGCAGATGTTCCTGATGCTCTCAAAGAAATGAATATGTCAGTGGTTAATACTTTTCCACAGGTCGTATTTATTTGGACTAACACAGTGTTCACACTCAGCTCTCCTCAGTTTCAGTTGTGTGAGGGGATGTATAAAATGTAATATGCATAAAGTGTATTTGTCTTAGTCAAGCATTGTGTGAAGCAGATGTGAAAATCTGAATGTGTAGATCTCTTTCTCTAAAAGTTATTTTTATGTAGATGCTCCTCTCGCTTTTTGCTGAATTAGTCTGGAGTTTGCAGTTTCTCATGTGCAAAATGCTGTTCTTGGTGAAATTTTACTGAAAACCACTGGCACAATCTGCAGAAATGTAGGGGAAAATAACAGAGGGAGAAGCCCCAAATGGTTCAGTGCTGCTTTTCCCTTTGTTTGCAGGGAGCCGCAGTGTGCAGGTGCAGTGATTGTTGGATATTTTACTCCATATCTCCCATTTTCTTCAGGAGAACAATTTTAGCAGCACGATTACCCTTAGTTTTTGTGTTTTTCTGTCAGCCAAAGCAGTGTGGGTGATGAAGGCCCTCGGGCTCTGTGCTGTACGTGCTGGTGACAGTGCCACACACGGGGTGGTGGCACTGGGGGTCCCACTGAGAATTAGGCTGTCGGTACATCCAAGCCAGACTTCATCATGCACTTGCTAATACTTTTCAAAAATCTGACAGGTGTTAATACATCTCCTTGCTTTTCCTGCTGAATTACTTCAAAAGAAGCAAAAAAAGTGACAAGATGCACTTCCCAGTTATTACCTCTCCATTTAATCACAGTGAGGTCCCTGCAGGAGCCTCCTCAGTTACTGTCAGCAGGGCAGATGGGCTGATAATTGTGCCTTTAATGGGAGACATCCACCAAACATCTGTAAAATGCAGATATATCGTGAAGAAACTGAGAATTCCTCTCTGTTAAGGCCTTAAATGCAATTTTAGGTGCTGTGTATGTGGCTGGAAGGTTTTCTGTGATCCTCAGCAAAGGGGGGTTAGAACGGCTGGGCTTCCTTTGAGAAACTGTCAGTTGAGTTACTTCACAAAGTTATTGACATTGTGTGATGAATTAAACACATTTCAGAATAAAAACAGTATGGGGAAAATATGTTCAGTACTTTGTTTGATTGGGTGGTTGTTCTGTGTGTAAAACCCAAGTGGCTGGTGCTCATTTCTCACTTCTTTAATTTTATGCTCTTCCTCACCATCACTTTTCCCTCCTCTTTTGGCAGGATGAGAAAGCAGAAGGATTCATTAGTTTACCCGAGTTCAGGATAGACAGAGCAATTGAATGCAGACGAAAACAGTGAGTAAAGTGCCAGTTTTGTTTGTAAACCAAAGGATCGCTGTTGGAACTTTACTGTACATAGGAATAAACATTTGCAAAGTCCACCAAAGGAAGCTACTCAGAAAACTTTGACATCTGTAAATGGTGCAGCATAGATCCCCTTACGCTTTAGTATTTTTCTTTATTAAAGAAGATATAATGTAATGTAAACTTCATAGCTGGATTACAGTGAATTGAGTAACTCTTTGCTCAGTTTGTCACATAGCTCAGTTACCACTTCAGCCAAGTAAGTAAAGTAAAACACAGATAACACTTTACTCAAGAGATAAAACTTTCTCAGGTTCACAACAGCCACATTGATAAGAATCAAATGTGCAATAAATGCCCATAGGAAACAGCATTAAAAATGTCATAGCAATGGATGGTAAATATAATCTTAATTTTCTCCTTTATGGAGGAAGCTTTACATACCCAATATTGTGTTGTTCTCAACTGCTAAAATATTTAGGTTCCATATGCAAAATGAGCATTGCATTATTGCTTATGTGCATATTGCTACTTTTACATTCTGCTCCCAGTAAAAAGCACATTATAAGCTTTTCCATAATTAAGGCATATTTAATAACAGACACTCACTGGAAATTGCTTCCAAGCAGTGTTGGGATTGGAATTAACATGTTTAACAGAACAATTCCAATGCTTTCAGACAAGCACTTTGCTGGTATCTCCTCAGTTACTCGCATTTGTTTTCTTTATGCTTTCCT
This sequence comes from Neopelma chrysocephalum, assembly GCF_003984885.1. Taxonomy (NCBI): domain Eukaryota; kingdom Metazoa; phylum Chordata; class Aves; order Passeriformes; family Pipridae; genus Neopelma; species Neopelma chrysocephalum. The sequence goes on from NW_020897743.1 coordinate 731,009, forward strand.
AATTTAACTAAGCATCCTGGATTTTTGGTGTGCTTTTCCAATGACTGAATGCAGTTTTGGTCTGAGGAATACAAGTCCTATGACTATGAACACATGTACAACGGAGATATTGAAGATATGAATTGCAACAGAGTCTGCTCATCAGAAAATCAAACCTCTTCATTTTCTGCTCTTGCATGGAGATGTTATTACCGTGTCTGAGAAGTACAAGATAGTGTAATTTATACTTCTATTCCTCCTTTCAGCTGAGGGTATCACTATAGAAATTACACATGAACTGAGCACTATAAATACCTCAGAGCAATGAGTAGATATTAATAATGATATTGAACAAAAATACAGGAAAAATAATACCCTTTTGTTAGAATATAAAGCACTTAACAGATTTCAGTGAATTAAGCAAGATCAAACAGAAGGTCATTGTGCATAGCTAGAAATAGCTTCCAGAGCTTTCCTCTAAGCATGAGAACACAATCCCTCAGAACTCTGCTCAGAGAACCATTTCTGGAGGGTGTATGCTCAGGAAAAACTCCGATTAACCGAAACTTTGCGCAAAGCTGAAAGCTCAGAACCTTCAGGCTTTGAATCCTTTCAGAAAGAGGCAGGTCCAGAGGTAAAAGTATAATGAAGATGTTCATAGTATATTCCCTTTATTCCTGAGCTGAATTTCCCTTTGATTTCTTCCTTCATGGACTATCATTTATGTATTTCCCCCGTCATAAAACCCACACTTTACATTTGCCATTATTTTATCTGCTCCTCTGAAACTGCAGAGGATGTAAGTGCAGCGTCAGGCTCACTTAAATTTGGTATATCCAGCATGTGGGAGTGGAGGTCCTGCTTGTATCCAGCCAGCTCCAACCCACAGCCCCTGGGAGCACATGTGGAAAGCATTCCCTGTCCTGTGCTGTCTTACCAAGGACAGGAGCCTGATTCCATTGCCCGATTCCACTGAAAAGCTAAAATCCCACTGTCACTTCTTCAGCTCTCTCAAAACAAAGCTGAGAACATTTGGGGACTCAGCTTGGATTTCCCCTCAGATTTCTGTTATTTTCAGAGCCACTGATGTGAAATGTTCAAACCCCTTTGAACAAAAGGATTTGAAGTCTTACTGGGATAATTAATGGATTTCCCTTTCCCACTCTTGTGCTGGATGGAGAGTTCTGTTTCATAGCTTCACTGCTCCTGATGTCCACAGCACACAGGGAATGGAGTAGCCTTAAGAAAGCTTTCACAAGAATATACAGTAATTGCATTATTCTGTATGGTTTGATGATTTGCCTCAGTAATGCATTTAATGAAGGTACACTGATTATTATCTCAGACTGGTTCAGCTCTCCAGGCTATATTTGGACCCAGAATGACCTCATCCCTGTGAAAGGAGGCTTTTTGCATTGACACTGAAAACCTTTCCACTGCTTTTAGGCAACACCTGCATCTTCCTGATTAAAAATGGTCATGCTGTATGAGGAATCATAGTTATTTCAGTCTGCATGCTGTGGCATGACATGAACATTGTGTTATTTTCAAAGACACTGGTAATTATAATGCCCCATGATGAAGCTGATCCCCAGATATAAAGACAAATTGAACTAGTAATATAATTAATCATTATTAACTAGTGCTTTGCCTGAACCTTCAGCAATTTCCACACAGTGAAAACTTTCATTGCCTGGTTAATGCAAATTTAGGTCTTGAATTTATCAAGGATAAATTGGCACTTTGTGTCGAGACTGTGCAGTTGCTCTATACAAATGTCATTGATGTGGTACAAGTAGACATGAAGTTTTAAGTAACATAGAGATGAAGTTCTAGCTTAAGTGTTACTACACTTTTAGTAATTTTTATTGCTTCTGCAAAGAACTTGATAGGCTTGCAGACAGCAAACCCCACTTGAGCAACTAGTGGGTCCCCACAGGGAAGAAGCTTCCTAGGCTATATTAAAAGTGATTATTCCCTTATCCTTGGCATTCATTACACCACATCTACACCATTGCATCCAGTTTGGGGCCCCCCAAAACAAGCAAAATGTAAAATATACAGATATCATTCTTTTGCACTATTCGTATTTATGCATCTCGAATTGTTTCCCTGGAGACTTTTCTCCTGTTCCAAATGCTGGTGTATCTAAATGTTTCCCTAATAATAATCTTGGTGACACGGCTGGGAGATGAAGATGGATTTATTGTCATATTTCGCAGCCCTGACACAGAACTGCAAAACATTTCAATGAAGAGTTTGCACAGAATTAGAATCTCTATGTCATAACAATAAAGGGCTGTTTTCTGAGTCTGTAAACATGTAACAGTGCAATCCACTATTGCAGCTGGAATTCTCACCATCTCAGGAAATCAACATAATATCAGGCAAAAAGATCTTAAGGAACATTCACGTAGTAACCAATTGAGTCTGCTGGGACCTGGCATGTGAGAACTCCTTTGCAGGAAGACCTGCAGCATTTAACTGATCTACCCTTGACAAAATTCTTGCTCTTTCTGCATTTTATGATCCACTCACAAATTCTTTACCAACTGAGACAGGAGCCTGCGGTGCCTTATCTGTTGCATAGTCCTGATTTCACCTCCCTGTCCCTTAATTGAGGTGGAGTTACTGTGAGAATGTAACAGTCAAATAAATAATCACAGAATCACAGACTGGTGTGGCTTGGAAGGGACCTCAAAAATCATTTAAAAATCACCTTATTCCAACTCCCTGCCCATGGTCAGGGACTCCTTCCACTAGAAAACGATCCACTGATCACAGATTGGATGACATTACAAGAGCACAGTGGAGCCAAATTAAATTGTGTTTATCACACTGACTCTGACGTTTTCTAACTTTTAAAAGGTTCATTTGAGACCCCAATATTGGCATTTTAATGCCTTTATGTATGTAAATGTCCTGCCTAGGAAAATAAACCTATTTACAAGCAGGCACTCCATCATGTGATATTATCTCAGGATTAGCCAAAAGGATTAGGATCTTTAGATCCACCACATAATCCTCCCCAATTCCAGCCAATCCTGACACCTCAGCACTGGGAGATGTTGGGCAAATGGAACAGGAGAAGGTGTAGATGTTGCACAGAGTTCAGACCAAAAATATAACTATGCAGGAGTGTTTGTTCAGTCATGAATTTCTATTTTGAGCATTAAAAATTTAGCTCTGTGAGGAATTTCTGTGAGGAGGTGCAGTGTTTGCTAATCACTGTGTAATTAATGATGTGTAATGTCCTGCTCTAATTCACATGGGTATAAAGACTTGCACAAAACTATTCCACTTTCCTTACCCACAGACAGATAGCAGCTGTTTTCACAGAATCACTTGGAGTTGCTGGTACTTGGTGGGCACAGGGGAGTAAAAAGTTCTGCAACAAGAAGCAGGACACTAATAATAAGAATTTTTGATGTGAAAATCATGTTATACCAATTGGGTAAAAGAAATCATCGATTTGATCAGAGCATCCTTAAAACTACATTTCTATAATGATCCCAAGTAGGTATAATTAACAGGCCTGTGCCATCTAGTGGGCAGCAGAAAGGTTCTACCCTGTGTGGGATTTCACATTTAGTCACTGCTTTTATTGACAGAATAGAAGTAGCCAGGGGCGTGAAGCTTTGCAGTTGGAATTATCACTGTCCAGATACCAAAACAATACTGAAATACCTCTCCAGTCTTCTTTATGGAATTTAGATGTTTTATGGTGACCTTCTGTGCAAAGATAACCTTACCCTTTTATACCTCTAATCTCATGAAAAAGAAAACTGCACATAAATATAACTCTGCTGTAGGACTTTTGTTAAGAAAGCCTGTTACTGGATGCATTTTAATTAATAAAATATATAGGAAAATCAGTGTGACCAAGGGAAGGTTCCTCAGCTTTCATTTTGTCTCTGAAAATTGAAAGAAATTGTAGTAATTAAAAAACCACTCATTTGCATTTAAGCTATTAATAGTGGAAACATTGCATCACAGGTTCTTCATAATTACACGTGTAATGATTCCTAATCTAGTTCTTACATCTGGCAATTACTACCTAAATGTCAGTATTTTAACATAAATGTTATGAATGATAGTGTGGCATTTTTTGTAACATTTGCCACCTAATCAAATTAATAGTCTTTAAAGCTGGGAGTTTGTGGTTTCCTTGATAGCAATGCTCATTTTCATTATATCCCTACAAAAATTTTGTAAAAATACGATTATTGTTCTTAGCTGAGGGAGAGCCCAGGGATTAGATCACATAAAAGCATTAATAAAAAGCATTTTATGTGAACTATAATCACCCATGCTGTCAGACTGATTATTATCTATTATTCCAGTGATTTCTAATTTAACAGAACTTGGCAGCCCTCTATATTTCTTTTTGTAGGACACAAATAAATCCAAATATATGAGCAGAGGTGGGGGGATCAGACCCTTATTCCTCTAGCTGATCTTTGGAATACAACTAAGATGTACTTCAATATACTCAACAAGATTTTCAAGAATTTGTTAGATGTGAAACATCAGTGGTTATTGAAAGGATTTATACTTCTAAGTCCTTCAAGGGCTTTTGGAATTTTTACAAAGCATGAGGTTCACAAATGGAGATGTAACCAGAGCAGGAGGAATCCAGCTATGAATCTGTGCAGCAAGATTCAGCCTGAAGGTTACAAATGCCTGTGAAACCTGTCCCATGCTGAGGAATCACCGAGCAGGGCAGTCTTGTGTATTTGTAGACAAGCTGAAAAAAAGTGGGTTTTATTCTTTGTGCTCTTTTTATAGTGCCTTCAAAGCATGTCACCCCAAAATAAAGAGCTTCTACTTTGCAACCGACTGCCTTGAAGAAATGAACAGGTGAGTTGTGTCTCCTCTTGATCGTGGGATGTTCTTTATCCTGGTGCTCCAGCATTTCATCTCCACAGAATTATACTCTGGGAGATCATGCTGGCTGATGGTGTGCTCAGGACTTAGTCCACTCAGGCTTCCACTAATTTTAGTAAACACATCACATTCTGTGGCTCACTTTGCTGAAATTTTCTGCAAAGGAAAGTCAGTTGTGTTGGTCTCATCTACACTAATTAGAAATTGGGTTTTTTTAATGGGTTCAAGGTTTATCACCTTTGTGATTTTTTTGTTAATCAAGGTTGGAAGTCTTAGTGGGATCAATGTTTCTGTTATACAAAAACAATGCAAGCACACCAAGGCTCACGCAGAGTATGCCCAGTGATGGGACAAGGCATTTTAAAGTTAGCTCTGGTGACAATCCACAGTAACATGACATGACCTGAAACCAGAGAAAAACAATTTGGAGTAATTTTTGTAACAGGAATGGGATTGAAATTGAGATGCATTTATTTTTTATGCCAGAATTAATATATATTTATTTGTATAAAAAGAAATAAAAATCAACTTCCTCCCCACCCCCAAGAAAAAACCACAACATTTAAACTCAGAAGTAACTAATTTTGTTCACTACATCACTGTCCCAGCACAGAGCAGAGGCCAGCAAAGTTCCATTTTGGGGGCTGCAATGTGCTTTTAGATGTCCTTGAGTGCACTGGGAGGACATTCCAAACTTCTGACTGGACAAGGCCCTGGACAACCTGATCCCACATTAAAGCTGGTCCTGCCGTGGGCGGGTGTGAGAACAGACACCTCCTGAGAGCTCTTCTAACCCAAATTACTCTGTGCTTCTCTTGTGATTCAGTGATGAAAGCAGAGCTTAGGAAAAGGTGGGCTGGTGCCTTTGATTCCAAAAGGCACAGTCAAATGTCCTACCCCCTCCTGTTACATCAGGAGTTTGTGTATTCCCAGCTGAGGTGAAAAGCAAGGACACGAGGGACAATGTCACCACATTGGGAAGTCTGAAATCTTTCCTGGCACCGTTGTCTATAACTTTGAGATTTAGTTTGTTCTTACTGTTTGCCAGCTGGGAAAGACAGACCTACCTCAGGATACAGCTGGATTTTTCTTTGGAATACTAATGCCTAAAAATTATTATTGAATTGAACATTCCCATCCCAAGGTTTACAGCACACGGTGTGTTGATGTAGGAGACTGGCTGGGTTGAAGCAGCTCAGGCCTGTTTATTGTGCACTGAGGAGGATGATGAGGTTCAGTCACTGGGATACTTTCAGGGTATAAGTTTGCTGAAACATATTTTTTCCCTGTTGTTAATGTTCCATTGTTCAGTTCTGTTGTGTGGCTCAGATTTGTTCAGACCAAACCAAAGTGAGGGTGTTCTGTTGTTTAACTCAGCGTGGTCTCTGCCTTGGCTTTAGTTACTGTGGGAGCTCTCGTTTGCTCAAGTGCCATCGATCATATTTATCTATTATACATAAAGGGTTCTGACTCAAGGAAAACCTGCAAGTCTTGACATAGTTCAATAAGCTGCTTTTAAAATATCCATTGATTTTTCCATGGGGAGCCAAAGGAGCTGCCTTTATGGCCCTGTACAGCCTTTGAGCAGAGGAACAGCTGGGAAGGTGCCAGCATGTCTTTTCATATCATACCACCACTTCACATCCTTTACTTTGGAATTTACAAGAGCCTTTTTCCTGATTTTTTGGGTCTGATTACCACGGGAGAAGGCAAAGGGTGAACTTCTACTTGAAGTATTTTGTACAGTATTTTCCCTTCAGCAACGCTGTTCCTGTAGAACACTTGTAATTCACTCCTCACCCAAATGATGGATGACTCTGCTACCTCTGTGAAATCCCTGGGCATCCCCTGCAGCTTTTCCATGCTTCCTGGAACTCCTTCTCCCATATGCCCTGTGTGAAATTCAAAGTGAGGAAGGAAGATTCATAGATGAGAAGTGCATTTAAAATACTAATTTCGCAAATCTCTCTCTTCCCAGCAAATTGCTGACCATGTAATGTGAGGAAATAGAGCAAATGCTTTGCATGGTATCTGCCTTTCCTGCTGTCACCACAAAATTTAACTGGATTTTCCATGCTGACAGAGGGGTAGATCCTTCATGCTGAAAAGGAAAGGAGTTCTAACGTGGGGAGGAACATTCTTTATTCACTATGTGGGGAATCTTTGCTCTTTCTTCAACTGCCTTTACCACCAGCTGTTGTTTCAACAGCTCTTTTTAGACTTTCTTACATCAGGTTCGCTGTTTAATAGTTTTTCCCACTCCAGAATATTGTCATCTGCCTTTGACCCAGCATTGCTGGTGGGGGGGTTGTACCCAACAGGCAGGAATTGATTTGTCTGTACAGATCGAGGTGCTCAGCTGGGGCTGAGCTTTTCCTGCTGTGCTTTCCAGTGCAGACACACTTGGCTCTGCAAAATTAATGCTCGTGCTGTTTTGTCAGGTCTTACACGAGCACAGTCGTGTTCTTGGAAATGAATTAATAATGGAATTGATGAGCTCATCTTTTGCTTGCTACTCCAGGCTTGTTAAAGGCCTTATTTCCCAGAAGTGTTTCATCTATTACCACCCCACACATAACCTGTTTATGGCTTTAATTAGCATTGAGTTTCATATTCGGTTGTTTTACAATATCTACTTTATTTAAAACTTCCATGTCATTGAAGTCTGCAGTGCAGTGCATTTACAACCTCCTCATGGGCTCCAAATATTAAATTTAAAAAAGTTTCTATTTTAGGCTGAATAATTTGATCATATTTGATTTGAATAACTGGGTTAACTTTGCAATTTTAATAACTCCCATAAATCTTTTGCGTTCATTCAAAACACATAACAAATATCTGTTACTGAAACAGAATAATGATTGATTTTTATAGGGGTTACCCAATATTTTTCAAGGAAAGACCTGAAATATTACAATTCAATATTTCTTTTCAAATGAAACTGCTTGAAAATTGAAGTATTCTGAATTAAGTCTCCATTGTTTATAAGCAAATGTTATGGTGTCTCCCATCTACTTTTATGTATGGAGTATAACTGAGTTACTCCAGACTTGCCCTAAATCATCCTGTTTATTACTAAAGTTTGTTCAACTGTCTCCCTTAAATTTGGAGTGGTTTAGTCTCCTGGAGAGGTCTTGTCCAAATCAGATGGTGAGCCAGGATTGACACAGTTTTTACAGTTTCAGTGTTCTTTGTCTTCGTTTTAAAGAAACCAACACCTCAGAAAAGGCCTTGGCAACTAAAACTTTCATACATGTGGCCCTATTAGACATTTTCCCCCTAAAACAAGAGCTCCTGGAGAAGTGTCACATCTGCCTGGCCTATTTTAACAGTTCTTTAACGATAGGGCTGAGTTATTGCAGAGCTCTGGCTCCATGAAAAGCAAGGAGAGAATTCTGCAGAACAGGAAAGGTATTTTTCAAACAGAAATCCCTGAAATGGAAGTTCCCAATGGTGCTGTAAGCAGACATAAAGAGCAGGTTTTCCCCTTCCTCCTTTATGTTCCCATAAACTTGTTTCAAACCCGTGCCCGAGGCCACGTCAGCCCTCTAATTTATTGTTCTCACATAAAAGCTCAGAAGTTGCAGCACAAGTAGAACAATTTTGTGATCAGAATGAGCTGCAGGCCCAGGGACTGGGTGAAACCACAACGTTTATGGGAGTGAGCAGGGCAATAGTGGAGGAGAACACCAGGAATTCCTAAGAGTGAGCTGTAAGTCTTCCAAATCTCCTTTCCTTGGCTTGTCACCCAGCTCCTCATTTCTAGGATTTATGGATGATTTACTACAGAGCCGTGAACTACCATTTCCCCCTTAATTCAGTTTGAGACCCTCTGGTTTACAGAGTTGCACTAAAGGAGTTTGCAATCCACAATTGCAATTATCCACTCAAATTAGCATTCAGGTGTGAATTCCTCCCTGGTGCAGGAGCAGGATCTGCATTGGCTTTCTGCACTAATTTAAATTACAAAATTAACTTAATCATATTCTGCTGTAAATAATACCATTGTGAGTTGATCCAGTTCTTCTGGGAGCCAAAGAGTTCAGCTGCATTTAATATTGCAGGTTTAGTGATTCCAGCTCTGCATGTGTCCCAGTCCAGACTGGGGTGTGAGACACTGAGCTAACACTGCCAAACCTGAAGATTTAGTGAGAGAAATAAGTAATATCATAATTAAATAGTTGGGCACTTAAGAGGATTGTTTGGCCTATTTGATCTGATTTCTTTAAGACTATGTGAAAGTAGAATTACATAATTTCTCAAGTAAATAATCTCATTTCTTAAAAAAAATCCCCTCTAAATCCCAAAAAACCCCACCTAAACTTCAGACCATGCTAAACTCAGTTCTGTTGCTTATAAGGAATGTTTCCTTTTCTCCAGAGCTTTCTTTTGGGCCAATCATTTGGTGAAAGCTGGGGCAAAGACTTGAATAAATGACTAAATAGAAGTTACAGCAGAGTGAATTTTTGTGACTGTTTTGGTAGATTTTCTTAGGGATTATTATTGGTTTTATGTGAAATTATAGTCTATCAGTTACTGTGTGCATATTCTCAGTGCTACATGACTATATTTATACAATAAATGCTATTTTACTACCAGAAGGGTAATTTATTTGCTACAGAAATAATAAACTTCTTTTGTCTGTTACCCACTGGGGAAAACCAAAACCAAACAAAGAAACCCACGCCAAACCAGACTTCTGAGTAGAGAGGCATAATTGTGCCTTTGTTTGACAGGGTGAAGTTCAAAAAAAATTGCAAATAAAAATAAATATCCCATGAAGTGCATGAAGTAGATGCACATGCGAAGAGGGCACGAATTGCCACGGTTCACTTGTCAGCTCTGGAGCTGTCTGGGGCTTTTTTCCTGTTTTTCCAGGCTGACAAATCTAAGAAGACAATGCATGAAACAAGATCAACAGTCATGTCAAATTATCAAGTCAGAGAGTACTTACAGTTTATCCCATGAACGATTTTACTTAACAAATCCCAGCAAGTGTGACAAATAAAAGAGTGGAAACAGGGGCTGCTGAGAGTTGATACATTGGGAGGGATGAGCTCATTGAGAACACTCTGCTCTCTGTTATATTTCACTGGGAGACATTTTCGGGCTTCTTTTGTATTGAGGAAAATCAAGGCATCATTTCAACCAATCCTATCACTGGAAGCTTTATCTTCTTAAATGAATGTGTTACCTGCACAACCTCAGGAAATAGTGAAAATAATGTACCTTAGGAACCCAAATGGGAAATGTATTGATTTTTTAGGTGTCCAGTAGGAAAGAATGGTCAGGGAGAAGCAGCATAACAAGTACAAAATCAATTTTGAAATCTAATTCTGTATTGCAGAGAATTTTGCGGTGAATTCTGAAATATGATTATCCCACAGATGTAAAAAAAAATATAATACAAAGCTTTTGATTCGAAATTAAATATAAACTGCACTGAATAAATTCTGTGTATTAAATAAATGGTTCAAGGGAATCTCTATTTTAATAGACTTAAAGGTAACTCGATGCAAGTGAAATTTAACTTCCACTTTAGTTCTAGTTTTTCATTTTAACCAAAAAATCTCAAGTGTAGAAGCAATTTCAAAAGTGAAGAAAGAGATATTCCTGCACTGAAACATGTATAACTCAAACCTGAGGTGACAAAGGAGTGCGAGAATTATTGATGAAAAGAAGCAAGAAAGCAGTTCTTGCATTCAAGCCATATTTATTTATTTATTTATTTATTTATTTGAAATAAGTAACTATTTATTTATTCTATCCTTTAATACCTTAGGATTTCATTGATTTTATTTTTAAAGGAACATTTAACAGAAAGAAGTAGTAAAAGTGAGTGGACTTTTTCTTGAATTTACACCTTCTCAGGATATGTTCTTTATTTATTTTTTCACTTGAATTAAACTGTTTCTTCTCTAAACCAGCCATCTGGTATGTGCAATAAGTGTATCCAGAGGATATTAGCAAATAAAACTTACCTCAGCCTCAGCAACCCACTTCTTCCTGACCTGTTCTCTGTGAGTTTATGAAAGTTTTAACTATAACCCTGAAAATGACAACCTTGCACCTCTTTTTTTTAAAAAAAAAGTTTTCCTTCTTGCTTTTGGTTTTTATTCTTCTACACTAAAGGTATGAGTTCTGTCTAATTTATGATGACTGAGATTGTCGAGTTGTTTCATTTTTTTAATTGTGCCTTTTTTTACTCTGGGCCGTTAGAAAGGAACAGAGTGAAAAAGGGGGTGAATGTGATGCCACTGTGAAAACCATAGTTGTCTTTAGAACCTCCCACTGACCTTGGGCTGGCTCAGCCCCCCAATCAGCAGGAGTAAATTCCAGCAGCCAGGGAACAGAAATTATTGCATTTGTACCATGAGGGATGGCATATTCTTGTTTTTAAGGCAGTGTGTTGAAGAGCAAGGCAATATGAAATAGTTTCCTGGTTGTTTGGCCCACTGTAACACTTTCCAGTGTTTCTGTTGGGTGATCAGAAAGCAAATGTGCTCCTGACAACTGGGGGCAGTTCAGGCATGATTCACTCTGCACTCCCAAGCTTTGATTACTGCAGCAGCTCTTCAGTCCCTCTCTGCCCCGGGTGCCTTCGTGCTCATCACTGTCCAGCCTGGGGGACGCTCAGACTCTTGGAGGCCCTGGGCTGTAACCCCTCATTCTAACCAGAATTATCTCAGTAAATTTAACTTAACATCCTACCAGGCAGCTCTCTTTTATCCCAAAGCGATGACAACAGTGCCTGTTTGTTACCAACAGAACTAATTAAAGCCAAGTTTGATTTATTTAGAATTTAATTGAGACAAAGAATAAAACTTACTTATGCATTTTGATGACTTTACTTGAGGCTCACCTTTCCCTGCCTTTGGTTCACCAGGGCAATAAAAGATAATTAACCCATTTCTTGGTGCCCTGTAGGTTGTTACAACGTGCCTTGGTAAGACAGAGATTACATATCCATGGGGACGTTGTACAATATTGAAGGTGAAATGTTGAGGCAGAGGATCCCTGGGCTATTTAGTGCCGCTCCTTGTCATCACAATTTCTCTCTGGAATGCAAACCCCGTGCTCTGTTGGGTGGCCCAGAGCCAAACTTAGTGAAACATGCTGGTTAAGTTGTTTATTTATCAAAAGAAAAGAGGTTTGAAATTACCAAAGAAAAAGGGTGTGGTTTGGTGGTGGGGAGAGAGGAGTCCAGCTGAGGTACAGTGGGATTGCAAATGACACCTGCCAGAACATGTGTGTCTGCTTGTGACCATGGGGCAGCCAAAGAGCCATTGGGGTACAGCTTAGAAACCAAATCAGACCAACCCCAAACTGGGGTTTTGCTGTAGCTGCTTGTAAGGTGTGGCACACACAGCCTGGCATTGCCTGACCTTCACTCAGACATGCCCTCATCCATCCCTGGGGAGGCCAGACCTCCCACAGGTGCTCCTCATCCATCCCTGGGGAGCCCAGAACTCCCATGGGTGCTTCTCATCCATCCTTGGGGAGCCCAGAGCTCCCACGGGTGCTCCCCAGCCATCCTTGGGGAGTCCAGAACTCCCATGGGTGCTCCCCATCCATCCCTGGGGAGCCCAGAGCTCACAGGGGTGCTCCCCATCCATCCCTGGGGAGCCCAGCTCTCATGGATGCTCCCATTGCCTTCCTGGGACCTGCCCTTTGCCCCCAAGGCTTTCAGTGCACAGTTCAGAACCAAACGCCTGAGTTTCCAAGCTCCCCATAAAGAACTTTTGATAACCTTGAGTGCCAGTTTTCCCAAAAATGAAAGTGGTTTGCTCATCAAGGAAATTCATCAAGTTTATGCAGCGTTCCTTTTGAACTGAGTTTGCATTTCCTTGGGAGAAAAAAAATGTTAACCGTAAGAAAATGATCCGTAATCTCAGCACTTGTATAACTCCTGATTAACCTCAAAAACATTCACTCATGCTTTTTTTAAAAACACAAAGCCTAAAATGGAGAGTCTACTTCTTTTCTCAGAAGAGATTTTATCATTATAAGCCACTGAATGTCATCAGATAACCCATTATGTCGGCTTGACAAAGAGCTGACTCTGAACCGGGGTAAATGAGGTAAGAAAGTCCTTGGAACTAGAGCTGGGGATCATCTTGGCCTTTGAAAAAGAAAAGTCTGAGCAGCCTTGGAGAAGGAAGATTATCTTCAGCTAATTCCAGCTTTGGCCATGTGTAAAGCTGATACTCTGTGTATCCTAAGGATATCCATGTGCTCTGGGAGATCAATATTGACACTTTGGTTTCTATGTGTGCTTCCAAGATCTGAAATTTTCAAATTAACAATGAGCAACAAGAGAAATTTGGCGAGACATTTAAGACAATCTGAATTTCCATCCACTGCCCACCCAAATGGCTGAGTCTGTTTTAACTTGGAAAATGGTAATTAGTTCTAATTTATCATTGGTGCTTAAGCAGAACCTCAGTTGAAGGCACTGAGCCATCCTGCTTAATTGCCAGAGGCATATGGCAAAGTATGACTAAAACTATTTTGCTCCAATGCTAATGAGTATAGAAATTCAGGAACTGTTCAAAAACTAGTGAATACAAACCCTTAATAATGCCCAGGGAATGATGTCATTCCATTCCTGCCATAAAGAATCTGCCTTGCAGGAGCAGCAAATGCCAAATGATCGTTTGCAGAGTGAAATGATGCTGGTGAGCACTGTGGAAAAGCTGCTCTGCAAACCTGTTAATCCATTTTAAATGTACTTTCTTGGTGATAAAGATGAGTTATTGATGTGCTGATACAAACAATGTCTGTAAGCAGTGCTAAAACCCTGCAGTTGGTATTTGTGAAAACTAATCATCATTCCCAGTTTCATTTCCAATTTGCTCGCTTCTGTTTTCCTGAAAGGCAAAGCAATGTGATTGTACAATCCTTTGTATTTTCGTAGTTCTGCAAGTAAATTAAGCCCTCTCACAATTCCCTGCAAGGAGGAAATGTTGCTGTTCCCTTTGGCTCCTTAGGAAAGCCGTGAGATCCGTGCAGGGGTTTGCTGAAGGCTGCAGTGAGTCAGTGCTGTATCCAATATTACAGATTAAGATCGTGGCTCTGGGCTCTGCAGAGCCTCCACCAGGAGATCAATACTGCTGAACTGGGGGCTATTTTTAGTGGAGAGTTCACTTCACTCTTCCTTCATTTTCTGCCTCCTTGTTGAGCCTACCACCTTCCACACACCCCTTATAGAGAATAATAATCACACACCTCCTCAGAAGCTTTTTTTTTCTCTTCTACTACAAGTGGGAAAGAATTACGCTGGATATTTTCCTTGTTTTAATCTGCAAAGCAACTTCTCCTTATGATACCGCACAAGTTGTTCACTAATGTCTTTCCTAAAGTCTCTGAAATATGTTTTTGTCATTATTCATTAACCAAGAACATAATTATTAACAAATTTGATGCTGCAATGTTAAAAAAGAAAAAGGAGCTGCTCCTAGAAAACCTTCATGGGCAATATATTGGGAAATTAATGACATGGTAAATAATTTAGTCACTGAGTAAGGGGATGCTTCAGAAAACATCCCAACCATTACAGATGGCATTAAAGGGCTTTTTCTTTGGTTATGTTTCCTTTTTGATGAAAATAAGCTAATTCTTGATTTTTCCAGTTGCTGAACATTAAGAAGTGACTTTCCCCTCTCTGTGTTCATTTCCCTTTTTTCTAGTTTTTCAATTATATATTGTATGAATATCCAGTAATCTTACATGAAGAAAACTCTGAACCTAAAATAAACTATAATACTTTCCCAGTGAAGCAGAAAATCTCATCTTTGATCAGACTAATTAATTTTGGGATAAAGAAAGAAACCAGAACATCTGATGTGAAATGTAAATTTTGCAGTACTTTCAATTTACCAAGTTTTGGTATAGAAACCTAAGATTCCATTTAAAAAAAAAAAAGGAAAATGAAGTTGATATCACAGCTCAACAAGACTAAACATTTATATCACCAGTATTGTGAATCCAAACTAGCAAACAGCCAGTGGAATTCTGCCATAGGCTGTTTTAGCTTTCTGAGGATGCAAATTTAATACAAGTTATTCCCTAATACAGGTTTTCATACAATAATTATCATCATTCTATTTTCTAGTATTTTGGAAATTTGGTCAAGTTCTTGAAATTGTTAGGAGTAGCAATCAGAATAAATGTGATGTCCTCCTGCACACTGTGTCTCTGGAAACCATTCCTCACAAATTTGCAGAAGCAGCATAGAGAGGGTTTGGTTCTGCTTAAGGGGGACATTCTCTGCTCTCCACAGGCTATAAAAATCCCACTTATTCTTTGCTGAAGTTGGCATGTTTGTATGTGAGCTCCACACTTTCCTGATGATAGAAGGATGATTGATGTCCTGGTCCTTCAGGGTTCCAGGCAGCAGAATAAAATGCCAAGGTCTGATCCTGTATGAGGTAAAGACCTCTAGCAGATGTGACCATGAGTCCAGAAGAACTTCTGCAGTGGCCTGAACTGGGATGTCCTTCACTTGCAATTATTCACCTTTGAACACTCCTGGCTTGTGCTTTTAACAGCCTGAACAGTGCTCAGGTTTTGCATTAACCATTGTCTCTGACTTTTCCAGAGGTTAGGAATGTGTGTGCCCTCAGATTTACATAAGATGTGCCTTTTAAGTATCTCTTCCCCATTTTTTATCATTCTATCAGATGGATGAATCGTTTGGGTCTTGCAGCAATTGGTTACACACCTGATGACAAGGACATTCATCCAGATGAAGGTAATGCTTCAGTGATTATAATTAGGAGAGGAGAGCAGACAGCAGAGATCTGTTCAGTGTCTCAACAAACTTGGAGATGTCATAACTGACTCCTTTATTAACATATGGCCGTATCTTTTCAAATACCAACTTTTATAAGAATCCTTATCCTTGAAGAACTCCAGTTATTGGTGCCACCACTAAAGAAAATAAAACCCTGAGTAATAATTTTAAGAAATATTTAAAATAAGTGATAAAGAGAATTCAGGGTTCAGGGTGAGGTGTGATCTCCCATATCCCAGCCCTCAGGGATGATCATCCCCCTAAAGCAAGTGAAGACACCACAAACCCAGGCAACATGTGCTTTTTGTGCCTCCTGAGCTCAGGTTCCAGCCTTGTCTTTCCCCACCACCCACAGTGGAATTATGCTGACACAATAAAGTGCTGAGGTTCAGCTCTACTTTGGCATCTGGAATGAAGTTTCTCTTTGACAGTCTGTGACCTGAAGTTGGGGTTTAGGTGCAGTGGGAGTCAGGTGCCCAACCTGCTTTCTGTAACGCTGCCCTAAAGCATTTGGAGATTCACGTACAGATCTGTGTTTCTCAGTGCCAGACATTCCCACAAGCCTGTTCCTTGTGGCTGCCAAGCCCTGTGGATGACTGGGGAATGTTTACCTTGCCTTGCTAATGATGTTTTTAAAATGTGGGACCTGCTTGGTTGTGGAAAAGCACAGGAGTGAAACCAGGAATGCTTTGTTAGCAGATTACTGGAGCGAGAGTGACCAGGACGACATCGATGGCTCGCTCACCCTGAAGCAGGAGGGCACCTCAACACTGTGTGACACCTACCATCGAACACCCTCAGTGAGTCCCAAATGTTGCATTTGACAGTAGGTCACCAAAAAATCTCTGTGTGCCTTGAGTTGCACTTTCCCTGTTTTGGAACATTTAATTGCCGTAAAGGTGGAATAAAGCCGGATCTCATTGTAAGAATGAAATTATTGCTGTTCCTCATGAGCCAAGACCTGGAGGTTTCCATAGCAAGTCAGTTACAAAGGAAGGAGAGGTAAATATCTCCTGACACAGATCTGTCACCACACTGTAAATATGACTTTTTTTTTGTAGGATTGGTGAGACTACACCTGATAATAGGAACAAATATTCAAATGTTGACTTCACTGCAGAGCATGAAAAGAATGTGGTGGATGGGATAGTTTGGATTAAATGAGACTGTTTTTCAACTATGAGTATTGGATACTGGGGGATAGAGATTAAGGTCAGCTCACATTCATGCAGTAATCATGTTTTAGTTCTTCTTCTCAGAACAAATCTTTCTAGGCAGGGGGTTTTTGTTACAATATTGTGCACAATACCATAGTAGTGATAGTATTGCAAATAGAACGTTTCTATTAGACAAAACACAGACAGGCTGTGATAATTATTCTATGTTTCTAAACACAGATAGGACTGTTCTCTATTTTTCTTTCAGATTTTTCTTCAGCGTGAATGACATGATCCTCACACAGCCAGAACCAAAGAAAGAGTGACTGAGACAACAGCATCACATGGGTGAAGCTCAGACTGATTTTCACCCATGTGATGCTGTTTTATCAACTGGGATACAGGTTAAGCCCCTCCCTTTCTGTTTTTCCACATTTTTGCCTTTCTCTTTATTTTTGAATTAAATTTATACACAGACCCAGGAGAATTAATTAAAATAATTCCAGAAGTTCAGCAGTCCCCCAGTCAAAAATCTTCCTGGGTGCTGAAATTTTTGTTCTTTGGGTTTAGTTTTTGGTTTTTTTCCTTTGGCTGGATACATATCCCCTAAAAAGAGAAAATAAATCCAATTATGGTTTCTTTTTGGAGACTCCCATGTCTTCATGGCATACTGCTGGACTGAGTGTAAGCTGGGCAGGTCTTCAGGAAACCTGCATCAGTGTTGTACTGTTCTTTCCATCAGGAGCTGAGTGTGGGCAGAGAATGTGCAAAACAAGAATAGGGAGTGGTTAAAATATAGCACTTGCATAAAAGTTCTCACTGCTAATTATCTTCTGTTTACTCTAATTATCTTCTGTTTCCAGAGGTTCATATTATGACATATCAAGGACATCAGTCCATTGATTACTATATATCTCATAATTTTCTACACTACAGTCCCTTTCTTGGGTCTGTCCAAAACCTTGTCTCATGGTCAGGTGTTTCCGTGTCTTCCCAGGTGAATTCCTCCAGCCCATTCCCCGAAGCCAAACAAGGTCGACACTTTTCAAGCGAATCGACGTACTCCCATTCCTCTGCCGAGGATTCCCGGCAGGATGCAGCGGGCAGCACACACTCCTCAGGATGCAGACCCCCCTACCGAGAGCGGCGCTCGTGGCAGGACCTCATAGAGACCCCCCTGACCAGTTCAGGGCTGCACTTCCTGCAGACTGTTCCTCCCGAAGCCGAGTACTCGAGCGGCCGGCCCGGAATGTCCCCGGACAAACGAAGACAAGCCACGCTGCCAGTCCAGAGGCGACATAATTTTGAGCAGGACGGGCCTTTCCCTCTGGTGGAATGTCCCAGGGGACACAGCTCCCACGGCAGGCCCCAGAAACAACGCAGCCAGAGCCTCCCCCGGAACAGAGACGTCAGGAGCAAGGGCCGGGTAAAGTCCATCGAAGGGATGGATGACAGTCTGGAAGAGAAAGTTCCCATTAGGAGGCATAACAGTTTCTGTGCAGAAGGTGAGCTCTGGGAGATGTTCTGACCCTCCTGACTGCCATCAAAAGCCAGGGCAGTATTGCCATTATTCCCAGCAAGTTTTCTGTGGTTCAACTGCTGTATGTTGGCAAATTCATCCATCACTACACAGGAGTTCATATTTGAAATTCCAAGAGGTAACACTAAGAATAGAGCTTTGGGATGATCAAAAAGTTCTTGTTTTATCAAAACAAACACCGGGGAACGGTGTAATAGGGTTAATTTATTCATGAAGCTGCAGTATTGCTGGGGTTAGAGACTTCATCGAAGCAATTGGATTTGTTGTTAGGTTTCTTTATTTTCTTTCAGAAAACATAAAAGAGATTGAAGAAATCACAGATGGTCTGCAGGAACTGTACAAAACCCTGGAAGAAGCCAGTCTGTCAGCTTTTGGGGAGCAGCGTCCTTCCACCAAGCAGGAGTTCCGCAAGTCCTTCGTGAAGCGATGCAACGACCCCGTTATCAATGAAAAGCTGCACCACATCAGAGTTCTCAAGAGCACTTTAAAAGTAAGGCTTTAGCATTGGCTTTGTGATAGGGAACATAACCTTCTAAAAGTATAATCATAGAGTCACAGAAAGGTTTGGGTTGGAAGGGACCTTAAAGCCCACCCAGTCCCATCCCCTGCCATGGGAGGGACACCTTCCACTAGCCCAGGTTGCTCCAAGCCCCGTCCAACCTGGCCTTGGACACTTCCAGGGATGGGGCAGCCACAGCTTCTCTGGGCAACCTGTGCCAGGGCCTCCCCACCCTCACAGTCAGGAATTTGTTCCCAATATCTAATCTAAACCTGCTCTCTGGCAGTGGGAAGCCATTCCCCCTTTTCATGTCACTCCGTGCCCTAAATCTCTTAATGTTTTCTGTGGATGAGGCTTTGTAGCTTTAAAATTAAGTTGGAAATAAACTAAAAATCCTTGAAAGCAAACATGTTCCAGCTTAAGGAAAGAAAAGAATGATTATTTGGCACTCTGTATAGGCATGTTGTAGCAGGTGCCATGGACTGAGCTGTCAAATAGTTTAAGCTGTAATGGTTCCTGAATTTAGGTAAAATATTAAAGTGTTCCTGGCACTTTGCATTAAAGTGAAAGAAGAAATGAAGTGCTGAAATACAGGATTTCATTTTGACATGTCTTTCTGGAATTTGCCAGGCAAAGGAAGGGGACCTCACAGTTATCAACAGCCTTCTGGATGATCCCAACTTAACATCAAAGAAGTTCAAAGATTGGAAACTAAAGAACTATGAGTTTTTCCTGGACATTTGTGAGTACAGTGCTGCTGGGAAATCCCAAAATGGAGCCTCTGAACTGGGAAGCTCAGCCCCAATGCTGACACACACACACTCCTTCATCGAGACCCACGTGTGACAGGACTCAGCCTCAGTAGCTGCTGAGTGCCCTGAAAATCGAGTCAAACATTGGCATATTTATTGATAACACACTCAGCAGTACTGTAAATACTTGGGTAAGAGAATAGTGCCACAGGATGCCTCCTACATTGCATGAGAAGACAATAATATTTCAAATGGATTTTTTTTGTTTGCTGTTATCAACCAATGTCCGTATCAAGCTCTGCATTAGGGAGAAGTGGTGCAGAAGTGTAACTGAAAATAAATACCAGTATATTTAAAGTACTGTACTAAAATTAAGCTTATAGTATGAGCTCCTACAATCATTTTATATATTTAGATATATATAAACACATATCTATGTATATAAAATGTAACATGGTAGTTGACATTTCCTTTTAAAATGCCCTAAAGTTCACATTTTCACACACTGTTCCTTGAGGAAAAAAAATACAAAATGAAGGCATAAATCCATTGGCCACTCTCAGAGATGACCGTTTATTTTTGCAACATTTCCAGGTGGAGACCATCTTTGCAAATAAAAGGACAGAGTTAGCAAAATGTAAACTCAATCCCTATAGTGTGCCTTAAAATGTACACTGTACATCTAACAAATAGACCCCAGTCTGGCCCTATGGGCACTCTGTACATGCCATTAGATACTGTGTTTTTAACATGCTGTGCCTGCCTTTCCAACGAGGGAACAGGAGCAAGCAGGTGAGGCACAGAGGTAGAACAATGTTGGTTGTTCACTAATGCTGCAACTTCAACTGGTTTTAATAGAATTTGAAGTATTTCATGGTGAAAGAAAAAAAAACCATCTGCGCTGAGTAAGGTACCTACTGCAGGTTTTCATCCTTTCTTCACTGTGAATTTGAGTGACACATGACTGTGAGTCACAAAATTCAAAAGGAGAATGAGAAGGAAGTTTAAAAAACTCCTGAGCTAATCAATTACATTCTGTGACATCTATAGCTGAGTAAATTATTCAAAGTTATATAATGTCTGGCAATAATTTTTAACTGGTAGCAGTACTTTAAGCACGTGGGTGAAGTGATTCAAAGCATCATTTGAAAATCAATCTGTATGGATTGGTTTGGGAAGACACACAAGTCACATGGGGTATTTCACTTCCTTGCCTGGGTGAAGAATGGTTTCTAAGAATCAGATTTTGGAGAAAATACTTGTATTCTTGGGGGGAAAAAAAAAAAAGATTGTTCTGAATGCTAGTGAACATGAAATTCAAACACATTCATGGTTTTCTTTGACTCTGCTTGCCAGAATATTTCTGAAAGGCAGAAGGAAGGGGATGTGACTAAAACTGACGTCATTTCACTGAAACACAGATATTCACTGAGAATTTTTTCACAAGATAAACATAGTTGTCTCCCATACATCAAGGTGTATAAAATCCATGCCATTCAATATAATATTGAACTTAGTTAAAAATGTTATCTCGGTGAGGTCCCAGTATCCAGGAAGAGATTTAATTTTTCCCAAATGCAGAACCAGGTGAAGGTGTCCTGTGTGTTTAGCTCTGTCTCCACAGAGCAGCTGGGGGGGCTGACCTTGGCTGACCACCTGCCCTCATTCCCCCTCCTCAACAGGGCAGGGGGAGAAAATGTCATGGAAAAGCTCCTGGGCTGAGATAAAGACAAGGAGATCACCTACTAATGGTTATCATGGGCAAAACAGCCCTGACTTGGGGAAAATTCATTTACTGGCAATTTAAAATACAGTTGCATAGTGAGAAAAAAAAGGCAAATTAAAAACACCTTTCCCTTGCCTCCTCCCTTCTTTTCAGGCTCAATTTCATCCCTTCATTCCCAGCAAGCAACAGGATAAATTATAGAATCTATTTAGAAAGCAATTCATATTTACATGCAAGCACTGATGGATGCTCACAGAATTAGTTAAATAGATGGAACTTTCAATATTCCTTAAGAAATTTAAATTTGCCTTTTGTTTCAAACCCAAAAGATGGTTTGTGCTTTCATAATGAAAATATCTATATTATTTTAAAATAGCTTTCCACTGTATTGTCACTCAAGAGAGAAATTACAATTGTCCACTGAGCCTATTCAGTGAAGTCTGAGTAAACAGGGAAATAAGGTATTTCTCTTCTAAAATGCCACTTATAGATGCAACCAAAAATGATATACATAATTTGGAAGATACATTTCTCAGAACTAACACAAATAGTAAGGAAAGTAGATGATCTCAATTTTAAGTTAAAATAGATTTCTGAAATGCAAGTAGAAGAGATAAATAGTTGCGAGTTCATACTTTTGCTCAGCTTATCTTTCAAATCTTGCAGTGTCATGAGATGATCGCTCTGAAACTCTCAGAATCGTGAGTCTGCCTTTTGCTCCTGGAGAGCAGCTCTCAGCAGATGTGATTTGCACTGAACAGGCCAGATAAATTATCCAGGACATTCATAAGGTGAAATGAGATACACTGGAGAAATTTCCTGTAATGGGCTTAAGATTAACTGGGAGAAAAGTTTGAAAGATTTATCTGGCATTGCTTGTGCCTTAGAGCAAGCAAAATCTAATTGCTAAATTAAGCAATACAAAGACTTTATTCTTTCCCAAATGTCAGCTGGCTTTTGGGAGTCATTTCACAAGAACTTGTCATACTTCTTGCATATGAACTCAGCTCCAACCTGCAGCCCTGCACTTCCCACCACGAGTTTCTTCCTCCTGGCTGTAGGTACCAATCTGGCTGTGCTGCAGAAAATAATGTCCAAAGGCACGGTAGCACAGTTATCCAGAATTTCACCACCTTTGAAATCATTGGGAAGCAAAGTGCAATACAGACACTGTACTTAAAAATCCATGCACCAAATCCTGCTTCTGTATTAAAATATGTTAAATTTTCCTAGACCAGCAGGTATTTAAACACACTGTACAAAGCAGCTGGAACTGTTGTGGTAGTTTGGATCCCATGTTTTTCAATAAGAAAAAACAAGTCTTGGCTGTTGAGCTCATCAAGGGAAATAAACAGTCCCAGCACAATACATTTATTAATTTACAAGATTTCCTGCCTGAATGCTCAGGTAAAACTTGGTTCTTAACATGCACAGCTACACAAAGAGACTATTTGGATGTGTTTTATTGATCTGGATCTTATTAAAGTTAGTGTCTTCATTGAGAATTCTTGCAGGTAAAATGTCTCAGCCCACAGACTCTCCTGAGACTCCACAAGCTGAATCTTTTAGTAACTGGCTATTTTTCATTACAACTGATTTAATGTTCCCCCTGAGCTACTGATTCCTCTCTTGTTTCAATACTGTTCTATATTCAAGTGATATCTCAGATCTCTGAAAGTGTCTTGGTAGCTCTCTCTCAGCATCACTTCCTGAGAAAACTCAGACATTTTTCTTGGTATCATTAATTTAAGTGAAAATTTCCCTGAGCTTGCTCTAATTGATACGAACAAGAACCAAAGGAGGAGCAGCAGTTTTTCACCAGTCTGTATATTCAGCTCCAGGCTACTGCCTTTTAAGCTGGAAATTGTGGTGCTCTACTGGCTTTTTCCAAGGAAAATGAGTGTTGCAGAGAATTGGTCTGTGTACATGGCCCTTAACTCTGTTCTTACTCTTCAGCAGTCACAGCCCTTCGGGCCAGAACACTCCCTCTGGTCCAAGGTCTTGTGAAGGACAGGGCAGGGACCTTGGAAGGGGTTACTTTACTGGGAAGGGCTCAGCCTCCTCAAAAATTGTGGAATTCCACTGCTGACCTTTAAAAGGCTTCACTTTAAATGTCAATGGGACTTCTGGGAGAAAAATGAAGAATCTGGTAGGAATTGTTTAACTTAGCACAAATCCGAGGAGAATGAAGAAAATTCTTATATTTGTCTCAAGCAAAGCAAATCAACAAAACCAGCCCCATCTGCCATAGCTGGCAGCTGCCCCCAAACTGGAACACAAAGAGATCCTGGCTCTGAATCTGGATCCAGTCCTGGGGAGATTCCTTAAGGAAGAGAGCACCAGCCTGTCTGATTTACTGGGCTTCAGCCTGAACACCCCATTTATGGTACACCCAGATTCCTGTAGAGAAATGTTAGAGAAATAAGTGGTGACTTGATCTCATAAAGGATTTTAATTTCCCCTTAGTTTTCACAGAAGGGAAATGATGCATTTCCAGGGAAGACAGAAGGGCACAGGTTTTCCATGGTAGATTTTCCACGTACTACATGCCTTAGGCCACTGAGCTAAAATCTCATTAGAGACAACACAGCATCTTCCCTGCTGCCAAATGATGTTTATTTACCACTAGGACAAAATGGGTAATAGCAGAAAATACTGAAGAAGCAATATTAGCTCATTAATTTATATTCAGTAATAAAAAGCTCTTTTTCTTCTGGAATGTTTCCCTCATTAAAACTAAGGCTCAGGGTAGGTTTTCCAGGCAAAATGCTGTGAGGAAAGGTCCCCCATGTCCCATCCCAGAGGAATTCACACTGAGTGGCTGAGGCTCTCAGTGGGTTAAGTGGGCACAGATCTGAAATCATATCTGAAAATCACCCCTGAGCTCTATCAGCTGATGTATGGAAAATACATGGCTATTTAAACCAAAACTAGTACGTTGTATTTTCTTAGTTGATGGTTGTAATTATTTTCTTTACTCCCATTACATTCAAGCATAATAATGTGTTTCTCATCAGGTCCACTCACTAATATGTAGGCAGGGGACTCTCTACTCTTGTTATAACTAACTGACAAAGAAACAGGTTTTTAAAGCTTAGTTTCTTTATTTTACGGGTTATACCACACTTGCACATTCAGGAGGAGGATTAGAGATAATATTGTTTAAGCTTTTATCAGGTTTTGAGATAGGTGATATACTGCTGGGAGCTACTCTTAATTTATATAATTTATATAATTCAGGCAGATACTGCCTTCAGGAAAAGAACCATATTCACTCTTAATGCAGGCCAGGTAGGTCTATCTTTATTTTCATCGAGCACACATGAGTGTTAGAAGTGACTTTATGCATTAATGGCACTGTATGAGCAGTATTTGAAAGGAAGCAACATTGTATAAATGACAAAATACGTTGACAACCTCCTGTTTGAGCAGCTAAGCCCTCTAGCTTCTGTCCTCACATTTCTAGAATATTGTTCATCCTCAGGCATTGGTGAGGGTATCAATACAGACCTTTTTACTGACAGTAAATGTGTCTGAATGCTGCAGATTAACTAAGGATGTCCCATTAAACATATTAACTACCGCATTTTTTCACTAGCAACCACAAAGAAAATACGTCTTAACAAACCGTGTTCACTGGCCAAAATACCAGTAAGACCCTGTTACCAGTTAAGACTTCTGTTTTACTGAGAAACAAGGACTTCAGCTTAAAAATCTGATGAGAAAACAGGTTAGGATATAAGAGAAATGCACTAGTACTAATAAACTTTTTACATTTGACACATACTGTATTACAAAGACAATATCCTTGTAAGACCATTAATTGCTGGGCCATAGGTGACTTCTGTCTAGGTTACTAACTAGCTAATAAACCTTGTATAGAGCCTTTTTTAGATAACGCTTCCATGTATGAAAATGTATGACACCCTTGTACTATGGCTTGCACTTTACTTGCATTAAACTGTGAAGTAGGCTGTAGTAATGTCTTTGTATATTCAGGGGTTGAAATGCCAAAGCACTGGAGTATCGTACTGCTGGTGTTCAACCTGTCCCACGTGTGTTCTGCAAACCCCACTAACTCAAACCTTTAGCAAATAACGCTCTGGGGTCTCCATGGTCTTTGTTTCTTTGTAAATAGAAACATTCTTACTGTTTCTGTAGCAATAGGAGGTTATAAACCAAACTTTCACTAGGACTGTTTTCAATAACAAAAAAAAAAAAAGAGAATAAATCTATAGCGCCTTGTATAAAAATCATGGAGACTCCATGACCTGTGGGCATTTTTGTTTACAAGCAGTATGTATATATGTATTAGAGGCAGAACTGTTATTTATCACAAAGTTATGTTGTGGATGACTCTTTCTTAAATAACAATGTGTTTTCTGTCATTGAGAAAAAGTAAGTATTTTAGAGCCATCTTGAGATGTTTGAAGTGTCAAGCTTCAAATACGAGCAATCTTCCATGTTTCAGCCTTGTTTTTCTAATCAGAACTGAGAGGTAATGGCAAACCCCCTGTCCATGCCAGGGAAAACGTCGGAGTTGTAAGTTTTTTGAGCATTCTGCAACTTTTCTATAATGCCCATCTTGCTTAAGCGCTTTCCTGAGCAGATACTCCACAGTAAATCCTCAGCTCACGGATGCTACAGAGAGAAAATTAACTGCTTAGACTAATACAGGTCAAACAAGGTTTCAACCCCTGGATAATACAGTATTTCTTCAGTTTCCCAACAGTATTTTTAATTTTATACTTGTCTATGTTGAGAGATGACCCAATAGTTTCTATAGGCAACGAAAATTAGGTTTCTTTTTTTCCCTCTTTCCAGATGAGTTCTGTGTGAATTACTGTAACCGGCTGCGTTTTTTCTATCACAGATTATTAACTTGTTAACTTTTTGTGTGTCTACAATGAAAATTTATGAATGGAAAACTTCACTGTGTGTTGCTCACTGGGCATATACCTCATGGTACATTGCACAGACGTGTAAGTTGTAAGTTGCACTGCAACATTAAAAAAAAAGGAACATATTGCTCTTTTTTCAAAGATATTAACTTATTTAAGAGATATAGTCTGTACATTATTAAAAAAGAAAAGAGAAAAAAAAACATTTATTCTTCCTAAATTCAAACGAAGCTTTTGTTTTGGGAGGGGAAAAAAAAAAAAAAGTTGTAAACTTCAGTTGTAAATTTGGACTTCAATAAACGAATTATCTGCACTTAGATTGTGTGTTTAGGGGCGTTTGTGGGGGTTTATATGTGATCCCGGCTGACGGAGATCCCGCCACGGCTGAGGAAGATCCCTGCCCGCTCTAAGGTCGATCCCTGTCCTCCTGAGGGCCATCCCGGCCGAGGGCGATCCCTGTTCCCCTGGGGGCGATCCTTGTTCCCCTGAGGGCGATCCCGGCCGAGGGCCATCCCTGTCCCCCTCAAGGCGATCCTGGCTGAGAGCGATCCCTGTTCCCTAAGGGTGACCCTGGCTGAAGGCGATCCCTGTCTGCCTGAGGGCGATCCCGGCTGAAGGCGATCCCTGTCTGCCTGAGGGTGATCCCGGCTGAGGGCGCTCCCTGTCGCCCCCAAGGCGATCCTCTCAGAGCGACCCCAGCCCCGCCTGAGGGCGACGCCGGCCGAGGTCTCTCCCCGTCCCCCTGAGGGCGCTCCCGCCCCGCCTGATGGCGATCCCGCCCCGCTCCCCGAGCCCCGCCCGGTGCGGCCCTTCCCGCCCGCCGTACGCGGCGCTGCCCAACATGGCGGCCAAGGTGAGTGTCCCGCCGCCCTCAGCCCGGCTCTGCTCCCGCGGCCCCGCCGGCCCCGCTCCCCTCAGGGGCTCCCGGGCTCAGGGACAGCCGGGGACGCTCCGCGGGGCCGCTCAGAACCGCCCGGCCCCGCCGGTGCGGCCGGGAAGGAGCCCCGGGTGCCTCGGAACGCGGGGTCAGGTGAAGGAGTTGGGCAGTGACAGGGCTCTGTAGGTGGAAGGAGCTGGTTCAAGAGGGTGGTTAAATTGAGGGAATAAAATAAGTATTTCTCTCCTGGTTGTTCTCCGTCTACTTGCAGCTCCTGAAACACTTGCAGCTCCTTACTGGAGAGATGAATGTCGGGGCGATAGTTCGGTAGTAACGTTATGAAGTGTTAGTGGTGCTGTGCATCACTGAAACAAGGCTGCGAAATCGCGCTGTTACAAACTAACAGGGGCGCGAGTATCTGAAATACCTTTAGTTGTAGAGATAATGCAGTGTCTTTAAACAGAGAAAAACGTGCATGTAAGGACCTAGGCTTTCATTCGAGTGTTTAGACAGGTTTTGCAGTGTTCATAGTTAAATTGACGAATAGGTTGTTCTCAAGTGAGGACAGCGAGATAAATGAAAATGAAGCATTTTACCTTAGTGTATTATGGGAAAAGGACCTGTTTTGGCTTTGCTGTTTGTCTGGGTGATCTTGAACTGTTACAGATCAGTACATAAATCTGAATGTTTCAGTATCTTTAGTGAGGTGACCTAACTTTATGTATGTTCTTTATTATTTACTGTGAAAAATTAATAGCATTTCATTCTATGGGCCCCCATGTGGCACACAAAGATTAAAACCAAATCCCTGGAGTGTCGGTGAGTTGAGTTGAAGGAGGATGCTCTGCCGCCCTTGTGTGTGATTTTCTCATAGTTGTCATTAGAGATTTATAAGTACAAACCCAAATTAGGATACTGGACTTGGCATAGAAGCTTCTGGCAATCCTCATGTCTCTTGTAACTGCTGGGAAAAATAAAGCAAAAATATGTGAGACCTTTTTGTGATCCACCTCAAGACATCTGAGTGGTAGGAGAAAGCCATAAACCCGTGATATTATTCTTTAATTAATATTTCCATGGAAAATATGAGGTACCTGTTAAGTGTTAATCTTACTTTAATCTGGCTACTAGGTTCCCAATTTGTGATAGAGAACTTGTGTCTTTTTGTATATAAGTGCATCAGATTTTTGCATATACTCCACTCTTTGATTACCTTGGTTGTTTTGAGGCAGTTTCCTGACTCGTGCTCCAGTTCTTGAAGCAAGCACACAGAATTTACAGTTTCAGTGAGAAACAATGTCTTGAAGATTAGCATAAATTAAATATATGGATTTATTATGGTTTAGTTTGTAGTCTGCATCTTTTGAGTGGAAGATAGTGAATTCTTTGTAGTGATGCAGCTTTTTAACTTCTTTTTTAATAGAATCTGTATTTTTGATACTTAATAAGATTCCAACGCTTTGAAGCAGATTGTTTGAAATGCAAAGACTTAAACCCAAAGTTATCCAGGTACATTTGACAGTTTTCTTATTCTATTTTGATTAGTTTTACTCTAGTTCTACTGTTAAGAGGCGTAGCTGTAACAATTTCCTGCTGGGAGAGCCTGTAATACATTTCTTCAGCAAATAATTGCAGTTCAGTCTTCTCATCAAAAATAACACCATGTCTGTTTGTCTTTGGTGTGCTTTTCATGCCTGGGGAAAATAAACCTGCTGGTTCTAAGTGTTGCAGTGGCAGGAGCATGGCAGTTGTGTTACAGGGAATATTTAAACTCTTGTCATTGACCTTCCCTCCCTCCAGAACATTCAGGCTGGTAATTCTTAGTGTCTGTAATTCTGGTGGTGTTTGGGTCTGTGTCCAGACAGAATCCAGTTCCAGAGACATCAGCTGGGCTCGTGGCTGTTGTAGCTGCAGCTGTTTTCTGAATTCATGAAAAGGAAGATTTTTGATTTCTTTAGCTAAACAATATACGAATTTTCTTGTTTCATTCATAGGGTCTTTTAAGTAATTTTTAATAAAATAATTTTAATAAATGGCTACTACAAACAGCTTATTGAGGTCTTTTTAATGCACCTGATCATTAGGTAAGGAACAGGATAAACAAATACAATTTCTTCATGCTTTCTGACTTCCAAATTTAGTTTTTCTTCTTGTAGCTCCAGAAAATTGATGTTGTCCTGGTAGCATTTTGTACTGAAATAAGCAATCTGAATTATGATAGGTTTTAAACAGTTTTTTTTTCAATAAATCTTCAAAAATACAGAGTTATTATGATGGACATTCCTTTCTAGATTCTTTACAAGATTCTTCCATAGCTCAGACTGTGGCATTTTGCTCCAAGGAACACTGTCAGAAAGACAGTTATTGTGTTAATTGGAACTTATTTTGATTATCCCCCTCCTCTCTCACCTGTTCTCTGTATCCTGGAGCTGTTGGGTGCTGGGAGAGTTGACTTGAGGTACCTCTGTGCTGAATGGATTAGAACTTAATTTTCCTTAAGGGGTGATGGAAGCATCAGCGTGGCTTTGAACACAGAATTCTTCCTGATATTTTAGACAGAACTGTTGTCAGTGATCTCCAACTTTTTCTTTACACTGTAATTTGAGAAAATCATTGTCTAAGTCAGAAGAGGTTCCTAAAAGGCATAAGGTTTATAAAACATTTTAAAAGTGACTTGTTTAATCCAATATTTGATCAAGAAGCCCAAGGGGAATTTTCATCTCTGCATTAAGACTTCCTTTTTT
The DNA here is from genome assembly GCF_003984885.1 of Neopelma chrysocephalum. Taxonomy (NCBI): domain Eukaryota; kingdom Metazoa; phylum Chordata; class Aves; order Passeriformes; family Pipridae; genus Neopelma; species Neopelma chrysocephalum. The sequence goes on from NW_020897743.1 coordinate 760,866, forward strand.
TCCTCTGTCTGTCCCAGGTGGCAAAGCTGGCAGCTGTTTCTTCTGGGCTGCCTTTTATATGTATTACTGTCTATGCAGCAACAGAAAAGGGATCAAAAAGTCAGCTGGTGAAGCCAGATCAGGTACAGATCTTCCTGTTTGTTCGTCTTTAAACAATGCTAGAAAAACCTGCAGAATGCCAGCTCTTTCCATTGAATTGTGTTACCCAGTAAAGAAAACACACAGCAAAGAAATACATGATAATAAAGTAACTGACCACTATAGCTCAAATCATAGAATCATATCATAGAATCAACCTTGGAAAAGACCTCCGAGATCATCAAGTCCAACCCTTTAATGTTTGTTTGTTTGTTAAAAAACCCTCAAGTATTTTGGTACACAGTTTAAAAATATACAAATACATTCAATATCAGGGATCATTAAAGCCACTTTTTTAAACCATATCTAGGTGTGCATTATTATTTTCAAGGGAGATGGGAACCAAATCACCACATTAAATATTTAATTTGACAGTGCAAACAAATGAGAAACTGTTTAGACCAGAAATTCAGTGGGTTAGACAGCAACAACAACAATAAAACATGAAGTGTTGCAATACTAAATTAGTGAAGTTTTATCTCATTTTCTTTGTTATAATATATCCAGGCTGATGCCAGAAAAGTTTTTTTTCTATTGTGCAGTTTCTAGTAATACACACATCCATCTTCCAACTATTCTTGCTCATGCCTTTGCTGAACAAAAGATATTTTGTCCTACTCAGTAGTTCTGTTTCTTAGATCCTGTACAATAGTTTCAGTTTTAATTTCTAAAGAATAACGTGAGGTCACCCTTGTGCAGAGTCAGTTTGTAACTCTCAAAGTTTGTACTTCCGTGCAGAGGCTTTGTTTGCTGTAATGGGAACGCTGAGGGTTTGCAGGCTTCAAAACCCCTCTTCAGTGTCCCCACTATGAGAATACAGAACGATCTCCTTCTTTTCCAGCTCCCAATTTACAGTGCACCCCCTGTGACATCGAGGTACATCGAGGAGCAGCCGGGGCAGCTGCAGAGACACCTCTCGACAGTGCGACAGACAACCGGCCGCTACCTGGGCTGGTGCCAGGTCAGAAACAGCCGCCCCCACAGCTCCCTGCACTGCTGCCAGCACTGCCCCACACCACTGAGAAACAGCTCCGCTCACCCTGCAGGGTTCTCTGCAGTGCCTTGTCTTAGCATACACTGATGGTCTAGGATGGGAAAACGAACCATTTTCTACGGCAGGAGTAGGTCAATTCTTGGCAGAACTTGGTAGCATTTAGGAGTCTGGAATTCCAGTCTGTGGAGTGAGCTGCTTCCAAAGGGCAGGTTAAAAGACCTGATTTAGGTACTTAAGGAGGACAAACTGCATCCCACCTACCTGTTAAAATAGGCTGTCACTAACTAGTCATCCAAAATACCTCCCCACTGTTACTGCGTGTTCAAGGTGTAGAACTGTGATACCTGTCTCTGTTCTCTTACCTGCTGGTAAACAACACCTTTACCCTGGCTTTTGTTAATAGATTTTCTGCTTGTATTTTGCTCTTGCGAACAATATAGAGCCTAATATTTGAAAAAGGCAAAAAAAAAGTCTGCCTGTATTTTCTTGAAATTGTGATTCCATCAGTCTGTGAAAATCTTGTCAGTGACTGCATGGCTGAAATAATCTGGTTATAAATCTGTATCAACCTTCTACATGCCCTTAATCATAGAGTGAGAGTTCCTGACATTGAGTAGCAGTGACCTCTGGTGGTACAAATTCCCTGTTGCTTTTACAAACTAAAAGGCAAGGTCAGTTTTCCTGGGAAAGTCTCTCTAGGGAAGAGAAGATTGTATTTTATAACTGAGTTTTCTTAGCTTATACAGTCAGCGTCCAGGTGTTTTCCTACTCTACAGTTTTGTTCCTGAGATGTCAATTTTGAAAGTGAGCTTAGATTAAAGAGCTTTTTTTTTAATTAATTGTCACTGGAAGTTTTATAAGTATAAATATGTTTGTCACAAAGGGGGTAGATCTCTGCACAGCCTCTGTAGAAGGTCACTGGTCTGTTTTGTTTTTTTTAAAGTTACACAAGATTTCTTTGTCTCGTTGTGCTAAGCCATATGTAAACATCTAATTTTGCAGAGATTTTAATCTTTGGTTGTTTTTTTTAGACTGCTTATGTCTTTGTTAAAAATGGAATAACGGATTCAATTCAATTTGGAAAAGGTAAGCAAGTCACATATCTCTCCTTTCATCTATATTAACTCTGTACAATCAAAACTTAGAACTAAGCTTTCTTTTTTCTTTATTAAAAACTAACATTTTGCAAACCAGAAAAAAAAGTACTTAGGGAGAAAAATTGTGAACTTTGCTGTGTTTTGAGGGCTGTGATTCTGGCTCTGATAACACATCTGGAAAATGCACATTCTCATTCATTAAAAATATCCAGTCGTGGACTGTTTGCAGTTCTGGATATTCATAATTTTACTTCCATCTTTATTCTTTAAGTAGGAAAGGAAAGGATTTGAATTTAATTGCTGTATTTCTTTATTTTTTTTAATTCTCAGATGCTTACGTTTACCTGAAGAACCCCCCACCCGAATTTCTTCCCAAGGTCGGTGTAATTACAGTCTCAGGCTTGGCTGGTGTGGCACTGGCAAGAAAAGGTAGGAGTTTGCTTATTTTCATTATTACATTACATGTGTAGCATGTAAGAGTTTCAATGGTTAGAAGACTTTTCTGAAACATTGCCAAAAGCCTGTGTAACTTGTATTAAAAACCTCCTTCCTGGTAAATTGAAGGGACATTATTCAGTACTACTTTTAGAAGCAGGCTTAGAGCTCACAGAGCAGGATTAGCCAGATTAATGACACAGTTGTTCTTCTCATTTTTCACAATATTGGAAAGCCTAGTTCAGAATATCAGTATCTCCTTGCACATGTGTCTGTAGTAATAGTTGTGTTTAACTGCTACAATTACTTAGCTTTACATTTCATTATTGTCTAATTATTCAAAATATTTGGCTTTATACAGGTTCTAGATTTAAGAAAATTGTTTATCCATTGGGACTTACCACTGTAGGGTTTTCTGTGTGTTACCCAGCTCAGTCAGTGGTCGTTGCTAAGGTAAGTTTACTTGTATTTGAATATTGAATTAACAGTGAATTTGGTCATAGCATTCCTTTTTCATTTGAATTAAGCACTGTGGGATTGGGAGTCAGAATCCACATGCATCTTCATTAAAACATGTAGTGCATCACAGGTGTTAATTGCATAGCTATAAAAATCAATAAAAGAACTGATTTTAAAAGTACAGTCTCTCAATTTTTAACCATCATTTCTCAAATAAAGACAGATTATTTTATCTGCTGAAATAAAAGTAAATAAAAAATAAAGCCCTGGTGAACTTCATAGAGGTGCAGTTTGAGATGCTGCACAATTACATCCCTTGTCAGAATTCCTTGTTTTCCAATTACTATAATCTTGCCATTGTCTACCTGATTAGGGCTCAGCTGTTTATGTAGAAAAGCAGAACCTTATTTATTATTTTTTATGCAAGAATTTTTTCCACACAGTACTCTTCTACACAAAAAGTAAATTGAAAAGTCTTCCAGTGTTTCCCTATTTAGAAAAGCACATACTGCTCCATAAGAATTGTTTGTAGTTCCTTGAACTTGGGATTTATAGTTTCAAAATTTTACTTCATGAGACAGGAAAATATAGTTAGTTGTGTTTGATTCTAGGACTTACCAATCTTTTAGTTAAATGGTGAGGCTTAAGTTTTGACAGAAAGATTTGTGAAACAGTATCCTGAAATCTGACTGGGAAAAAACTGGGCCAGGGCATCTCCTGGGACTTCTTCCTTTTCTGTTCCTGTGTTTGATCATTTCCAAGGCAGTGAGAAAAGTTTGGATCCTTTCAAACTGGTGTTCAGCCTATTGTGCCAACACTGCACACTGTTAGCAACAAAACAATGTTGATTTCATTTGGAGTTGAATTTGGAGGTGAATTTAGCATGGGAATGTTACCTGTGGATTTCTAATACCAATTTAAGCATTATTTGGGATTTGCTTGATGTAAGAGAAACAGACAGTAGATCTTGAAAAGTAAATGATTCAAGTGTCTTGGTGTGGGGCCAAACATGTTCTCATGCAAATGTGATGAATTTCATTTGAATGACCTGTGTATCTTTGTATTTTTAGAGCTGTTATAAAATTGTTTTTCTAAAAAAAAATAGGTAACAGGGAAGAAGTTACTTTGTTGGAGTCGTCAGACCTATGAGGCTGTGAGATCACTGTGGGCAGAAAAGGAACCTGTCACCAAGGTAGGACTTGTGAAATGATGGCAACTCATACATTCACAGGGAGAAAAAACCTCTTTATATTGCCCTAGTACATATGGAAAATTTATCCTGGGTTTTGACATTCTCTTCTCCAGGATAACCTTTTTTTACAGAGGACTCTTTCTAACCATGACATAATTCTTGTTCTCCTCTGAATTTTCTCTAGTTTCTCTGCTCCTTCTCTGTCTTTAGGGGATTTTGTGTGGTGTTTGTGGGTTTTAAGTGAAGTGGTCAAAATGGGTCATAGTAAACCAGCTGAGGCCCTGCCAACAGTGAGTAGAGGGGAATATTAACCCCCTTTAAATCACATCTGGAATTTGGGTTAGTGATCCCACAATTAAATGTGTTTCTTTCTGCAACCTGAAAGAGTTTTTTCTCAAGTGGAAACTTAAAAACCCTTGACAAAAGTAGCACTTCCCTGAGTAAAATTTCAGCTTTGCACATAATTTTTGTTGCTCTTTTCAAAGAAAATGAAAGTTTCTCAGTTATATTAACATTTAGAAGAATTTTGCTTTGTGCTTATTGTTATGTAGCCCTCACCTTTTATTTCCTCTGAGGAGCACAAATGGAATCCTGAGTTTTGAAAATGACATTCAGATAACTGGCATTAAACTGAGAGTGAAACAAGAATTTATGTGGTACAGACAGTTTCTATTAACTTCATCTTTTTTCCCTGAGTGAACCCTGTTCCCAAAAACATTATTTTTCATTACTAGGGTGTTACTATGATTTATCTTTCCTCCTTCTGCTAACTAGGGGTAGTAAGTGTTCTGTAAAAATTCAATGCTATTTCAACCCTGTGTAAGGCTTGAGGTTCCTGGGCTGCAAATGAACTTGTGAAGTACTTTGAGAGCCTCGGGTGAAAACACAGTATCAGACTGAAATATATACTCATGGCAAATCCCCTTTCACATGATAATCAAGTTATTCTGTCTGATCTGTGAGGTTCTTCCATGCATTTAATTTTTCCCAGCTGTGTTCCTTGAGTGCAGCTGACTAGCTGAATATCACGGGATGATGTCATAGCTGAAAATAATTTCATAAAAGAGAAGCTTCCAGATTGAAAGTTTGATTTGATAATAATGCATTAAGCATATCCCCATGTGCTTTCTGTTATTAATGTTTGGTTCACAGGTGCAGCCAGAGTCAAAACCAATTACACAAGAAGATAAGAAGAAAAGAATTTCTAGTAACAAACCTGAGTCTGCTGTTGACTCAAGATCATTGAACAGAACAGAATCTTCTCCAGTAGAGTCTTGGAGTAATAAAGATCCAGTGCCTTCATCAGGTGAATTAAATGTTTCAAGTGTAATCTCAGGGCAACTTGCAAATCCAATTAGTTGACTTAATTTTGCAGTTACTCTTGCTCTAAAATGGAGCAGACTGTCACTGCATATTATTCTTGAGAGTATATTGTACACCCTCTCATTTAATACATATTTCAGAGCCTCAGGGAGGAGATAATTTTCTCACTGTGGACCCTGTCACAGTATCAGAATTTTTATATATTTGCTGTTCACTCAGTAATGTCTGGGAACTGACATTAATGAAAACCAGCTTATTTTGTAGGCCAAAATAAGGAATAATTCCAATGCAAAACACACAGCAAGGTTTTAATTTGGATCATAATTAGAAGGCTGAAAGTCTCAAATGGAGTTCTTGACTTTTAGCCTTTGCCAACAATCCAGAGATGACACACAGTGGAATGAAAAAGAGGAACGTGTAATTGAGAAATGAAGCATTGGATTCTATTTTGCAGGTTTTCTGCAGGGGTTCTTTGTGCATTTCAAGTGGTTGAGATAATCAGCTAGATCATGTGACAGCCTATTTACATACAAATATTTGATAGTCCAGTTGGTTACAGAAAATAGTGGAATTGCCTATTAAAGGAGAACTAAATTTTGTTTTAAAATATTGTTACCTTTGTAAGGGCAGTTTCTGAATTTTGTTACTGAATCCTGTTACTTCTCTTTATTGTGTTCTTTACCAGAGCTTTTTTTTTCCCGGGAAAAGAAGCAGAATGTATTTGAATGGGGGTTTTAATTTATTTTTTTCACTTAGTTACATTCACACCTTTCTTTGCACCTGTATTTTTTCTGATTTAGTTTGTGGAATGCTTTGATGCATTTTTACATTTGCTTGAGGCCAGACTGTCTTTAATGGTTTTGTGTACGTAGATCTCTTCTGTCTCTGCTTTCACAGGTGGAATTAGTTCATGTCCCTAATATAGCCAAAAATATCCATGCCCTCAATTAATCTGTGTTGTCAGAGATGTTTATTTTCTCTAGTCCAAATGGGGCAAAGCTTTCAGGAGAACACAGCACCCTTTGTTAAACCAAGGGACGTAGCTGGAAAAGAAGCAGGAGGCACAGCCCTGGAAAACCTGCCTTTATATTCCCTTCAGTGCTGGAATTGCAGTGTCATTAAATCTGCCAGTCTGTGCCTTATCATTCAGGGTGAGTGTGAGGGCTCAATGTTTTAAAAAACTTAGTTCAAGGCTTTGGGAAGTGATGAAATGAAAGCAGGTAAGAGTGTTTGTCTTCATCTGGAATTCTTACCATCTGGCAGCAGCTTCAGGGAAGATCCTGATTGGGCTGGTTTTGGGAGACAGCTCTGCTCCTGGGAGCAATGGGGCAAGAAAGACTGGAGATATTTTCCATGCCTCAAACTTCCCTTCCTTTCCATGTGTAGGGCAAAGCATCACTATTTCTTCTCTCACTCTGCTGTGTTCAGGTGTTGGAGAGAGTGGGAGGAAGTCCTGCTCTCCATCCACTGCTGTATGCTCATAATTCCAACCCCTTTGCCTTGTCCAGAGTTTGAACTAGGACAGATTTTGATCTTTTGTAAGTGTTTGATAATACAGAAATTCTCAAAATGTGTCATTAAGCTTTTTTCCCCTACAGCTCAAATACATGTCTATTTTTAATTACATTTTTTAACATCTCTAACAGGAACAGTGAAGACACCAAAATTTAAGCCTGATCCCAAACTTATGGACCATGGACAGTCCAGCCCAGAAGATGTGGATATGTACAGTACTAGAAGCTAAGCCAAGCCTGCTTACAAACTGCAAAATGTCACAGATAAGGGGGAGGGAAGAAGGGAAGGAATAATCCTTACAATACATACTCTGTGAGGTATAATTTAATCAGACATTTTCTTATCTCAGTTTGCATTATTGACTTCCATGATTCTGTTTAGTGCATATTTTATTTCTGACTGAGAATTCGCTCAGTGTCAGTGCCATAAGGGAGACACTGAGAAAATGAGGTTTGTCAGTGTCTTCTCCCAGTGAGGTTTCTCTGTGCCAAACTTGTTAATAAATGTCACTTCACAAAGGATATTTGGAAATGTAAACATATCTCTGCTTCGGCTCAGATGTTCATTGATCTGAAAGAGGAATGTGAGGGATGGGCTTTGCAAAGGCTTCTTTGCCTTTTTTCTTTCAGCTCTGGAATGAAGTGCAACTTCTTACTGGTCTGAGTACCCCTGAGAGCTTGTGGTCATACTGTATGAACAGCATTGTTTTTAATGCTTCTGTAAACTTTTTTCATTGCAAAATAATTCGATGTTGTTTGCCTCTTTCACAAAGGTGAATGGAAACAGCTCCTTGTCCTGCTTCTGATGTTTTTAAGTGTCACTGAAGGTGGGAAAAACACACAACTGATCTCTAAACATCCTTTATAGACCATGAATCACTTTTCACCTGCTTCTAATACTTTGAAGAACTGTGTGTAAATTGCTCAATCCATGAAAGTGATACTGAGATTATATAAAACCCATTAGCAACTTTTAGGATGTTGGAAACCTGTAATTTCAAGGTGTTAAGTGCTGACAGATATTAAAAATGCAGAAGTAATAGACAGGAAACCTTTTCTCCTCAGAACTTTGTATGCAGTACCCATTGACCTTGGGAGGATTTCTGTGACATTCTTTTTCCATAAGAATGAGATTAGAAATTCATTAAGTTTCCTTAATGATGAAACTATCAAACATTACATTTATCATTGTGTTTATTGCTCTAGTTCTCTTCATCCTCCATTTCTCTTCATTCTTTTTTCTGTCAATTCATGAAATTATGGGCTTTGCTATAAAGTAGAGGTGGAAGCAAGAACAAACTATACAAGCAGATAGTTTGGTTGGAAGGCTAAAACCTGAAATGCTGCTTCATATGGATGTGTTCTCAGCACTGGGATATGAAGGGATGTTTGCTCCTGTTCTCCATGAGAAGAGATTTCACAACCTGATTCCTTCTTCCAAGGCTGCTGATGCCAAGGCAAATGACTGGTGACATACAGGGAAACAGAATTCCCAGTGTCCCTGTGGAACCAGCAGGAGTTGTGAGGAGATGCTGCAGGATGGAATGTGCACAAGGCACAAGTGGTGAATGAGCAGAAGAAGTACTAAAGCTTTTATGATGGTTCAGAAACAGATAAGTATTGGTATTTTAAAATCCAAATTTCAGGCAGAGTGTTGGACTTTGTTATGCAGAGTCCACTGGAAGGTGAAGTCAGTAAATGTGAAGTTTAAAGAAGAGGAATTCTATTAGTTCAACTTACTTGGGACAGCTGACTTAGGATTTGATGTGTTTCGTTTCTTTAGTCATCTCTTAAGGCCCAGGAATTCAGGCAGCAATCAGAGGATATTAAATCAGTCTTCAGAGAGCTCCTGGACAAGACACATTTAGTGTTTCATCAGAGAGAAAGGAGTAGAAAAATTAGATGGCTGGGCTTCATATACCATTTCCAGGGAAACAGGTGAAGACATAAGGCAGGAAGTGGAAATGGTGAAGAAATTATAATTTTCAAGTGCAAGACAGGATGGCAGAAATTGTATTATGTCTCCCTGTGATCAGGTTCTGGTTAAAAAACATAAAGGAAAACCCATCTTCTCTACTCCTCGATTCTGTTAAATTCTAACTGCCCTTTGATGATGTGCTACCACAAGTCAACAGGAAAGGTAAGGTGAGCAGATTTGGTTGGATTTTGTAGGAGTTTACTGTGGTGAGATTTTTCAGGATATAGTGAGAAACTATGACTAAGAGTAATAGTAATAATATAACTAGGACTCCTGGGAGCAGGGAGAGAAGCCACCTTGGATAGCTGTTAGGGAACCAGCATGTCAGGCAAAGAGAAGTGCCAAAAGCTGCTTTGGGCCTTCCCAGACTTTGAGGGCATTTCCATTCCAGCCTTGTGGCACCAATGCAGTGTCTGCACAAGGTCCTTTGGTTCCTGGGTGGTTGGGCAGGCAAGACTCAGGTGCTCTATGCAAACAGCTTGTGTTACACCCCCTGATTCTGCAAGTTCATGTTCATGCTGTGCATGGCCATGGTACACAAAGCTGTCCTCAGGCTGTATTTCAGTCTCAAATTACTGCTCAGGACAAAACTAATAGATCTACACCTCAGAGTTAAATCAGCATTCCGAAGTCTTACATACATCTTCTGGGGCATAACCTAAAGTTGTTGTTCCTGCCCACTGTGATGAATGAGCAGGATGAGGGATGCAGCCCTAGAGCCCACAGAATGGTGTGTGCCTGTGCTGAGTCATTTCTTGCTGGGTAAGAGCCGTGAGCCAGCACAGGGTTATTCCAGCCCAGGGTTTCCCAGGTGGCTGCCCTATCCCTGGAGGTGTCCAAGGCCAGGTTCTTTGGGGCCCTCAACAACCTGGTCTAGTGGAAGGTGTCCCTGCCCATGGCAGGGGATGGAACAAGATGGTCTGTAAGGTCCCTTCCAACCCAAACCATCATTATCATCATGATAATGATGATATTAGTGTCACTTCTTAGTTTTTTCATCAGCTAAGATTTCTCCTTCTCATCCTTCTCTACAAGGCAGGGTAATTTTGTGTTTGTTTCATTTGTATCAACAGTTTTTGTTTAATATCCCTCCACAGCTGAAAAGCTGGGCTAAGATTAGAGGCTTGGGTTTTAAGACTGAAACACATCCAGCTAAAGAAAACTGTTCCCTATGTGCAGCCAGAGAAAGTGGGACAAAAGTGTGGAAGGTTTTGTGTTCTGGGTGGTGTGTTCTGTGCTTTCAGGTCAGACATCTGAGCCTCCAGGGTTTGTATAATACTCTACAGGTGACTTGTTCCAGGTGACTGCAAGCAACTGTAGCCACATGTCTGTATTAGTAATTTCTAGTAAAGGTGCTATGCAATGGCTTTAAAAAAGCAAATTCAGATCTCCAAGATGCCATGGCTTGTGAGTCTTCAGTGTAAATACGTGCCTGACTTGATCTCCTTAAGATTTCAGACCCAATTGGCAAATCTGTTACAAAGAAAAATTAGCGTAAGACAGGGGAAAAGTTGCATTGCGAGACATGGTTTTATTAATTTATAGTGAAACAGTTTGAAATGTCTCTCAAATGTATCACTTAAAGTCTATTTCACAATGCAATAATACAGTAACATAAAAGTAAGAACATATACAGTAATTTTTATATGTTATATATTTGTGAAAAATTCAATGTCTTAAAGAACTGGGTCACGTGTATTTTATAATACAGAAATAGGTTTAATGCATGTTTTTTTATTTATGATTGATTGTATTCGATATAGGGAGATTTGGAACTTGTTGATATTAATTTTTTATTTACATAAAACTGATTGTGATACTTTATTTTGTCATATCGCTGTGAAGCACCTGGAAATAAAGGGTGATAAGATACTTTTTAAAAATTAAGTTGAACTGCTGTCTGTCGTCTCATCTGTAGGACAAATTTTCAGTTCCTTTCCTCTTTAAGAATTAATTTGGTAAACGTAACTAAGTCACACCTGGGGAAACAACTTCACCCCAAAGTACTGAAACATTCCTGGAAGAAACCACTGAAATAACAGACAGGACATATTAATGCTGAATGTCTTAAATTTTGAGAAGTGCTTCCATTTTCTTTCCTTGGTGATTTCTTCTAAAGAATTCTGTAGCCCAGGACTTGGAAAACCGAAGGCTTTTATCCATGCTGGAGGAATGGCTCGTACTGTTAAAGACTGAGGCAGATAAATGTATTTATCTCAGTGTGGCTCTGTGCTAATCTTCCAGGTACAGTCATTTGCCAGGCCAAGGGTCACACATGGTGTAACCTGCAGTGTGAACTACTCAAAAGAAGACAAATTGTGTGAGTAAGAAACGTGGCTGTTTTAATGGCACATTGTCATTGTGATTCTTCAATAACTTGGGAGAGAATTACTGGAAGGTATTTTAATGCGTCAGTGTAGTTACATTGTAGTGAAAGTTTGGAGTGTTTTTGAATCACACTGAAATACTGAAAATGTATTTTAGATCCAAAAAGAAAGTGGGGTCCTACAAAGCCTTTACTTTTTATAAAGGAGTATCAGTATGCACTAGATTGTGTGTAGTTTTTATTTTAAATTGCAGGGATTCCACGAAGCAAAGCTCAGCCCTGTGCTGATGGTAAACTGCAGTCAAGAGGGGCTGTGATTGAACACATTGCAGAAATCAGCATTTTATTTACCCTACCACAGCACTGCTGTGCTCTTCCTGTAGTCCAGAGCCAGAGTCCAAACCAGAGTGGGGTCCTGAGGTCCCTGTGGGGCAGAGTCCCACCACCCTTGTCCAGGGTGCAGTTCTTTCCCCTTTTGTGAACGGCTGTGGGAGATGGATTTTTGCTGCAACAACTGAAAGGAATTGTTTGTGTTTCCCTTGCTGTGAGCAGGGAATAGGTCTGAGCTGAGCCTGTGCTGGTTCTAAGTGTTGGGAACCCTTCCTGTGCTTTATCTGTAGCACTCCAATACCAGGATTTGAGGACTCTGTAGCTTGTGTTCTGTTTGCACTGCCCTCAGAACCCCTGCGATGCTGCAGGAGTGGAGGGTGTTCTCCAAAGACATCTTGAACCAGATCTAAAATTAATTAAGAGTAAAGCTAATGAGCAGTTGACCATCTTTCACCATTAATTTTGGACAGTAATTTTGCTTTAGTTATAGCTCTGTATTTGAGGAAGTGAGATCAGTCTAGATGTACTGTACCTAGTCTAGTCAGAGAATGCATAACTTGGCACTAGGTTCTGCTGTGTTCCAGAAACTCAGACAAGAGGAGGAAATGGGTGTGCTGTGAAATAAAAAGCTCACAGCTGTGTAGGTCTGTTGGCACCGGGTTTATTTGTTGTTACCCAAGTGAGCACTAAAAAGAGAAACCTGATGGGCTCTGCAGCCTTTCTGTGGGACCGTGTCCAAACCTGCTGTGTTCACAAATGCCAAAGGTGTAACAAAGTCACGAGTTTGGGGTTTGTGATCTGCTTCATTAAAACATCTCACCCAAGTAAAAACTGCAAATTGCATTTCTGCATCTTTGAATGAAATCTCAAAGCCCCAGGTCAAGATGTTTGTTCCTCACCCAGCCTGAAGCGCCGGCACTCAGCAGCTGTGAGCTGGAGCCAGAGCAGAATTCCCTGTGAGTCACAAGAACAAAGCATCTGTATGAACTGGTTCTTCACACTCCTGCCTTCACCCAAAGAAGGATCATGCAATTTCTTTTACTGAGGTCTGTGTAATTTCTCTGTTCCTGGGTGTTGTACAGCAATCTTCTGGCAGAGCTGAGAATCTCTTATCCCCTGCTGTAATATTAAGTGCTGTTGGGCTTTCAGCCAGAGCAGTATTCTTTAAAGAATTTGCTAGGCATTGATTTTTAGAGATCATTATTTATCCTCTGAAAGGTAAAGGTTAAAGTTTACCTTTTGCTGTTAATGTAACTGTGGTTGGCATGTTTGCATAAGCAGCCAGCTCCTGTCAAATTAGGAAATCCACACTGGGATTTTATCGGTTGTGGAGAAACTTGGAGGGCACCATCCTAAAACACTTGTGCCAACTGAAACTGCAACACAGTTCCCCTCCCACAAACTCTGTGCCTGTCCTGTGCAGTGTCCAGGAGGACAAATCATTCACATAGAAGCGATCACATATTGAGGACCTCGTGCAGTGAATGTTGAGAATATTAGAGAGACAATCTTTAAATAATAAAAAGGCCAGATGACAGTTTGAGGGTGTGCTAAGGTATCAGTTTCTGTTGTTATTCATCCTTGACAGAGGGGGATTTTCCATTCTTTTCTCAGAAAAGTGAAAAATTAACCAATAAAACTTAATGGTAGATGCATACAATGACAGGATTCCCTCCTGGCTCCTGTCTCATCCCTGTTAGTTGGCTTCAGGATCATGGCTTTGGCATGTCTTTAAAAACAATGTCTGTTCCAGGAACTTTGTCTTCAAATACATTCCAAGTGTGTTGTCTGTAAAAGGTAACATAACCCTAAAAGGAGAGTAGATAAATGCTCCTGACAGATACCTCAGCCTGTTGAAATTTATGTCCTTAAATGAATACTTTACATATGTATTCAAAAATTCAGAAGTAGCAAGATTAATGAGACATTTTTATGGAACTGCTCAGTTTTTGTAAAAGAAAATATGCTGGATAAGTTATCAGGAGGTTTCTATCAGCTTTAAGTTAATTAGTAATTCTTCATAGAGAAAGATGCTGTAAAACAAGCTCAAAATCCATGATCCTTGACTCTGCTACAGTGGCAGAAAGGAGAGCTCATTCTGCTGCTGGCAGAGTCTGGAAGAATCAGTGTTTTATCCCAGTTGGCTCCAGGATGTCCTTTCTGGAAGTCTTGCTCTGTGTCCTGTTCCTGGCCAGCGGATCCCTGGGTGAACAAGGAGCTCTAAAACGTAAGACATGGTGGGATTTTCTTTGATGGACAGGGGTGTGTCCATGTCCATCCACTGTGGGAGTGCTGCTGTGGCACTGCAGTCCCAATGGGAATTCTCCTTATGGCTTAGGTGGAGTTTATTTTAAATAGCAGGGAAACAAGGTAAATGGGGAGACCTTTGACAGCTGCTTTCCTGTGTTCTGTCATAATTCTTGAGTTTTGTACTGCCAAAAGCATATTCTATAGAGACCTAGATGTGCTCTGGCTTTCACCTGTTACTCTGTCCTTCTGCACATCAAAAAGGTCCTGACCATATGAGTTACAACTGAAATACTCAGGGTTCTGGTGGCTTTGAATCATTTTGAGTCAGTCTCTCCCTGTCAAAAGGATGTTTTTAAATGAGTTGAATGCCTTGGTTCTTTTTCAGTAGGAATACTTTGTATAGAGGTTAAAGAATTACACATTCTTTTGAGAACAGGTATTCTTAGATTTTCTGATACAGAGAAAATCATCAGTAATTAAGAGCATGACAACAAGAATGCATTGAAAGCAAAGTCATTTCAAATAAGAAGCTAATTAATGTGGAATTGTCTCTGATTCTCTTATAGTATACAGTATTGATCAGGTATTTTTTTAATGGGAGGATTTTCTACTGATTGATTTTATATATTTATTTATTTTATCATCACTGTTCTTTACCTGGTAGCTACCAGTTACTAGTAACCAGGTATCACTAACCTGACAGTGATGGAAACCTGCTGCAGGTATATTATCTAGTTACTTGTTTTGGGTTGCGATCTGAGGAAATTTTTCATGCTACTTTAGCCTTTCAATCACCAAAACAAGTTCCCACTTGAAGGCTAACTTTGCATTTATATAGACTCGAGTCCTGTGAAGGGCTCAGCAGTGAGTTCCTCAATGACATGGAATATTAGAGCATTAATGTCCAAGGGCACACACTCCCTCTCTCCCCAGCACAATCACAGCTGGTTATTTTCTGCTCCCTTAGTATTTTTTGAAACATTGCTAAAAGAATTGTGATTATGTTACTGTTGCTTATCTCCTAAGCCATGCCAAATGCTGCTTGAGACTTCATTGTTCTCTGCTTTACAGGCGTAACATGTGATCTGTATTGAGGTTGTCCTGGAAAATGCTTCAGTGCTGATGCCCTTTTGAGAGAAAGGCCTGCAGTACATGAAAATAGATTTGTACAAATGCAAGCCTTGATTCACTGTGTAATCATTTAGATTTATCTCTGGTTAGCAGGAAATGTTGGATTAGATTGCCTTGGAGACTGGGGAGGAAGGAGGCTCCCACCTCTTTTTGAAGTCAAGGCTGCTCAGAGCAGAGTTTCTCTAGCTAATAACGCTTTAGTCAGGAGTTTGTAATGCCCCTGTTCATGGTGTGAAATCCCTCTCACAAAAGCAGCAACATTAAGGATGCTCTGATACTCCCTGCTTCCAGTCAGTTCTCTGGGGGGCTCAGAAGGATCTGCCCAGAGATCTTTCAGTTCTGACTCTTTGTCTTCATTCTTAATGAAGTGTATCCTCTCACTGGGAACAGTTGTGACAAATTATACTCTGCTATGTTGGCTTTTTGGGGCTTTTTTTGAGTATTCAGGTTGGTGCTTGGTGTTGAGTCCAAGTCCTACGTGGGAGAGAAACAGGTAACAGAGAGTGCAGGGTGTGAGGGACAAACCTGGTGATGTTTGATGTCTGCCTAAGGCTGCTGAGGAAGGTGTTTTAGCCAGTCACACACCTGTGGATAAGTAAACACTCAGCTTCTGGATCATGATTTACAGCCCACAATGTTTACACAGCAAAGGAGACAGATGAGAATTGAATTAACACAAACCAGATCCTTTTATAGGCCAAAATAAGGAATAATCCCAATGCAAAACACACACAAAGGTTTTAATTGGGATTATAATTAGAAGATTGGAATCTCAAATGGATTTCATGACTTTCAGCCTTTGCCAGCAATCCAGAGATAATACACAGTGGAATTCAGATACAACCACACTTAAATGATGTGATAAAAATCATAATAACACACAATTTACTGGCCAACTGGGAGATGGGTGCACACTCAGGGTAAAGTAATTTAAGCAGGTAAATCTTCATTTCTCAAATAATTTCAAAAATTTCCAGGGGCAAGGCACTGAAAAGTAAGATTTAGTATCATCTAGAGTATGTCATGAAACTTAAATTTCTGGTACCATTATTAATCCAGCTCAGTGACACTATGTTACTGGATAATTGCATTAAGTACTTGATTTGCTTTAATTCACAGCCAACTGCACTGGAGTTGGGGACTTTCAGGCCTGCCGGGGTAACACAACTCAGTTCTGTCCTACTGATATTCCTTGTCTGTGTAAAAATGGAGAACCTTTCTGCAGGTAGGGTGTGGGGTTGTTTGTTTAAATATGCACCGTGTAAATGTCAAATATATTCCTAAGGATGAACTAAATTTAGACCCTGCAATGTGATCCATGAAAGTAGATGTTGATCTTCATTCACAATCTGCATTAAGTTTATAACTCTGGTACAAAGCATCTGGGCTCAGAGTTTTCTTTTTAAAAACAAGTATTTCCCAATGTAGGTAATCACTGTAATCCTTAATTTTCACACGCTCCTTCTTGTCTCAGATATTTTACTTTAGAACTGCATTATCTGTGTAATGGCACGTTCATTTTTTTTCCTAGGTTGATCAAATTTTCTTTAGAGTTAAAAAACCCCAAATAGGATATCTTAATGTTCTATTCTCCACTACACAGTTGTTTTTTTCCTTTTAAAAAATCAGTGTCATAATGACAGATATCACTGTCACATTTCACTTACATCTGCAGAGTCTGGAAATTCAGCACCTTTGTCATGCTTAGAGCTGGCACAGGGATCTTTGCCCTCAGTCATGCCATGACTTGGGTACTGCACCCTGTTGCCAGCAAAGCTTATTATCTCCTCCTGAAATGCCAACCTGGACTTGTTGCCCCAGAGCCTGGCAAAGTGCTTTTGCATCAAATCTGGAAAAAGATGTGTGTTACTAAGAAAAGTAACACCTTCAGACAAACTGGAAAAGTAGTGAATCTCTTGGCCCCTGCAGTATTCAATAATAAATAATTATATAGCAAAATGTTTTACCTTTTTTTGGTATTACTGACTTTTGAATTAAAATGATGTTGCTGAAAATGAGTATTTTTATTTGCAGATGTAATTACTTCAGAGAGGGCTGGAAGGACTACTGGTACATGGGCCCCAAATGTAACCGCCTTTGGAACACTGTAGATTTCATTTTAGTGGCTACTCTTCCTGGAGTAGGACTGGTTATCATAGTGACTGCAATATTTTCTTATTTCTACTGCTGTAAAAGTGAAAAACCTGGGTAAGTGACTCTGGGTGCAGATAGAAGGGGTTTTATAATCCAAATGGAAGGAAAGCAAAAGGAGTCTGGTATTCTGGTTAATTTTTAACCTCTGGATATTTAAATGGACAAGGTTGCCCTGAAGCATCCTCTGCCAAAATACTGTTTGTACAATTTAAAACTAAATCAAAGCGTCTTCTCTGAGCACTCAACACTTACTCAGCATTTTACTACTATGTGTAAAACTTCACTCTGAGTCATTGCCTCTTTTCTTTAGGGCTCACCAGACAAGCTTCAAAGATTGATAAGTCCATTTGCTACTTAAACTCGAGACTACTCAAGACTGTGTCTTTGTGATTTATTTGCTCTTAAGGATTGGCTTGCTTTCCACAAGTTTAGTAAAAAAAGGAATAAGGCCAAAACATTGACAAGAGTTTGGGCGATTAAACTCAATTCCTCCCGTTCTTTGGTCTCCGACTTTGGCAATTGGAGCTGCTTTTTTTCCCCACTGATACCTCTCCCAAGTACATAGACAATATGGTTTTTTTCTTTCCCTGAGCCCCAGTAATGTGTGTCATAGAAAGGCTGTAAAAATACATAGCTCTTGTACAGCCACTGCCACAGGTCATCTGAAGCTGTGCCACGGCTGTTGAACCAATCTACAGGACAAAAAGATTTGTCAAGACCCTCAGCACTGCTCATGCTCTAAATTCCCACTGTTCCCCCCTGCAGGAAGCAGCCAAACTCTCCCTACCTTGAGGCACAGCACAACCCTGCCTTCAGTGCTGACACACCCGCCCACCTGGGGCACAGGTACCCACAGCCACCCAGGGTAAGAGATGGGGGCACACCACGTGTTCCTGGGGCTGGGGGGAGACAGGTAGGGGGGTGTGATTCAGAAGAATAGTATATGAATAGCAAAAGGAAAAGGTCATCTGGTAAAATTAAAGGTACTCCAGGTTTAAAATCTCCCTAGTATCTGATTTCTGAGATCAGCTGAATGCATGTGAGAAGGTGAAACTCTTCAAGATTCCTGTGAGACAGAGTAGAGTGTTTTATAGGACCACCTTTGTAGTCTGTGATGGAGCTGGGATTTGAGTTTTGGTCCCCAGAGGACCAGCTGCTGCCTTTTGGGCCAGGGTCACCCTCTGCTGGGCCAGTTTTCTCCATTAGACAAGATGTAGTAGAGATCATTGCCTGAACTAATGGAAAAGATGGATAAATGCAGTTAAAAACCAACATGAAATAAAAAGAAACACAAAAGGGAATATATTTGTGTGTGTTCATTTGCTCATTCAGTAGTTCAGGTGATTATTTTACATACTAGGGAATGTATGGGGTGTGACAAGAATACATTGTGGGCTGCCTGAGAAAAAAAAGAAAGGAATCTATTCTGATCCATTATTTTCTGTTAAATCTATCTGTAAAGCATCATTATCTTGGCAATGCAGCAGCCTGATCCTGCCTTCACCAGGAGATGGTGCTGTTTAATTTTGAACTAGTTCAGAATTTCGTTCAGCTAATGCTGTTTTCGAGGTTAATAACTGGTTTACTTAATTGTGCAAAGACTTACCTGGGTGGGTGTTTCTCTGTTATATCTATATAGACTATATAATATATAGCCTGTAAAGACTTTTCTACTGAGTCTTTCAGATAAATTGAATGTATACATTTGAAAATGTGACTATAACAAACATTATATTTTGTAAGTGCTAGATTGGTTTATAACTTCCAACATACTGTACCTGGTGAGCTGGGGTTTGTCATTTGTTGTCATTTTGCTCTGTGTAACCACCTGATCCTCTCCATCAGGATCAGGATGGCTGGGGTGGACAAATTCCAAAAGCTTCACTGAGAAGACAAGATTTTGATGATGTCTCAATCCAGAGCCGAAGAGGGAATGACAGGTATGCTGCTCTTTTTCTGTATTTTTTGCTCATTTTCACTTTATATTTTGGCTTGGAGACTCAGAATGACTTTGTAGCTTTGCCAGTGGCACAGCAACCAACAGAGGTCCAGTAAATGGCAAAGCTTTTGACTGGACTATTCACATACATTCCCATACATAAATCCCAAAGTGCTGATTGTCCAGGGGCTTCTATGGTTTTCCTCTAATAATTCCAAACGTATTCATTTTCATTACTTTTAGAAACACACCTTCCTTGGTTGTGCTTCCTCACTTTGACCCTCCCCATTATCCAGCCAACTGTTGCAGCTCCTACCTGCAAGTTTTGCAGAGGTGTGGCCTCAATGCAGTAGTGAACTTTAATATTTTTACATTTCAGTTTAAAGGAACACTTTGTGTAATTTGCAGGGTATTATAACACAGGTTTTTAATAACCTTTTTCTCTTTTGCACAGTCCTGTGTATCCTCAGCCCCCGAGGAGACCGGATCCAACCCCAGACCGTTTCTCTCAGCCCAGGCCCCAGTGGGAAGGATTTGACCATCCCAGCAGGAATTTGCCTCCTGCATATTATGCAGGGGGGAGACAATATCAGGTACATATTAATTACATACCTATGGATACTAATTACATACCTATGCATATAGATTATTTAAACATCTATCTTGGTGCTGAATAGAAATCAAAGCCACCTTTTCCTATGTGGGTGTTTTCTTCAGGAATTTTACAGGAACTGACCCTCCTGAAATGTTTTAAATATTTCAAAACCCGTTTCAGTTTGTGTGCACACAGTCCTAATACATTCAGTTATTTGCATGAAAATCACCTCCCAAAGCTCCTGGTGAGTGCACACTCAGAAGCAGCACATACTAACAAAAGAAATACATATAAATGTAGTTTAATTAGATCAATTATTTTAATAGCAAGCAGGAGGGTGTGTCATGCTACTAATCTAATTCTAATCTCTTTACAGAGATACTAAGAACAAGTGCTTGCTGTATCAGAAATATCTTGGAATGCTGCTGATCACTGGGTAATCCAGATGCTGAGAGAGCAGTGGGACCCTGTGGATTGGGACACAGAGGAAACGGCCAGCACTATTAGAAAGCACTAAAAGTTATTGCAGAGAAAAGGTACAGAAGATAATTATAAACCAAAACATGATATTATATGATCTTAGCACCTGATTGTTTACTCTGTAATTGGTGACAACTCTTTGTGAATGCCTGACATCACAGTTCCCAGAGCTGCTGCTCAGTATTGCTGAGGTGGTTGCACATCTCTTGGGACACAGGTTCTTTGGGATTAACCTCATGCCCTGTGCCTAAATGACAAGAAGTCCCTGTCACAAGAAGCTGCCTCAGAAGACACTCATGCTGTTTACAGGGCCATGAATTTCTCTTAGCTCTAATTTTGAAGATTCTTCAGGACATTGTAGCAAGTAGAGCCTGCTGTGCCCTGACTGACATTGCTTTGCTCTTCCCCTTAAAGGCCAATATTTAAAGAAAGAAAACAAAAAATTACATATAATTCTGAGCTAGAATAGTTTGCCTTTAAAAGTGCCGTGGCTTTCTTTGCAACTTTTTCTGTAAATGATGAAAATAAATGAAGCTGTGGAAGATTGACTACCTTGCCACTAACAAATTAAAGAGGCTGAAGTCCTGGATTTATTTCCCATTTTCCAAAAAATCTGAAGCACATTATACTGAGATTTATATTAGAAGATTCTGTAGGTAATATGTGTTAGGTAATATGTGAAAGTATATGACAAAACCAGAATCATAAGGTTTTTAGAAAGGTTGAGGGTTTTTTTGTTTGGTTTGGTTTTTGTTTTTCCCCCAAAGTCACAAATACCCAAAGTAGGCAAGTTTCACTGGTTTTACTTCTCCTGCTGCAAGACACTGGTGGGCAGTTAAGTCTGAAACTATTGAGGGCAGATTTGCCGACTGTTAAATCACTAATGCTGTCAGAGGAACTTTTCATGGATAGTTGACATCACAGGCACAAAAATTCATTAAAAAGAATCCAAAGATTTTCTGGACGTGGACTGCTTGCAAACCTGCATTGCAATGTCTTCTGAGAGCGCAGCCAGCTCAAAGCAATGCTTGTGCTTATCGGTGTTGAGAATTTAGTTGCAGGTTAAAGCACAAAGAAGCTGAATGTTCACAGTGATAACACCTGCAGAGCCAGCTTGAAGCAGCATCCTGTGCTGGAGTCACTAGAGGAGGAAGAGGGAAGGATGGCCCTGCTTTTCCTTGTCTCACCCACTGTCCTTTAACAGGCGTGTTCAGTAACAGCATCCTCCTGTCATCCAGCTGGTTTTCAATTTCTATCAGAAATAAGAGAAATGAGAATGGTTCCCTCTCTGTTATCTTCAGAAACACACAGAAATGGTGTTGGCACATCTGTTTAGATCCCAGGCAATCAGTTTAAGCCCTTTTGACCTCAGAAATTCAGATCTGAAGGTGTCAGAGAGTTGTGTCAGTGAATTGCCTTTCTCCGTCCCTTCTCAGCCTCGGGAAGTGCCACAATCTGACAAACTGTGGTTGTTGTTGACCTCGATCCAGCTGTTTCACCAACCTCAGAGTGACCACAGGATTCAAGAGTGTTCAGTTTGATATTCCACCACTGCTTTGAAAAGGAATAGGAGGAAGAGATAAGGCACTGCTGTCACATATCCATGGTGCTGGTATGGGACCCCTCAGCTCCCACTGCCGTGCTGGGTCCGTGACAGGGGCTCGGGCGATCCCACCCACACGGCTCTGCCCCCATGGAGACCCCTGGACATGATGGGGGTACCCAGCAGTCACAGAATAGTTGGGGTTGGAAGGGACCTCTGGAGATCATCCAGTCCAACCTCCTGCCAAGGCAGGGTCACCCAGAGCAGGTGACACAGGAAAATGTTCAGGTGGGTTTGGAATGTCTCCAGAGAGGGGGACTCAACACCCTCCCTGGGCAGCTGTTCCAGTGCTCTGCCACCCTCATGTTGAGGTGGAACTTATCATGTTTTGGTTTATGGTCATTGCTCCTCATGCTGTTGCTGGGCACCACTGAAAAGAGCCTGGCACCATCCTCCTGGCACCTGCCTTGGAGATATTTGTATGGATTGATGAGATCCCATCTCAGTCTCCTCCAGACTGACCAGGCCCAGCTCCCACAGTCTCTCCTCGTAAGAGAGGTGCTCCAGACCCCAAATCATCTTTGTGGCCCCTGCTGGACCCTCTCCAGTAGCTCCTTGCCTCTCTTGTGCTGAGGAGCCCAGAACTGGACACAGCTCTCCAGATGTGCCTCACCAGGGCCGAGCAGAGGGGCAGGATCACTCCCTGACCTGCGGGCCACACTCTTCCCGATGCCCCCCAGGATCCCATTGTCCCTCCTGGCCCCTGGGCACAGTGCCAGCTCATGGTGTGGTCACCCCACACTGCCCCAGGTGTGTCTAAGCAATCCCCTACTCAACACCTGAGGGTTTGGGGTCACGTTTCTCGGGGATCCACTTCTGCCTTTACACTGTAAACTACCTGGAAACGCAGCTCTGGGGTCTGGATTTCTCCCTGGCTGCCAGTGAATAAAAGGTATGCCAAGCCTTGCCCAAGTCCTCCTTTGCTCACATTTGTACAGCAGGCTCTGAATCTTGTGACAAACAGGAATACGAAGTTCCCAAAACAAGTTCTTATGTTTGTTCCCAAAACAAGTTCTTATGCTTGTCATGAAGAGGTTCATATCTGTATCCTAACTACTTTTATATATTAAAATACTATTGTTTCAACTTCATATAAAATCTTGCATTTAACAAAATAAGTAGGGGTTTCATGCTGATAAAAGAGCTCCACAGAACCAAAGCCATGCCCCGGGCTATTTAAAGGTTGGGTGTTTTATTCAGATTATTTCACTGCCCTTCAGGGAACAGGTCCGGGGGGTGGGTCCCCGTCATGCTCTCACTGTGCCCCCAGGGTGTGTGTGCGGGGTCACCCCGCGGTCCCGCCCGGTCCCCCCAGGTTGTGTGCGGGGTCACCCCGCGGTCCCGCCCGGTCCCCCCGGGGTGTGTGCGGGGTCACCCCGCGGTCCCGCCCGGTCCCCCC
>NW_020897743.1:784602-906249 GCF_003984885.1 Neopelma chrysocephalum
CGCGCCTCGGCCCGCGCGGCCGCGGGACTCCCGCTCCTTTGTCCCCGCGCTCGCTCCGCCGCCTCCCCCGCCCCGCGACACCGCGGGCGCGCCCGCGCCGGGCACGCGCGGGAGGAGGGAGGGAGGGAAGAAGGGAAGGAGGGAGGGATGCGCCGGGATCCGCTCGTGCCGTCGGGGACCGGCAGCCCCGGCCCTCAAACAGCCGCGTCTGTCACTGTGGTTTTATTTACCAGGGGAAGTTTTGTTACTGCCGCGGATGTACATTTTTTTTCCTGTTTTGTTTTATTTATTATTTTTTATTAAGAGCGTTTAGCGCGTTTTAGGCAGCGAGACAAAATCTCGCTCCCTGGTTTTGTCCCTGTCGTTTTAAATGGTTTTAGAGTATAAGTTCTCCTGGGTGCGTTGTAGGTGGACACAATAAAGGATTTTTAAATGGATATGTTGGTTTTTCATAGCCTTTCTGCGAAGGGTCTGTGTTAACCTGCACCGTATTTTATTAATTGGGTTTTCTGCTTAAGGTTTTCTCGCTGCGTTTCTGTTGGTTGCTGCATTAAAAATTAGGGGGAAAATCCCCAAACCATGAAGTGTCATAAGAGGAAGATAATTCTCTTTTTCAAGTTAAATATTATTTAAGAAATAAGATGATTACAAAACATCTGGTTTGTGTTTTTCAACTGCGTATAAGTTTATTTATTGTTACGTTGGTTTATTTATTGCTCCGTTGCTCTGTATCTGAGCCTGGTCCTTTTGGTTTAATCAAAATCTTATGCAGCTCGTGAATATCCAAAACACCAACAAAGCACGGTGTTGTGTTTTCCTTTAGAACATGTAAACAAGACCTAAATATTATTTAGCAGAAATAATAATATGATTTAGAGGAAATAATGTTATATATTCTAAATAATAATATTATTTAGAAGAAATCCACTCCTTTAAAGGAGAGATTAAGGGCTGACCGTGCAGTTAGGCTTTATGTGAAAACGCATCACCTGGACATACTGGGAATAATCACATGTGTAAACTGGGGAGATGCTTAACATTTGCAGGACCACACTGTTTAGGGTATAACAAAATGTATTCATAACTCTACATGAATAAGAGCCATATTTAAGTAGCAAGGTGGCATTTTGCAGAAATGTTGTTCGTGTTATATACATTTTAATTAGGGCAGCAATGCCTGGAAGCCAGTGTAGGAACTGGGAGCTTCCTTGCACCCTTGGGTACACGAATGACACCCCGTGTGTCCTGAAGCAATGGTTTTTATCCCTTCTCCTTAAAATGCTTTGCTGAAGATCTCTCCATTTAGAGTGTTTTCTTAAACTTTCTCAAAAATTAAAATATTAATGGTTATGATTTTTTTATAGCAAGGGTAAGCTAAGAATAGATCAGTGTGTTTACTGGGAACTTCTGCCAGCTTTTCGGTTGAGTGCTGCTGTTGTGTGTTCTTAGGTCATCCCAAACTACCAGCCATTGTCTTTGATTTTTAAAAATGCCATATGCAGAAGTAATTTACAGTGGAGTTCCTGTCTGTAGACAGAGAGGTCAGATATCCCTTCCCCTTCTTCTGCTTTCAAATTCATTGCTTGTCTCAGCTGAGCCCTGTCCTAAGCAAGAGCTTTGGCATAAAGAGTGAAATAGGTTGAAATCAGCTCAAGCTCATTAGAAAGAGAACTGTTATTTTTCAGAAAAGCAAAACCACTTTAGATAAAGACATATTTTAAAAAAATTACCATTGAGACACTGCTTTGCAGTCTCAGTGTAGGTTTCGTGACATACTTCATTTTGGGATCTGGTGGGAACGTGCTCCTTCCCGGGCCAGGATAACATGCTGTAATTAAAAAAATCAATGCAAATATTAATGGAAGGTTGTAAAGTGAATATTTTATTGGCTGATGCTAATCAAGTGTTTTCACTGTCTTAAATACCCAGAGGAGAAGGGGAATTGAGAGGAAAAGCTTGAGATGTTACTAGTTAGAGGCGAGAGAGGAATGGATAAGTTTGGATTATGTATGGAATTGTGGCTTTGTGCCTGATTTCTCTGCTGGAAAGCCACAATTGGATCCGTCTGGGATTGTGTGGGTGTGTAACATGGTGTACTACAGGAGGAAGCTGTGAAGAACCACAGTTAATCACTGCTCTGCATGTTTTTGCTCTTTCCAATAACAAGGTTTCCCTGCATATGTGGCTGTGAAACTGCATCTCCTGCACTGCTGCAACCTGGCAGCAAACCCACCCTCCTGGGGGGGAATCTTGGGCCTTATCCATGGGGGATTCTTCCAGCTTCAGCAGGAAGGGCTCTTCCTGCTGTCCCTGCATTCCTGCAAGACCCCAGAGTGGATATACCAAATACATGTGTGGTTGTATGGTTGATGCAACTCCATCCTTTGTCTGCAGTGAGGGTTTAGAAGATCAGACTTCAGTAGGGTTGGTACAGCTTCAGTGTGGTTGTTGCCACTGTGTCATCCTCCTCTCTGGTTTTAGGGGAAGGGATTTAGGCTAAGGGATTCAGAGTACTCCATCCACAGAAGGTGCCATCCCATAACTTTGGGAATTTTTCTAGTCCTGCTAACTACTGGGAAAATGATTATGTTGGTGATATTGCTTTCCTTGCAGAAATTTAAATTTAAATTATAGTCTTACTTTGTATTGAATGTTTTCATGTAGCACAATATGTAATTTGGTTGTGCATCTTACTATTTAACTGAAAATAAGGAAGAAAAAAAAGGAAGAAGAGTCTGGCATATTCTTCCTGTAATCTCAGGTTGATATAATTTAAGATAATTTTTCATATCCATTTACATTAAAAAAGAAGGATTAACTGAGTGTAAAGCCTGTGGTCAGGAAATGCTAGAGCATTGCATTAATTCTGGGATAGTTACATTAAATTAGCCATTTATAGTCCAGAACTGTATCATATTTTGTACTAGCAGGTATTCATTTGCTACTGTAGGAGTTTCAGATGGCTGTGACCATAATTTGGGAGTGATGGAGCATTGCACTGAGGTTCTGAAGATGCTTTGTAATCCTTAAAATGGTGAAAGAATTTGATGTTGGAGCCAAATTGAGTTAGTAAAATCCTTGACAACTTTCCTTATTGATAATGTTTCATATTTGTGTTTATATTATTATCTGATCTGTGGACCCGACTTACTCTGTTATGGCACCATCAGGGAATTCTATTGGGGAATTCTTGTAGCTCTGCAAGAAGGATTGTTACCTCATCATCCCCAAAGTTAGTACTGGAGCTTTAAAGCCAGTTTGAGAGAAGTAGGTTTGGTAAATGACTTGGGGAGGAAGTGTTGACAGCACACGGTCAGGGGATGCAAGTTCTTTGCTCTTTTGTGTTCTCAGTCTCATATTTGGGGGTGGATCAGTGGCTTCCCTTGAAATTACCATCTCTGGGCACCACTTGCTGCTCCCTTTTTCTGGAAGAGTTCACGGGGTCCCATGATTCTGCCTTAGAGGTATCTCAGGTTTTGGGCACTTCAGCCTTTATTCTTACAGCCTGGCTTATTTTACTGTTCACCTTCCTTGGCCTTTGTTGCCTCTGGACTCCTGGGGTGGATCTCATTGCAGTGGGGCTGTCAGATGTGTTCTACCCCAAAGTTGTTGGAGTTTCCCTCATGGTTTGGATTTCAATGCTTAGACTTAATCAATTCTTGTGGTAGGGTCATGGTAATTTTTTTTTATGAGATCCAGAAGAGCAAAGTCAAGGTTGATGCTACAACAGTGAAAGGACTATACTTTTGAGACTCACAAAAGCACTTGCGCTCCCTGTTCCTCTCTGCACCACCCAGTTCATGTGGTTCTGAGTTCAGCTCTTACTCTCTGTTCACTTCCAACAGCTCCTAAAACTCTTTGTCTTTGGTGTGATACTGTCACTTTTTCTGACTCTTGGATACAAGAAGGCAGGAAAGTACAAGACTTTAATCCTGTGCAACAGAGAATTTTTTTGGCCACAGGTTTTTCACCTGGGAAAGCCTTGAGCTCTGTGTAACCTGGAGTCACTTCATCTGCACTGAGAACTTGGGTAAAAGTCCTTTGAGTTGCATCAAATTGCAAAATAATTCAGATTCCCCACACTTCAGTGTTTAGGAGCAATGCAAATAGCATGTTGGAATGCTGATTTATCCTGCTATCTTGTGGAAACACTCTGTCAAAGAAAGGTAACGTGCTTTCTCCTGCTCTGGAAGTGACTGTGTAGTTGTGCCTCAACAAAGAGATTCAGAATCCTCAAGACAGACAGACAGGCAGAGCAAAGGTGACTTCTTTATGCACAGTCGCTAATATATATTATTATGCTAAGATAGAAAGCAAAATAATAAAGCAAACTGGATTGTGCAAAGTATTGCTTATGTTTTTCTTGCATTTTTGGGTAAATACTTCTCTGTGTGTGTCAGTGTGACACATGAATCCAGTAAAGCCGATAACACAATAACGTTGCTGACCGTAAATTCTCCTTTTTGTTTTATTGCAGTTATTTGTGAATGCACTTAGCTGAATATGGATCCAGGTGGCGGAAGTTTGGGATTGCAAACACAAGAATCCAAAATGCCTCACACTATGATTATGCAGGATTTTGGTAAACATTAAAAATAATGAGTAAAATCCAGGAGATGACCTTCTCCTGGCCCATGTCTTTGTTCTAACATGAATTAATACCCCTCGGAGTGTACCAAGATAATTGCATTTGCAGTACAATACTGAATAATGCTAGTTATTTTTTTCATTCTGATAAGAACCATTTTCTTGAGTGTTTTGTTCATTAAGATTAAAATTGCTATTTATGTGAGAGTTAAAATAATTCACTGTGCATTCTTTGTTATGTCTAGAAGAGTAGTCAGCCAGTCAAGTCTGTTAATGAAAACCAGGTTTCTACCTCTGGCCATTCCTTGTGATGTGGCAACTTGTGGGAAACTGTACTATAAATATTGGATACAACTGAGCATTTATTTTTCTCAAGGCTCATGCAATCTAAAAGATGAAGAGTCCTTTTATTGTAGCAGCAATTAATGGTTTGTCACCACACTTCCAGCCTCATGCGAGAATTCTGTAAATGTTCAAATTGCTGCTGTAATGAAATGTTTTCTAACTGGAATTAAAAAAAAAGTCTAAATTATAAACTGGCCTGTAGTTTTTAACAGATCAGTATTATAAGACCTAAATTGGGGGAAAACTCCACATTATATCTTGAAGTGGTATTTTTGTTTTTCTTAATTTAAAGGATACAGGCTGCTTTGGATAATGTGGATGTTGAGAAGTAACAGATTCTTATATCTGTATGTAAACTTGTCTCTATGATAATTCCATTCCTTGCATAAACCAGTTCCTAGTGCAAGGATTGTAACATTTTTCTCCTGGCTCGTCCTTGTTCCACAGTGGCTGGAATGGCTGGCACTGCCCACATCGATGGAGACCACATTGTGGTGTCCGTGCCCGAAGCTGTCCTGGTGTCCGATGTCGTCACGGATGACGGGATCACTCTGGATCATGGCCTGGCAGCCGAGGTTGTCCAGGGGCCCGACATCATCACGGAAACCGACGTTGTCACGGAGGGAGTCATTGTGCCCGACTCCGTGCTGGAGGCTGACGTGGCCATCGAAGAGGCTTTGGACACCACTGACCACGTGTTGACCTCTGACCTCATCACGGAAACCGTCAGAGTGCCCGACCAGGTGTTCGTGGCCGACCTTGTCACGGGTCCCGAGGGACACTTGGAGCACGTGGTGCAGGACTCGGTGTCCGGAGCCACCTCCCCGACCATGGTGTCGGAGGAGGTCCTGGTGACGAACTCGGACTCGGAAGCGGTCATCCAGGCAGCTGGGACTGTGCCTGGCTCCACAGTGACCATCAAAACAGAGGATGACGATGATGGCAAGAGCACATCTGAAGACTACTTAATGATCTCTTGTAAGTTCAACAGAGGTACATACAAACAGGCAGTAGCTGGAGTAGAAGTGGTCTGGTGGGGAGAAGTTTTTGTATCTGGACTCTTGCTTCACTCCATCCTGGAATGCTCACTTAGGCTGGTGCCCTGTTCATTCTTGGGGTGTTTTGGTGCAAAATCCCTTATTGGTGATACAGCAAGAAAGAGAAGGACATTCATGCTGTCAAGTGAGTGTGTGTGTATGTTTGTGTTTCGGAAACTAGATATTCCAGGAAATTAGGGAAAACACCTCGGAAAGCTAAACATTCCGTTTATTTTGAGTATGCCTCTTTTTTAAAAAAATCCACAGGTATATTACAATGTTATGCAGATTCCTGTAAAAACAGCATGTTGGGTTTAATCAGGAGAATGCACAAAGAAATAGGGTTTTAAGATCTCTGACTCTCAAAGTTTCTTGGTGTGTCCACAAAATACAGTTTGTTTAGTGTATTAAAAATTATAATCGGCATTTCATTGTCTGTTGTGCTGTTTTGGGCTGAACCTGGCATTAGAGGGTCATGTGCATTAATTGATTGGCTCATTAACACTAGGAAATGGCTTCCCATTGCAATTCCCACACAGCATTAACTCCAGGAATTTGTATGGTCCTCTACTACCTGTTGAGTGCAGGCTGCTGAAAGGACCTTGAGTGTATTATGTTTCCTCGGTGGTTAAATTATACCCAAGGTACCAGTTGTTACTGTTACACAAATTTGATAAAAATGTATGCTAGTTAATTTTATAATTTTTGACTTCTCCAAATCAGTTGTTGAAATGTGAGTAGGTCAAAACAGATTTTAGTCAGAAGCAATATGTTGAAAAAAGTCAATGCCAAGTGTGTCAAAGTGTCAGTCTGTTCACAATGAGCTGCATTTATTAAAAATTTCATGACAGAGGACACAACTGATTCATGATTATGATTTCAATCTTTCATAGCATTTATGTCCCTTACACAAAATATTTTTTGATACTTATTCAGTATGGGATGAACAGCAATGATTTTTAAAGCACTCTATCATTACTGTAATACCATTACTAGTAGAAGGTGGGTTTTTTTGAAAAAGAACTAAAAAAATGAACCTCAAAAGCAATTTAGACCTACAACAAAAAAAATCCTGTGTGTTTTTGTAACTAAAGGAGCACCATATTCGCAGTCAGTTGTTTCACTGAACAAATTCCTCCTTTCTGACAGAGTACTTGCTGACTTGTTATTCTGTAACTGCGCTATTTCCTCTGCACCCTTGTAATTGTAAGTACAGCCCTCTTTGGAATTCCTTCTGAGACAGAGAAAGTGTCATTGATGCTGGTGATCGCTGCACTTCAACCAGAGCATCCTAAACTTCCAGTTACCTGATGGCCCCAGGTGTGTCTGACGCATTCCTGGCCTTGTCAGGTGTTCCCAGACCCACCCATGGTGTTTGCAATGTGTCAAAGCCGCTTTGAGACCTGGTTTTCAGCAAATTATTTAATATTTATAATCGTGATGTGCCTGAATAATCACACTTGGAAGCTACGTTATTTATTCATCTGGGATTTTAAGTAATCATTTAGATAAATTAAGGCAGTCATAGAATTGTTTAGGTTGGGAAAGACCTTTAAGATCAAGTCCAGGCATTAGCGCAGCACTGCCAAGGCCACCGCTAATGATGTCCCCAAGTGCCACATCCACACAGCTTTTAAATCCCTCCAGGATGGGGACTCCACCAGTGCCCTGGGCAGCTGTGCCAGGGCTGGACAGCCCTTTCAGGCAAGGAATTTTTTCCAACATCCAACCTAAATCTCCCCTGGCACAGCTTGAGGCCATTTCTTCCTAGTCCTGTCCCTTGTTCCCTGGGAGCAGAGCCTGACCCCCCCCTGGCTCCCCCCTCCTGTCAGGGGGTTGCAGAGCCAGAAGGTCCCCCCTGAGCCTCCTTTTCTCCAGGCTGAGCCTCCCCAGCTCCCTCAGCTGCTCCTGGTGCTCCAGCCCCTTCCCCAGCTCCGTTCCCTTCCCTGGACACGCTTCAGCCCCTCACTGTCTCTCTTGTCCTGAGGGTCCCAGAAGTGTCCCCAGCACTGGAGGTGCCCCAGCAGAGCCAGCACAGGGACGGGCACTGCCTTGGGGCTGTGACACACCATGGCTGGGACCATGTGTGGTCCTTGGCCTTTTTGGCTGTCTGGGCTCATGTTCAGCCACTGCTGACCAGCACCCCCAGCTCCTTTCCAGCCACTCTGCCCCAGCCTGTGGCTTTCCATGGGGTTGTTGTGACCCAAGTGCAGGACCTGGCACTTGGGTTGACCCTCAGCCCACGGATCCAGCCTGTCCAGATCCCTCTGCAGAGCCTTCCTGCCCTCCAGCACATCAAGACTCTCCCACCTTGGTGTCATCTGCAAACTTGATCCCCTGGGCCACACTTGGTACAGATGAGGTCTGTTGTCCCTGCTGTTCTGGGGCTGTGTTGTGCTGGGTGTGGCAGCCCGACCTCACAAAGTATCTTCTACTGTATTTTTGTCAGCAAAAATTAATCATTCTTATGCAGTTGTATTTTGGGGGGGGGTTAAGTTTTTTTAAATTAGCCTTGAATATATTTTTTATATTAATATAATCTATTGTGTAGAATAGATAGGCCTCAAAAAAAATCAAGCAGGTCAAAACCCTTTTTATTTACTTATATTTTTAATTTGTCAAATGTTCAGTAAATACTGTAGAAAGTGAACATAATGGTATTTCCTTTGGGACATATAGGGCTGTTGAACTGTTTCATTATGTAAATCACATCAAAGTGATAGCTTTAAAGAATCTCAAAATAGTTAGCTGTCTTTTAATGAAATTTAGCACCTGAAAAAGGGAGACTTAAAATGCCAGATAATGTCCTTAGGAAATACCATGAGCTGTTCTGTGGAACAGAAATTAGTTTATTTGTATAATTTGGAGAGTGTGTATCATTTGGAGAATTCCTTGTTTGGGAACTTCCACAATGTTTCATTTTAGGGTATGGAGCTGAGCTGAGTGTGGAATTTTAACTTGTTGGGAGTTATGGATTAAATGATAGAACCTTGGGTTGGAAGGGACCTTGCTGAAAGGTGATTTTTCACCATTTTGAGGTGACATTCCCTTGTAGGTAGTTTATACACTTTTGATAATGATATTTTTTATTTGGAGAACAGTAAGTTTGTCTTGATAGTTGTGTGACCAGCTGCGTATGACTTTGTGACTGGAAATGTTCACAAGGTTATCACCTCTCTGCTGTGTCTCAGTGCAGATAAATTCAGCTTTTTTTAAACCAGCTTTATAAGCATAAAGTAAAAATCTTCATTTGATACCTTCACAACATCTCTCTGCGTGAATACCACGGGGTATATTCACAATCCCTTGTTTTAAATCATCGGAATAACTTGATGGAGAGGAAATGAGTGCAGTAGAGTGGGCTCTTGAGCCAGCCCGTCTGTGGTGAGGCGGGAGGCTGTGACAGCTCCCTGTGTGCAGGGGGCAGTGGGCAGGCTGTGAGAACCCCCCTGTGTGCAGGGGGCAGTGGGCAGGCTGTGAGAACCCCCCTGTGTGCAGGGGGCAGTGGGCAGGCTGGAGCTGAAAGCATCCCCTCTTTTGTTTTTCAGGTTTGCGATATTCAGAGCCCCGGCGGGTTGCCAGCCCCCGCCCCGTGTGCCGGCCCCGCATGCACTGTGCTGGTGACCCCCATCCCACCACAGATCCACCCTGGAGCTGGCCCCGGGGGTAAGGTACTGTGCCACCAACACCTCCTTTTTAGTGTCTTACAGTACAGTGTTGCATAATTTGCTAAGCATTGTAGTCTTCCTGCTCCTCTATTTTACGGGACACAAGTAGATGAGGCATTAGAAAAACACGGAGAATTGTCAGACCATGGGACTTATCTTGCCCTCGTGTTGTCCCTCTGGCTCCTGTGGTGGGTGTGATATCACCAGCATAGTGCATGCTGAGGCATCACATGGATTGGGAGCTGGCAATCCACGGTGAATCTGGACATCACACACCTGAAAACAGCCAAGGAAGGTAAGTTTAACACTGGAGCTGTGCTGAGTTTTCCTTTAAACCTTGCTTATTCAGGAGGATTCAGCATATATTTATAAAGGTTCTCTGCTGTGTTTTTTCACGCACTTTTAAGTGACAAGATAATAATACGTAGTGTTTCTGGTGGATAAGTCAGATCTGGAAGACACTTTGATATTCCATTGACAGAAAGTAAACATTCCTGTTGCTGTGAGCCATCCCTGGGAAAAGCAGGGATTATTTAGCACTGATGGGGTAGCAGTGATTGAAGTCATATTACTAAGTCAAGAGAATATTTTCATGATCTGCTTTTAAAAAAAGTAACATTTTCTAATCTGACAAAGATTACTTGTCCTGCTGTGTTGATTACTTTCCTCTTATACAAATGTGTTTAAAAAATAGATGGAAACCACGAAATTCCCTTCATTTAAGACAGCAATTCAAGCAGCAGCAATTGCCAATTTTTTTTGTTTTGTTTTTGTTTTGTTGTGGTCGTATTTGAAACAAAAGACGTATCTTACAGATAACAGTCTATATTGGTATCATTTTCTCAGTCCACTTTATATTTTCCAAATTTCATTGTATTACACATTTGTTTTTGTAGAAAAGTCATTCCAGAGGCCCTGGATACACAGACTTCCTGACAGGTTTCCATTTTTTTTAAGCTTAAATTGTAAAGACTGAAGGTCTTTGAATATACACAGAATGGTTAATGTGTGGGAGTAACCATAAATTTTAAAAGTACTGTTGTAAGTTTGCCCCTCTAAGGCAGAACTCCCCATTTTTTAAAGGATATTGAAGATTTGGGGGCTTTACTTGAAACAGTAGAACCCAGTATGTGAGTGTACATGCTATATTCATGTTTTGTTTTTGTTTTTTTTTCTGAAAATATTCCTATAAAAATTGAAAAAAATCCTCATTTTTTCCCTTTACATGATTTTTGTTGCATTGCAGTTGATGTCCTGGTAAGGCAACTATCTGAAATTGTGTGTTTTTTTCTTACATTATTTCACCAGCTCCACAGTGGTGCACAGTCACTGGCACACAATACTAGTTAAATAGTTGGAAATTTTGCCATAAAGAAAACTTCTTATCACATATGTGATTGCCCCCCTGTCCTGCAGGAAGTTGCCAATGTTAAATAACCTCCCAATAAAGAAATACTCATTTCTGTCAAACTGATAATGTTATAAAATCATAATGTTACAATATCATAAAATTTAGGAGCTTAGAAAAAGTTGGTGTTGCTTAAGTTGAAGATTTGAAAATAACTTTATCACCACCTCCCAATTCTAAATTTACAGGAACAGCTTACAGTTAGTAAGCTTTGAAATATTCTCTCTGGGTTTTGGCAGCATTTCTAGTCATACAACTCTGTATGAGTTGTGAGTTACCTCCAGTCCTTCAAAGACTCAGACATGCAGTGGAAATGGTCATTGTACTAAAACTCAAACAGATACTTATCATTTTAAAGAATATGGATAAGAAACTTCTATAAGAAACTTTTTATAAAAGCCTTGCAGAAAAGAAAATGGTCTTTAATAAATTCTAGCATAGTAAATGTATGGAAATACTTTTTCCAAAGTAAGTATATTTTAGCTTCTCCACTTTTCCTTTTGGAGTTCTAATAACTCCACCATGGCAGCATAATAAATGTCAGTCTGTTGCAGCAGGTGCTGTAACACTCCCAAGTGGATATAAAGGTGTTTTAATAACCTGGTGCTGGTAAACTTGAGTGTCAAAGGAATATTCCAGGCTCTGTGGCTCTCTCAGCTCTGGTGTTTGTACTCTGACTCTTCTGTCCTGCCAGGTAACATGAACACCATGCACTACATGTCAGACTCTCCCAGATTAAGGTGCTGATGTTGCTGGCATCAATTTCAGTAGATATTTAGAATGGGTTTTATTTTAAAAAAACAATTTCCCAAGCAGATTTTTAATTTTTTTCTCCTGATCCAAGTTTGGTATTTTTTCAGCATTGGACTTAATCTGTTGTATACAAAACCCCCCCAGCTAAACCAGCATTTTTGAAGTGTTTTCCATTTAATTTTCTTACTTTACAGAGATTCTAAAATTAAAAGAAATACTTCCTTCTACTTACCTACATTTTGTCTAGTTGTGTCCTCAGTAGCTTCTGTGCTCATGTGCTGCACTCCAGGGTTAGTGAAGCAGAGATGAGGTTTCTCAGTGCTGTGGTAGTTGGATGGTGTTCTGTGGAATCCTGTCTGTGAGTGGGAAGAGCTTAGTTTGGGATTGCTGGGGTGGATTCCTGCCCTGCTGCAGGAGGGGCATTTCCTGGCAGGCTCTGACCCTCCTGGTGGGATTGCCTGGAGTGTTAAAGGCTCCAGTAACTCCAGTTCAGCCCAGAGCTGGTTAAAGCAGCTCTTGGGAGCTGTCACCACTGGCCTGGGGCAGGAAACTGGGAGGGGACTGGGGACCAGCACAGCTGTCCCAGGTGAGCCAGCCTTCCCTCAGGGATCGGAGCCCTGGGGATCCACACAGAGTCCTGGAAGCTGCTGTCACTGTAATGCTCATTGCCACAATTTTTTAAACTCGTGTACACATATTTTAATGTCATGTGTGCAGTAAATTGCTGTTTCCCTGGAATGGGTTTAATTCAGGTTTTGTTTCCGTTCTGTGGATTCTGCTCCATTTCGAGCCCTTCAGTGGGTGTTGAGCATCACACAGGTTTGTGCTGCCCATCTGCACAGGAGCTGATTTTATCCCTCAAGAGAAGTGTGTTGGTACATATGTCAGAAAGATGCTTAGTTCAGTGGCCTTTGTGCTGGCAATTTGGGATAAATCTTAGGACATTATGAGAATGCCCTTTTTACCAAAAGAGTGCTGCTTTTAGTAGTTTGAGTGTATTCTTTGTTGTACAACTACAATGAGCATTTTGAATATATAGACCAAATAATCAGTGAGTTGTGTACATAAAGGATGAGAAGTCAATCTCACATAGCAGTATTTGGATTTATTGTCACTGCATCGTTTAATCAGCTCTATATTATACCATAATCTCCATTAATATGTTTTCAAGTGATAAAGTGGATAAAATCATAATTTCTTTTAGGAAGAAGATGTCAGGTTTTTGATGCACACTTTAACTGGGAATATACTCCAAGTCATCATACTTTCAGCTACTAAATCTGAGTCACCAGTGTGTCAGAATACTGAAACTTTTGGGTACTCTTAGGCTGTAACAGGCAATTCTGGGTTAGTTTTTAACGTTATCAGATAGATGTTTAATTATTGATACATTTTTGCTCTCTAAGTGTAACAGTTTCAGCCATAACCAGTTACCTCATTCCCTTTGATGACAGGCTCCCTCTCGTGTCCTTCATTCTGTAATTCCTGCTGTGTTTCCTGAGTTGCAGTAAAATGATACTGAACTTCTGGAATCTCCTTGAGATCCACTTGTGAATAAAAACCTTTACTGTGCATGGGGAGAATAGTGGAGAAAATCATGCTGCTGGTTACTTTGACTTCTAAAAATGCTTTTGAATCTCATTATTGTTCTCTTCTCGTTGCAGTGGATGATGTTGGGGAGAAGTTGGACCACATAGGAAGCACTCCCTTGAAGATCAGCACCGAGGTGGCGAACGATGACGTTGCCAAAGATGACGGGTTTGGCTCAGAAGTTATCAAAGTGTACATATTTAAAGCTGAAGCTGAAGATGATGTTGAAATAGGTACCTTTAAATTCTATTTATTCTTCCAGTAGTATGAGGAGTTTCAGGGTCTTTTTGTTTGTTGTTCTTTATTCCACATAACCCATGAGTGGAGTGTTTTGTAGAACATGACATAGGGATTGTTCAGGTTTGAATTTTTCAGGGTACACCAAGAGACCTTTTTCCCTCCTCTTTTGTGGAGTATCAAACCTGTGTGGTTTTGTGACAGACCTGAATGTAAAAACACTTAATTGGAATTTTATGAAAAACAGTTTTGTTGTAAATAGGAAAAAAATACTTAAATGTGAAATTAAAGGTGGCTTTGTTCACATTTACTTAACATGTGTAACTTTGTAACTTCTTTTTGTTAAAGGTGGGACAGAAATTGTCACTGAGAGTGACTTTCACAATGGCCATTCTGTAGCTGGAGTGATTGAACAAGGAGGTGTTGGGAGAATGCAGCGAGAAAAAATGGTTTACATGGCTGTTAAGGACTCCTCTCAGGAAGATGAAGATATTAGTAAGCATAACAAGAAACGTTTTTGTTTCTCATGCTATTTGTACACCAGTATAACCATCATTCTCAAGGACATTTTTAATTTTTTTCTGAAGGATTCTTCAGCCTGGAGTAGTCGAAAACTAAGCTCATCTTCCCTAAAAATAAAAAGCAGGCAATGATTATTTTAAAGTGTTGTGGATAGTGCACTTTGTGCATACTGTGTGCAATCATTTCATTATTTATATTAAATTTAACCTGTCCATGGATGGGGTTAATGAGGTTAGTCAGACTTTCATTTTTCTGTTTTCCTCCTGTGAATTAAGCAGCTTTCTGGCAAAGTAGCAAATGCCATCAGTTGCGAGTTTGTAAGTTTGCATGTTTGAAATTCTGTTGGTATTTGGTTTGGATTTGTATTTATTGATAAGTGTTTTCTCTCTTAAGGAATGTCTGAATAAACAGTGATGCCCTAAGGGCAGGGGTGGTTCTAAATGCCACAGGAAGAAAAGTAATTTATAATGGGTATCAAGCAGAGTGAGAGCAAATTAAATGAAGGAAAAGTTAGGATGAGCAGAATAAAACTGAAGATTTATTCTTCTCCCCTCATCCAGGCTGTGCTGAAATAGCAGATGAAGTTTATATGGAAGTTATTGTAGGTGAAGAAGAAGCTACATCCCTTCCAGACACCCAGCTCGAGGACTCTGGCGTGAATAAAACGTTTGTCCCTGTTGCTTGGGCTGCTGCTTACGGTAGGAATCTGTATTTCCTGAAATCCCATCCATTATTCCCTCCCTCATCCTGCTTCCAGAATCTCTGGGCAAACGTGACGATCTCTCACCTTGTTCTAGGAGTTTGGAAACAGCTCCTCCTGATCTCTGTTTTGTTTCATGAAGTAGAAAGGAAAGCTGTTAGGAGAGGTTTTATGCTGTTCCTGATCCCAGCTCAGACGTGTGTGGGGTTTGATGGTTCATGGTGGCTGTTGAAGATCTTAGAACAACAAGAACAGCCTTAAGTATTTTACATTGGCTGGGGGGAAGGGGGAAAAACCTGAAGTAGGAATAAATGTGTAAGCATGTTCCTGATAATTTCAGTTTATGCAAGTGTTCTAAGCCTGTCAGTCCTTCAGGTTAGAAACAGAAAGAAAAAAGGTGATTTGTTCTCTGTAGCCATGTTTCAAAAGTGGAACTGTCTTAGGATATATTCTGAATTCTGTCTATTCTTTTATATGATTTTCTTGGATTTTGGTGCGTTAAATGTTTGTTAAGAGGGTGTTGGGTCATCTGTGGTTTATGTTACAATTAAGTAATCAAGTCAGTTAAAATTCATTGGTGTGATGATGTGAGCCTAGGTTGATGAAAGGGTTCAGAACCACAGAGCTTTGAAACATAGCAGTGAACACTTCCAGTGCAAAATGGGGAATACACTCCTAAGATATTCCTTGTACATCTTCCAAAACTCTAGAGGGCCTCGTGTAGATCAGTGCTGAGAAGCTGATCAGGGCCAAGTCCTCTTATCAGCCTGGTCCTACTCCAGAAAGATAACGTGCTTCCATCTCAGGAACGTTGCAGATAACCTCTGGATTGGTATCCGAGCTGATAGATGAGGTTAAAAGTTTGCAGAAGCAAGCATGTTAATTTTGAAAAGCAGGAAAGCCAGCATGGCAAGCATGCAAGCACAGATTTAGTGGATATTAACTCTCCACAAAGATGAGATTTTGTTTCCTGGGGCTCGTGATTACACAACACTGAACTGATTGTGAGCTGCACATCTCCCTTTGGATGGTGTTAAGCTGTTATTTATTACCTAAGTTAGTTTTCTCTCATTATCAGACTTTCAAAGCCATCATGTTTAAAAATAATTTTAATTTATAATGACTAAAATACCATTTTCTGCAGGAGATGAAAGAAGGCTTCCCCGAAGATACGAAGATGGTCAAGCGGCAGGTGAGAACTTGTAACAACATTAAAACTGTTGTGCTGTCCTTGAAAATATGTGCATTTATGTGTCAGGGAATTCTATATTGAAGGACTCCACAGTCTTTCTCTACTATTTTGAGTTAAAGCAATTCTAGATGTCTGTAGGCCTTTGGAGGGGTGGGAAGTTGGGAGGCACTGCCAGCTTGTTAATGCAGTGTTGCAGACAGAAGAGGGATAATGCAGCTCTTAAAAAGTAAAAATAAGTTAAGTGGAAGGGAACAACCAGCATAACTCATAAGAAATTAATGTGTTGAGAAGTAAGAAAAATCAAGGAATATATTTAAAAATTAATCAGTGTTTAAGCAATTATATTCCTGACTTTTGCCAGGAAAGAGAGAGTGCTTTATATTGGCATTTCTCTTCTTTACGTGTGTTTGTGGTAGAGGAAAGGGCAATATTTGTTTTTAAAATGCTGCTGTGCAATTCCAGTCATCAGTCCCAAAGAAACAAGTTGTTTAAGGTTTTTTATGGTGTCTAATTTTTGTTTCTAGGAAATAACTTGGATACACGATTAGAAAACAAAAACGGTAATGCAACACAGTACCTGCAGATTTGTGATAGCATTGGCACTAATAGAGTGCTCAAACAAAAAGCCAAGAAAAGGAGGAGAGGAGAGGCCAGGCAATGGCAAACAGGTAAACACTGGATGGCTACGGTATTGTCATGGAGTGCCACCTACTCCTGTGCTATTCCTTTTCTCTTTTTTAAGCTGATGCAGAATTAAAAGCTCTAAATGATGATTTGCATATTTCCTGTGTCCTTCCCCCCTCCAGTTCTGTGCATAGAAAATGTCGTATTTTTGCTATTCAGAGTCAGTACACTCAGGGCTGATGCAATTCATTGGAATGTTGCAAGCTATTAGAAAGTAACCATGGCTATATTCATGCACATGTGATAATTCCTGATCTGTTGGAGCAGTTCCTAAAATTATATAAACTATAGGTGCTGTGGATTGGTTGTTTTTAAACTACTGAACCACTGTCTCTGCTGCAAGTGTAAGTGCATGAATCTGAACAGCACTTGGCTGATTTAAAACTTCATCAGTAAATGTGTTTCCTTCATAACTTGTTTTTGTTTGTTTAAAAACAGCTGTTATAATAGGTCCTGATGGACAGCCCCTAACAGTTTACCCTTGTCATATTTGTGGGAAAAAATTTAAATCCAGAGGATTCTTGAAAAGGCATATGAAGAACCATCCTGATCATATGATTAAGAAGAAGTACCAGTGTACAGACTGTGACTTTACAACTAACAAAAAAGTAAGTTTCCACAATCATCTGGAAAGCCATAAACTTATAAATAAGGTTGATAAAACTCACGAGTTTACAGAGTACACGAGAAGATACAGAGAAGCGAGCCCCTTGAGTTCCAACAAACTCATCCTGAGGGACAAGGAGCCCAAGCTACACAAGTGCAAATATTGTGACTATGAGACTGCAGAGCAGGGACTACTCAACAGACATCTGCTGGCAGTCCATAGCAAGAACTTCCCTCACGTGTGCGTGGAGTGCGGGAAGGGATTCCGCCACCCCTCGGAGCTGAAAAAGCACATGAGGACCCACACGGGGGAAAAGCCATACCAGTGTCAGCACTGTGTGTTCAGGTGTGCTGACCAGTCCAACCTGAAAACTCACATCAAAACCAAACACGGCACTGACCTGCCCTTTAAGTGTGAGCACTGTCCCCAGGCCTTCGCCGACGAGAAGGAGCTGCAGCAGCACATGGAGTTGTTCCAAGGGCACAAGACTCACCAGTGTCCCCACTGTGACCACAAGAGCACCAATTCCAGTGACCTGAAGCGACACATTATCTCGGTTCACACAAAGGACTTCCCCCACAAGTGTGAGGTGTGCGAGAAGGGCTTCCACCGGCCCTCGGAGCTCAAAAAGCATAGCGAGACCCACAAAGGGAAAAAGATCCACCAGTGCAGGCACTGTGACTTCAAAACCTCAGATCCTTTTGTACTTAGCGGGCACATCCTCTCAGTTCACACCAAGGACCTGCCTTTTAAATGCAAACGGTGTAAAAGAGGCTTTAGGCAGCAGAACGAACTGAAGAAGCACATGAAGACCCACAGTGGGAGGAAGGTGTACCAGTGCCAGTATTGTGAGTACAGCACCACGGACGCGTCGGGCTTCAAGCGGCACGTCATCTCCATCCACACCAAGGACTACCCCCACAGGTGTGAGTATTGCAAAAAGGGCTTCCGCAGGCCC
The DNA here is from genome assembly GCF_003984885.1 of Neopelma chrysocephalum. Taxonomy (NCBI): domain Eukaryota; kingdom Metazoa; phylum Chordata; class Aves; order Passeriformes; family Pipridae; genus Neopelma; species Neopelma chrysocephalum. The sequence continues at coordinate 802,891 of NW_020897743.1, forward strand.
TCCGAGAAAAATCAGCACATCATGAGGCACCACAAGGAGGCCATAATGTGACAGAGGAGCTGCAGGAGGAGGCGGTGTTAGAAACTGTGATAATGCTAATTGGGGAAAAAAATAAATCTCACGAACTGTTTCTCCTGGTTTCAAAGCTTGATATTAAACCATAACTTTACATTCTTTGTATTAAAAGTCTTAAAAGTATTAGGGTTGGCAGGGGGATCTCATAGCCCTATGATTGTTGCGTATCAGAACCTAAAGAGCACTATAGATTGGAGAGGTTGGATGAATGTCTTAAAGTTGCAGGAAGATGGATGAATGTCTTCAGGTGAATAGTATTTCCCGTGGCTAAGTACAGAAGACAGAGCAGAGCTGATTGTGTGACCCATTTTGTCAGTAACATTTGTCTCCAATATGAAAACAGTTCAGAGTCGTGGTGGGGTGAGTTACAAAAGGTTTGCAAAGGAGCCCAGTCTTCACTTCTTGTGCAGTTTTGAACGGGGGGTTTTAGTCAGTCACTTCATCCCAACGTTTTAATTGTGCCTAGAAACTGAATTCCAGAACTGCTCAAAGTTGGGGGGGTTGTCCCTTGTTTGGTTTGATTTTTTTTTTTTTAACATTTCATCAGGAAACTTTTTGGTTTCCTTTATTAGTTTAGGTCCAAGAAGCATTTTTTTACTGGTTTTCAAAGCTGCTAACCTATTTTATTGCAGGATTTGATGTTTGAAATAGAGCACTATGTTATGGTCTCAGAGGTGGTGTTCTGGTGCTAGGGTTAAAGATATATATGTACATAATTTCCCTTTTTTTATCTGAAACTACAGTTGAATGTTGTTCAGTATGGCACATATAACAAAATTAACTTTGAATTTGACTTTTTTTTAAGGATAAAATGGATGCAGCTCATAGTGTTGTGACTCAACACTAGTTTTTCTTCTCGCTTCTTTAAAAATCTTCTTTAAAAAAGAATATTAAAAACAGTTGAAAACTGTAGAGTTGGGTTTTTTTTAATTAAAATTCAAAGTACTTAGAAGTTCTTTAGGGCAGTGTTCTTAACAGGTATGACAATTACTGTCCTACCTCCTAATAGGAAATTTTCCATATAGACATAAAATTGCACCTTTCAATGGATTCTTTTTAAAAGAAAAAGATCTATACCATGCTATAAACATGCATTTTCAATCTGTAAGAAAGTATATATGCAGTATTTAACCAGAAAAATCTGCTGCCACTAGAGTTTGGAGGTGGATCTTGAGTTTACAGTGTATACATTTAAAATATGCATCCCTTTACAATGCTTTGTGTTAGCATGCTGCAGATCCAATGGCGCTTATATAACGAGCTGGTCTAGGGCTATTTAATGAAAAACCTGGTCATAAATGTTATGCATATAATGTGTATTTTTTACTTTTTTAGTTGCTTCATGTTTGCACACAGCTGTTCACATGAGAAATTGTAACTTCATGCTATATTGTGGCTTTGTGTTCCAGATAATGTTCATATTTTGGGGTTTTTTTTTGCACCAGATGAGAATCAGTTCCTTGAGAATAAATTTTTTTTATATTTCTAAACTTCAGAAAGTTAAATTTGGGAAATCTCTTAGACAAATACGTGTTTTATGTGGCTGTAAAAAATGATGTACACGCTGTAAAATAAGATTGTCACTGTTCTGTGGGATTATTATTTCTAAATGTGTTACTCATCGTAACGGGCATACAATAAAACGCATCTCTTGCACTCCAAAGGTTTTGGAGTTTGCTTTTCATTTATGGTATTTAGGAAAGCCTCATTCTGTGGAAACTTACCTGATATTTTAAATTGCATTATTCACTGATTAGTATGTAATAACATTTAACCAGCAGCAGGTTACTGGAGGTATATTTGTCAGACTGTTGAGGGGAAAGCTTTGGCTTTGATTTGACTAACCCTTTAAACTTCCAGGTAATGTGCTTATTTTGTTTATTTCTAAAATTATTCTCAAATGTGATATTGACATTCCTTTGACATTGTTTTTCCTTTAAGAGAACATAAAACTTCTCACGGGTTTTGGGAAAACCCAGGTAGGTGTTTTTTTTTCTTTTTCTGTGTAATAAGAACAGCTTGCAGAGTGAAATACTAAAAATGCTGCTATCCTAAATTCCCTCTCTTTTTAGGATACTTGAATTACAACATCAGTAGTAGATTCAAAACTTGAAGAAGGAAGTGTGATTTTAAATGAACAGTTCATCAAGGATTTCGAACAGGCTTTGAGCCACTGAACTCGTAGGTTTTGCACCAAAAAACAGAAGTTAAGCAGGCAGAATGTATTTATCTGGTTCTTGTTGCTGCTGCTTTGCTTTGCATGCCCAGCAGTCAGAGGTAGCATTCAAAAAAAAAGTTGTGCTTTTCTGACCATGTTAATGCTTTGTTCCCAAACATTGTGTTGAATACTTGGACTGAAGGAGTTTCTTTGTAGCAGCTCAAAGATGATCACCCTGGCTCTGTGATGAAGCCCATGGACCTGCTGGCTCATTTCCCCACCTTACAGATGGATAGAATAATCAGGTAATAATTCTGTAGCAAAGCAAGAGATTGATTGCTGTTCTTGACCTAAGATTTTACTAGAAAGTGGCATTTTAAATCTTTTGAAATGCAAGAATAAAATGTCACCTGACTCTTCAGCAGTTTAAGGCACAGTCCCTTTTCAGTGCACTTTCCCAGTAAATATTGGAGAGAATTTTGGTGGCTGTTTTGTTGTCACCATGGAGGTGTCACGACTCTAAAAATGCTTCCTGTCAAGTCATAGTAAAATGTATCTCTCAGTACTTCCACAGGTCCCTTTCCCAGTGTTTGTGATGGGATGCCACTCCACAGAACCTGGAGTGGGAAAGGGGTGCAGTGAAGTACCTGCTGTGGGTGGGGCTGTCACTGCTGGGAGCACGTGGAGGAAGCTCAGCTGTTGTTTGTGTCCCTCCTCTGCTCCTGCCACGCTGGATGTGATGGACAATGGACAAATGGTGCTTGAGCAAGGGGAGTTCACAGACTGTGCAAGGGTTGCTGTGGAATGGCAGTTGTTTGGTACAGTTTTATTGGAGTGACAGACTGACAGGTGCAGTTAAAAAATGACTCGCGTCTTGATCATCTGTGTTTTTCTTTCTTCAGGTTTCAAATGCCCACAATTACTAAAATAGAGAGAAAACAGGGAAGAAGAGCAGCACAACACTCTGGAGGTGAGGGTGAGTTACCTGGGTGTGGTCTGGTTGACTTCAGAAGTCAGGAACTTCTGAACCAGGGCTCTCTTTGGCTTTTATTTCACAGCTGAGGGAGAGAAACTTCCCTGTTACAGAAAGGTCAGTCACAAAAACCATAAGACAATTTTTCTCCTGCTCTTCAGTGCAAAACCAGACTCTGTTCAGACAGTGAGAGGTTATCTAATAACACTGTTGATAAAGACAGTCAGATAGGACAGACTGTGTATTGTTTCAAATGCATGAAGTAAATGCTGTCTGATTTTTCTAATTTGTTCCTGAAAAAAATGTAGAAATCTTGGTGGAGCTACCTGACATTGAGGTGGGAAATTATCTCAAGCAAAGTGTTTATAACTAGCATTTACAGAGCTGAGTAAATGAGAAAAATGTGTTTCTGTAAACTCCAGCAGAAAGCACTTTTAGGCAAATGAGTTCCAGTGCAACAGAAAAGAGGTGACAGCTGAGACCACAGCAAGTAACAGGTACTTTATAATGAAAAATACTAAATTTGCTTTTTAAATAAATTTAGTTTGAAAACAAAGCCCAGCCCATAAAGGAATGGCCACATGCTTTACCTACTAGTCTAATTCAGCTTTTTAACAACTCTCTGTTGCTTTATCTGTGAGTACAGTGTGTAGTTATGACCTGTGCTCTGTAGCATTTACAGTGCACAGTCTTCAAATACACTCCCAGCCTTCAAGGAGCTGAGGCTGCTACACCTCCAGTGCAGCCACCTGTCCTGAGCAGCAAACTGGGCTCGTTTTGAACAGGTTGCACGTGCCTCTCTGCTCCAGTGTGGGGAACAAGTGTGCTGTTTTCACTGGGATTTACCATCCTGCCAGCTGCATATGCAAAACACATCATTTGCCTAATGGTGGCCTTTGTCAGGGAACTGTCCCACCACACCCAGGAACTCCTGTTCAGAGTCTGTGTCTGTCCTCAGGGGCGTTCCCTGTGTGTGTTTTGCTGTGCCAGGGAGTTGAGGAAACACAGGTTGGTGTCACTGAGGGCACGGTCAGTAGATCTGCACTGCCCTTGCATGGCTGACACCAGCCCACAGTAACTGTGCCCATCAGTAACTCACATTTCTGCTCTTTGTAGCCTCTCCAGAGCCCTGCCCAGCACAACCACAGCGAGGCACCCGTGCTCCTGGGGCACCTGCAGTCAGGACACAGTCAGGCACAGGTAAGTGATGCCATTAAACAAACATGGCCTTCTGCCTCTTTTAAGCCTTTTTTTTTTTTGTAGATCACCAAAGGTGAAAAGTCATTTAAGGACAGTCTAAGTAAGATTATTTATTGGGATAGAGGACACTGACACTGTTCTGTGTCACTACTCTCTTAGCTCTCTAGATGTACCCCACATCTCACTGGCTCTACAGAAATGGGGATTGTTTTAGAAGAATAATTGGTTTCAGATGGGCATGGCCATCCTCATGCAAAGGATGAGATTTAACTAATTTAGCCCTCTTTCTGTAGAGCCAGGCTGACGTGGTTGACAGTTGCTGGTGCAAACTCTTACTTGGTTCCTGAAATTCCTGGCCCATCTCAGCCTGGACACACTCCAAGAGCAGCACCAGGAACAGGTTTTACTTGTGGCTCTTTCTCCAGTTCTGAAAAGCACGAGTGCAGCTGGACATCCAGCATCACCTCTGGGGAGGCCTGGGATCAGGGGCCAGGAAAGGGACCCAGCACTGGTCCTTCACTTGTCAAGATTCACGTGGAGGAACAGGGCACCACCTCACTCCCCACTCCAACTGTTTCCAGGACAGACAGACGTGATTCAGAAAGTTACACTTGGGTTTATTTCATGGTTACACGTATCCTCCAGCATTGCCTGTGCTATATATTATTTGTGAACAGAAATGGCTGCAGAAGTAAAGCAAAGCGAGAACCCCACTATAAAGAGCACCTTTGGTTTAAACTTTGCCCTGTGATTCTCTGTGCTGTGTTGCTCAGACAACAACTTACTCATGAATACCAAATTATTTTGAAAGAATTTCTGTGGTTGTGGAAGGAGCAGAAATTGTAAGAGGCAGGTTGATCTGATAAGGAAATTTAGTCCATGAGCTATTTTCATACAAAGTTCTTCTATATAAAAATATACCAAGTTCTTGAAAATTTCAAGCACAGCAAATAAATACTTACAGCTGGTTTGGGGCAGAACTTACATCACCTCTGAGGTCAGAAACATTCTCTAAAATGACCCTTTGCCCAGCCATTCACTGAACTGGATCCTGCTGGCATTTCCCAGTCCAGAAGCTGGGTTTGAGGAGTTGTGTGGCTGCTGTAAGTTAAGTAATTGTCCTTTGTGTCTGAGCTTCCCACACAGAGGCAGGTGAAGGTAAGCAGTTTTCAGTGAGGTATTTTTGAAGTTCCCTGTGAAGGTGGTTTCTGGGGTTTTTATCATCTCCAGATGGCAGCCTGAGACTGCACTGGAAGCAGCCCCATGATGTGTGGGACTGACATGGGTGGCATTCCCACTCTCAGCATGAGGAGACAGGACAGTGGAATATGGCTACCAGGACAAAGAGGAAAAGGTTTCAGGTGTCTTCCTTCTGTCTCTTAGATCACTTCAGGACTGGCTGAAGAACAGGAGTTAGTCAAGAAAAGCTGAAGTCCACAGAGGGATGGCATCCTGCTCTTCTGAGGGAAAAGTGAGTCCTCAGTGTGTTCCCAGCCCTCCTCACTGTCAGACTGAACCTTTTCTGGGTGCAGAGTAGCAGAAAGTAAAGCAGGTGTAGTGGCTGTGAACTCCTTCAAACAGCTTTGATGGCCCAGAGGTTTCTTTCATTCCTGAAAGAAAAAAGCAGCTAGTTAGAATCAAACTTATTTCTGTTTTAAAACATAACTACCTGTTATGAAGCACCTTACTTGTTTTCTCCAGCAGCCTGAGTGTCTGAGGGAACCAGTGAGCCCTTCCTCTGTACCAAACTTTTTATTTTTTAACTTCTTTATTCATGTTTAATTCCTTGACGTTTCACTAGGTTGCAATGCAACTTGGTGAGTTTTAGGCATCAGTAATAAAACTCTGCTGTTTGCCAATGACCTCTACCTTTTACTTACTTAATCCTACTGCAGGTAACATACACCAGGTGTGTTACCCTTCGACTGTCTCTTGGTTGTATCCCCCCAAACCACCCTGTTAACCCCCATGTCCATGTGCTGCTGTGTCATTCCACCTGCAGGCACCAGAACACCTGGTTGGGGACCAGCACCTTGACATTTCTCCAGCCTTGGACTTTACACCAGCCTGGTGTAACCAGGCTCAGCACCACGAGCCCGTGCCCTGTAACAGAAATAGCTTCTGCAGCCCTGTTTTCTATTTGCACTCTGAATCACTGCTCAAAGTGTCACCACTTTTCTGCATTCCTGGGTTAGCCACTGCCCTGGCTCAAGCTGAGTTTCAGGGATGTGGTGTTTAGTGTGTTTTAGTAATAGCTTGGAGTCATTAATGCTGCTGATTCAAAAGAGCACTGCCCACCCAAAACCCTCCTCACCTGAGAGCACAGCAGGGACACATCCCTCCCACCTGCCCAGTGCAGCAACACCCTCGGGACTGGTGTTAGAGCAACGCTGCTGCTTTTGTTCAAGGTAATTGCATGCCAGTGGAAACAACAAAAGGTTTTATTTGTACCCCACCCACCAATTACTGCAGCTTGCAAGAGCCGGGACAGTTCCTTGACTGTAATCAGTCACTTGCTTTTTGCAGAGTTAAATTACCATGAGAGCCTCTCTCAGCTGACAGTTTGGCCAATACTTGCTTTGGAGTTAAACTGAACACTTGGGGATTGCTGGGAGGGAACAGTCCCTCTCCAGGTAAACTTACGTGTTTCCATATCTCCCCAGTCCTCTCAATGACAATAGTTTGGGATTTGTTGACAGGTGATGTGACCTTGTAGTCATCAGACAGGAGGCCCAGAATAGGATACTGATTCCTGTACCTGTGAAAGAGAATTGCCAACTTGTAGAGTGAGATCTGCAGACCTGTGTCCAAATCCCTAACTGTGACCTTGCCCCACAGCCCTGCCAGTCCTTAATCCCCAAAGAGCTGCACAAAGCCAGCAGAGACATTTCAGTGTCACTGTGACACATTGGACCCCTCTCCCAGTGCTGAACCCTCCCTGTAGAGGAAAGCCTCTCTTGTCTTGTTTCCCATTTAGGTTGAATGGGCAGGATTAAGACATTTGCAGGAACAGCTTGATTAGCAGAGAGGAGAGAAAGGAGAACCCAAAGGATATATTTTTAAGGAAGGCAAATAGCCACGTTACTTTTTAGTGATGATGGCTGTCACTCCAGGGGACTGACTGCCCGATAACTTCTCGTGCTTCAGTCTGAAGAGCTCCTGAGAAAACCAACAGAAAATATTCACAGGAAATAATGTTTCCTGAAGTATCAGTTCAATAAAGTCACTACAAAATTGCAGAAATTCCTCCCAGGGAACAGTCTGAAAAGTGTGTCCTTCCAGAAGGCTGGCAGAGGAAGAGGATTCAGTTAGAACAAGTCCCAACCCGGATTCCTGAGCCAGGAGAGGACAAGTGACTTCCCAGAGAGCTTCCACCTCCACAGGACATGGAGGTTTTAATACACAAACTCTTAAAAGAGAAACAACTTGTATTATTTTACCTCTTGCTGTTGTTTAATAAAAGCCTCTTTGTCCTCCAGCATTGATGTCAGTTCGTGCAGCCTCATTTGCAAGTCACTGTTGCTCCCCTCCCTCCTGGAGATGTCCTGCTGGAACTGGCATAACTGGGACTGCAAAACAGGGCAGGGAGCAGAGCAGTCAGGAGCGTGTGCTCCAGGCAGGAAGGGTGTATTTTTTCATTACCAGCATGAACAGTAAGACCCAGTGATTTCCAACTCAGAAAGTTGAGCAGCACAGTAAATTCAGGAAGTGCTGATTTGACTGAATTCAACTCAGTATCAGTTTAATAGTTTAATAACTCAGTCTTTTGACTAATTTCTTACCTTATCAGGACGCACAAGATAACCCCTTAGGAAAGCCTGCTAATTGGACTGATCCCTAATTTCTACATCTAACGAATGTTGGGGGTTTTTTTAATCACGGTTTTATGTTCTATAGAAGGGTTTCTGAGCCATCATTAGTGTCTATGAATAAAGTAACTGCAGAACCAAAAGATACTCAAAAGGTACCTGTGGTAGCTCATTCTTGTTGTTAAGGACAAGAGCAGCTCTTTTCCTGCTCCCACACACGTGCCAGGTGGAACCACTCACCCTGAGGCTGCGGATCTCCCGGTCCTTGTCCTCCCTCAGGTTATTGATCATCTCCACGTATCTGCTGGAGAGCTCATCTGTGGTGGTCTGGAGTGTGGGGCTGGAGCAGCTCTGCAGGAAATAAGTAATTTTATTTTCATACTTTAATCTATCAGTGAGTACCAGCTACTGCCCCCAGAGCAGGTGAGTGTTACCTGCAGCTTGAGGCTCTGGATCTCCTGCTCCAGGGCCCTCTTGCCGTACTCCAGCTCCTTCAGCTGACAGTCCTTCTCGCCCTCGCTGAGCCGCAGCGACAGGAGCTGCTCCTCCAGAGAGCGGCACTTGGCAGTGCTGTCCCTCAGCCCTTGCTGGAAAACACACAGGGAATGAGTGCACGAGTTCCTCAAGGCAGTAACAGCACCACACATGCCAGGCAGCAGAGAACACCCAAAGGTCAGCAAACTGCCCAGTTTTTGGCTGACTGGAGTTACACTGAAATATGAATTACATTTGGATGTACCTGCTGCTGACGATTGTTCTCCCTTAGAGAAGCCAACATAGTTTCATATTCCTTTACTTGAGAATCCTTAAAAGCCAAGTCCTTCTTCAGCAAGATATTGTCGGTTTCCAGCTTCTGTGGGACAAAAGTGTTCACAGTCAACAGCTGCAGTTTTTCAGTAAACTCTTCCCATGAAGTGCAACACACTGAGTCACTAGTGAAGGGATGTTCTAGAACTGAGAAAATAGTCAGCATAGGACACACACTGCAGTGTGTGGGGCTTTGTGGGATCCTGGACACTGCTCTTCCAGACTGCCCCAGAAAGAATTTAAACAGGAGCCAACAAAAACAAACAGGCAAAACCCCAAACAAAAACCTGAAGACAAACAAACAAAAATCCCACCCCAAAAAAAACCCCAACCAACCTAAAACTAAGACCTCCTTGTTCTCTGTTAGAGATGACAGTTAAAACACCCTCTCCCTAAACTTTGCGTTTTACAGGAGAATGCTGTGACATTCCCAGTGGTGCCAAGCACTTGGGCTGGTGTGGGAAACATTTCTGCTTCCCTAACAGCTCCCTGTATCCACAGCCACAGAGCTCCAGCTTCCAAACTGGGACACTGTACCCGGAGAACCTCTGGAGCTGCCAAAGCCACCAGCACCATCCAACCTCCTCTGCTGCATGAACAGAGTAGCCCCAGCCTGGATCCAGCACTGGAATGTTGGCATTGGACTCCTGCTGCCAGGGAAAACAGGTGGATGAGCCCTGGGAAGGGAGGAACCTGCTCACCCCCAGGTCATCCTGCAAATGGCACAGCTCCTCCCGGAGATTCTTGAAAGTGGAAAGCACAAGTCTCAGGGATTTATCCGACGTCGCTCTCATCTAGGAGGGAAAGAATGAAATGGATAATTGGGATTAATTAGCTCTGTTTACAAAATGAAATGGATAATTGGGATTCATTAGCTCTGTTTACAATATGCTTGACAAGAGGTAGAACAGAAACTGCTGTACAGCTGAAAATAAGTTTTAAACTACTGCACATCCTTTGAAGTGCCCACAATTTCTACAAGAAACACATTTTCTTGCACTTTGTTCTGCAAATGCCATAAATTGCTGCCTTGCAACACAGGACAACATTCTAAAATGGAAGGAACAAGAGAGTAAGGAACTGCCTTTGTATACCAATAAAGGGAAAAATGAACGTGCTAATATTGCACAATCATTGAGCATTCAAAGCTTTATGCTTACACTGATTTAAAAAAATTACTGCCCTGCCTGAGAAGCCATAGAATGAATCATGTTTGAGATCTGGCAAGGCTTTGGGCTCAAGGGTGAGGGAATTTAATTAACATTTTCAAAAATTTAAATTAAAAAAGTTCATACAACCAACTCCTCCCATTAAAAGGAGAAAGATCCCAAAGATGAAAGGAGTCACCTGGATGAAAGAAAAAGGCAGAAGTGCATCACAGCCAAGCACTGTTCTCCTTTGGAATGTTAATTTTAATGCCTGTAACAGCTGTCTATTGATTCAGGTGAAAACACAAGTTGTGATACATTTCTGGTATTTTAAAGAAGAAATACAGACTTTGGAAGGACACACAAGTAAATCCTGAAGTTGTGACTCACCTGGAAGGGCTGAATATTCTGTGCAAAAGCTATGTTTTTTACTGTCTGGACAAAAGTGAACCTTCCTGTCTGTTCCCTTGATTTGTTGCTCATCCCAGCTGAAGGATGTGCTCGCAGTTCCATCCATGTGGGGATTGGCCCTTGTGTGATTTTTTTATCCCCACTGGTGCCATTGTGTGACTGAGGCTTTAAAAATCACATTTCTGGTGTCACTCACCTCTTTGTTTTTTAATTAAAGCAGAATTTCAGTTTTGACTTATGGTTTTGTTGGGTTTATTGTTAAATACACTATAGAGCAGTTTAAAAGAAGGAATTAAATCAAAATGGTTGAATTTAGACTATAAAACTTAAGTAAAACTCCACTTAGCAATTACTTGGGTGTCAATGTCCATCTTCCTTCTAAGAGAAGTTGGAAGGGACTTGGGAGCTCATCTTGTCCCAGCCTCCTGCTTAAAGCAAGACAAGCTCTGAGCTCAGACCAGGTTGCTTGTTCACAACTTCATTTCAATGGATTTTTTTTTTAACAGGAAGCAACTCCAAGGTGCAGCTCCCAGGTAGGATCACCCTACCCCCACCTCAGGGAGCCTGGCTCAGGACACACCTGCAGAGCAGTGCAGGTTGTTCTGGATCCTATTCCAACATTCCTGCCTGGCAAATGCAGCACTAAGTGCTGAGCTGTGCTTGTGGCACTGGGTAACAAACAGCCCCATTCCTGCTGTGGTTCCACTTGTAAAGGTTTTTGTCCTCCTGATCTGGTTCTTTAGCTCCCTCCCCAGCCATGGGGTTGGGCTGTGAGCAGTTGGGATGCAGGCTCTGCTCCTGGCTGGCATTCAGTTGTTTCCCAGCACTGCGATACTTTCTGCCATGTGTTTTCAGCACCTACTATTTGTTTTTGGCTTTTAAAGCAAAGTATTAATACACAACACAGGCAGAAAGATGAAAGGTCTCAGTTCTGCTGTCAGTGATCAAAAGCCAAGACAGTTTCCAGTGAAACTGCAGGAAAGCACCAGTAAAGCTCAGTTTAAAAAATGAGACTGTGGGTCCAGCTGCCACACTTCCCTCACAGCCACCTGGACCATTCCATCCCCTGCACACCAGAAAAATGGAATGAGGGGAATACAGAGTGAACTCTAAGTATGTCATGTACAAAGTCCCTGCTGTGAGTAAGCCAACTGCTGTTTCAAGTTCCTGTTGGCTTCCACACTCCCATACCTGGAGGAGATAACGAATCTGCTGCTTTGTTGCCTCAGACAGTCCTTTGGGAATTAATTCTTCAATCTCTTCAGTCTAAGCAAAGAAGGGAAGAAAGGGGAGACATCCTGATTAAGAATTTTGCCTGGTAGATAGTAACGTGGTTTCTTCATTAATTACACAGCTCTACTATGAAAAACATGTTTAGAACAAGGCAAATAAGAATGAAAATAGATTAAAGAATATTTTTAAAAAATTCCAGTCTTTTATATTTGGGGCATATACAAAGTGAGATGAAGTGGTACATGAAGCATATATTCAAATCCTCAAGTTTCACATCTATTTTAAAAACAGTATTCAAACCAATCCTCTCCCAAGGAAAAACAGCTGATGCTACAGCAACTCCCAGCAGTTTATGGTGGGGTCAAATCTCATGTTTCTGACCAGTGGACAGACTCATTGAACACGAGGTGACCAACAGGAGGTTGTGCCAGCTATTCAATGGCATTTGCTGCCTGCAGTTGAACCCTGGACAAGTATTTCTGCCACACACACAATGCCTTTAAAGGTGCAGCTCGTGCTGCTCGGCAGCAGCTTTACTGGCAAGAGAGTGAAGGATCCTTTTCAAAAGCACACTGTGGAATACAGGTACCTGTGCAAGTTGTTTTCCACTGAAACCATTATTGACACTGCAGGGAAGACTTCCAAAATTTGACTCTCCTACTGGAATAATGCAAATTACTGAAGTTTCCTTTCAGCATTATCACATTTGCAAATACCTGCCTGGCAGTAGGTGTCAGGCTTTGAATATTAATGCCAAGCAGGAATCATTCACTAACAAAGACCAGCCTCCTTTATGTGAAGTGGCTGAATTCCCTTGCAGCCCCCCCTCACTGGTGTCAGCACTGACATCAGGGGACAGCCTGTGCTCACCTGGGACGTGAACTCGATGTCATGGTTCCTGTAAAACACAAAATCCAAAGGATCCATTAACAAAAAGCTGCTTGAGAACTTTAAGAATTCACACCCACATTAAACACTGAAAGATTGTCTATAAAACACTGAGCAGGGAAGGGTCTTCATCAGCTGAAGAGCCGTTACCTTCCCTCAGAGGTGCCAGGCAATGCGACCTGTCAAACACCACTCCATGGGGAAATTCCTGAGGAGCCCGGAGTACCAACAGCAGCACAGCTGACACAGGCTGACTATCCCCATTTCTTTGGGCAGTTACCTCAATTATGGGCAGTTAACCCAATTACATTAATAGCCCAGGTAATGGTTTGCCCACAACTCTGCTGCAATCCACTGACACGCCGAAAGTGTTTACTTGGCAGTGCCAGGGTTTCTGTGATGGTTAAATTCCCCTTTTCCCTGCTACAGGGCCACTTCCCTTATTTCAGTGGCTTTGGGAAGCACTAAGACTGGAAGTGAGGGGGAAGAGTGAAGGGGGTTGGGAGTGAAGGGGATTATGAGGGAAGGGTGGGAAGGCTGTGCAGCCCCACTGGTTGCTGTGACTCTGCACTTCTTCCCACAGACAGTCTGCAGGGCTCTGCAGAAAACGTGCTTGATGTTAATTTGCATGTAGAGACCAAGCTTTATGCCTCATGGTGGCTGTCTTTTATGACACAGCAGCACAACAGGACAGAGGAAGTTTGGATACTTGGGTCATTTTTTCAGAACACAGCAATAGAATCATGTCATTAAATAGAAGTCAGAGTGTGCTGCAAGTACTTGCTTGATGTGCAAACAGGCACAGGATACAAATTCCTTAATGAATTTGAAAAAGCATCAAATTCAATAAATTTCCTTGGCTTGCAGCATTTTTATTTCCTCGGTTACTCTGCAAATTATAAACATGTAAAACATCCAGTCAATTCTAGTTGTCCGGGAAGAAAAAAAAAAAAAGCATAACTCTCAACCAACACTGTCCTTTCAGCTGTGCAGTACACAGATTTCTGGGATATGGGAATGGCAGCACAGATCCAATGCCAGTACCTGCCTCCAATCTTCTCCACATGCTGCAGCAAACAGCTGTACAGGTCGTTGCCCTTGCGGTGCAGCTCAGCCAGGAGCTCCCCGAAGTAGCGACAGTCCAGCTGGTCCGGGCTCTCCTGGGAGCAGTTCACCTGGCAGGACACAGGCAGGGAGGTCAGAATGGAGCTCCCTTCTTTGGGAAGAAAGCTGAACATGAGAATGCTACAGGTATTGTTTGCTCGTGCTAATTTGCAATTTGTTTACACTGTGCTTTTCCTTGGCAGCGGGTCTTTTGTGTCTCCTGGTTCTCAGTGAACTGTACAGAAATGAAGGATTCCCTTTACAACAACAAGAAGTAGGCAAAGTACTCTCTTCCACGGCAATGTAATCGTCAGGATGTTAAAATGGGAAGTGTTGGGAACTAGGAAATCTGTCAGACACCTGCTGCCACAGCTGAGGTGGATAAAACACCCGTGGGCAGCACCCAGATGGGACCAGGCGGGTGCAGGATCCCCCAGGGCAGCAGTGGGGTTTGCACTGCACAGTTTTCCTGTGTGAACAATAAAAGAATTCCAGAGGCAGCCCAGGCCAAGTGTGCCTGAGCTGGTCTATGGGAGTGCCTGGCAATGAAGGTTCTGCACAGGTCTGACACCAAGGTCCCCAGGATGTTTGTCTTGTCACCCAAACGCTGACTGGGTGCTCAGGAGGGACTCTGCACTCCCTCCTCAGCTCCACTAAGAGGGTACAGGTACAACAGAAAGCTCATTTAGTGTTTCCAGTGAATCTGCATCAAAAATTCCTGCATCAAATTGAAATACATTTGAAGCCCTTGTTGGTCAGTGCAGGAGGAAAGGAATCCTGAACTGATGATTGTCAAGGTTATAGAACATGTCTTTTCTCCAAAACTAGGGGAATAAGTTGTGCATCCCTCAGTCTTTGTTGTACTGACTGACAGAGGAAACCTGACTCAGTCAATGGTAATGCTCCCAGATAAAGAAAAACAAAACCAAACAAATCAGCAAGACTTTACACAGTTAAAGGACCTCAAAATGATGCCCAGGACACCTGAGCACAGGTCTGTGCCAACGAGAAATAGGATACAACACCTAAACCAGCCATTTTTCCCCCCAACAGCGCAGGAGAAAGCCTTGGACAGTCCCAGAGCAGTCTGCAACAAGCACACGAAGTTACCTGCAACACACCCCCGGACTCTGCTGTTTCAGCACCACGTGCTTGTAAGGAATCACCCGCGAAGGGTTTGAACCCAACCCGGGGATCACAGACACACAAACCCGTTCATCCCCCAAATTTTGTCCCCTGCACACCAACCAAAGGAGCAGCAGAACCCTCAGCCCGTGGCCCTCACCGGCTCGCAGGAGTGCAGGGGGACCCTCCTCACGGTGTGGCTCCGGCAGTCATCGCTCCCCGGCCCCGGGAACACCGGGAACACGTCGCTGGGGCTGCTGGTCTGGGTGTGCTGGCACTGGTGGGTGACCGGGGCGGGCTCCGGGCAGGGCTGGCACTGCTCTGCCTGCTGGCACAGCTGAGACACCTGGAACTGCTTCTCCTGCCAACAAAGAGGGTGTTCTCAGCTGCTGGACACGTCGCGGTGAGCTGGGAGCTCGATACCGGAATGAATGAAACGTGTTTGGGACCGGGAAGGCTGATGGCGGGTTCAGATATTTTAATAATCCCAATAAAACTGCCTTTTTTTTCCCTAAATAAGCATGGGTTTGCCTCACGCTTTCATACTTCGGGGTTGGAATTCACCAGCCCCTCACACGTTTTAGAGGCTGCAAGTGAGAAGCACAGAAGAGACACCTTTACCAAGGTGTGTTTCACCACATGTGGAAATTTTCTTCAAAACTAGACTCCTGATTTGACTTAAATCTAGATATACCCCGGGTAAAAAAACCCAGAAGTAAAAATGTGACTTCACAATTTTTTTATTATTTTCTTTGCACACCAGCTGTGGAAAGAAAAAAGCTATTATTTATAATTACCTTTCCCCCCCCCCCGCTCCCCTTTTCCACTTCAGAGAATGGATATTACACCTAAGTCACCTATTAAAATCCAGAGTGGCATGAAAACTTCAGTTTTAAATAACAAAGTAAAAAAACCCAGATAAACTGTTCTGAAATACCCCTAATTTCAATTCTTTTCCTTGGGAAATGTTTCAGAGCAATAAAAAAGGAGTAGTATTTTTGCTATTGACAAAACAGCAATTCTAAGATGAAATTCCAGACATTTTGCCAAATACATTTTTTCAAGAGTAAAAAAAAAAAATTGTCTTATTAATGCCTTTTTTGTAAAAAATTATCTTGGTTGTTCTTCTGTGGAGCTACTGCAAGAAACCAATTCTCAGTCACTATTCAGATATTGACTGACAGTGTTAGAGATACAACAGCAGTTTGTTATTCTGAAAGAATAAATTATTAGGAATCATAAAGCAAACATTCCAGTTTCTGCTCTCCATAAATATTGCTTCAGTTACTTTGAGATTGTGTCCTGTATCACAGCAAGGCAATTCTCAGGTTGGCAGCTATTTCCAACAAAACCAAACAAAAAACCAGAACCAATCCAACCCAGAAATATCAATTTGCTTTTTCAAATAGATAATATAAACACTCAACTTACTTGGAGGGGATTTAACAGCTCATATTTTCTTATTGTCTTTTCATAGATGACATTATTTCCAGGACCGAAAGTCCCTGCTCTAAGAAATGGGGATAATGGCTCCTGTAAAACCTGTAAATAAAAACATCCATAAATGTTGTCAAACAGCAAATTCAGGATTAGTGTGATTTTTGACTAAAAAACTACAAGGGATTTTTGTAATTTAAGACACATGTATTGTAAGATATTCCTTTAGGATGTATCCATTTGAGTGTGTGTCCATTTGGAAACTAAGTGGCTGTGCTTCCATGGACACCATGTGAAATAAATATAGTGGAACAGTTAGTAATTAATCTTAATAAAATTTCACTGCTGAGGGGTGGAAGCCTGACTGGCCGTTCTGCAGTATTTTGAATCCCTAGTAATTCCATCTGTCACCATCAGAGGTGTGAGCTGTGTGAGCCCAAAGTATTTATCATCCCTACGGGATGCAGCCGGGCACTTCATGGGATGAGGGTAACTGAGGGAACTCCAGCACTGAACACTTTCCTACCTGATCAGGATTCTCGATAATGATCCTTCGAATAGTGCCCTGCAAGGAGGAAAATAAGCAAAGGTTCAGTATTACTGCACTTCCACCTCCAAAACATTTCTGGCAGAGCTCAGGATCACGTGGATTCCCAAAGTAATCTGGATACAGTCACTGGCTGTAAATATATTGAGATCCACAGGCCACAATCACCTGGAGATGTTTTAAATCCAGGGCCTTCCCAGCCCAAAGGAATTAGCCCATACACAGCACAGCAACACACATTCCATCATTCTCCTTTTTATTAGTTTGGGTTTTCTCAATCACCTCCTAGCAGGTGTGATGGAATTAGTCCTTATTTTCTCTCTAAGTGCAGCAGAACAGGCTACAAATCAAAACTGGATGAGATCTCCATTGGATTCCCTCTCCCTGTTCCACAGACACCCTCCTTCACTTTCGATTTTTCATTTTACAAACCAAGGTCAGCTGGTGTAAACAGAGGTGCACCTTCAACACTTTTTGTTTCACCAAGAGAAGAAACTTTGTATTTTGCCTAAGTTCAGAAATGGAAGGGCAGAGGAGCTGCCCACCAACCCCACTGGGTCATACCCAGAGGGCACAACTTCACAACTGCCAGCTATGGAAATGGTGCCCACATGGAACATCTGCCCATTCCTGAGTGCAAAATGAGAAGTGTCTCTTTAAATTACAGGAATCCATAAGTGGCAGCAGCTTTGGTCATTTTTCAAACATATTTTTTCTCTTTTTCCCCAGCACTGTCCAGAAGCAATCGCAGACATTATCCCCCATCCTGTGGGCCACCACCAGCTCTAACAAATTGCACACATTACTTCAAGTCTCCACAACCAATACTTTGTCCAAGCAAGCAACATTCCCACTTAATCCAACCTAAGGATTTGGCAACTTATTAGTTTACAGCACCCTGATTATTTTTCCTCACAGCACAAACCTCCAATTTTCATAATAAATCACTTCTTCCCCAAACCCGTGGGGAAGTTTATGTGGCTGCAGTTCAGTCTTGGAGACATTGTCAACTGGGTGAGAGCAGCTCTGAAGTAGGTCAGCTTTCCTGTGAACTGTTGCATAAGTTTTGGAAGCCTGGAGCAGTTTTCCAAATCTCCCAAAAGTGAATCATAACAGCACCAGGAAAGAGAAGCCGAAGTAGAAAAGAAACTCTTTTAGCAGCAATTGTAGTAATTAAGACATTTCAGAATTAAAAAACTAAAACAAAATTTAAAATAATAACTGCTGCAGAAGCTTAGAAAGCTGCTCAGTGCTCCTCCCACACTGTCCAGAGGGAGGTCTGGCTTGGAAGGGAACCCACGGACTGTACCAGGACACAACACAGAGCTCTAGAATTTACAGCCCAGTCCTGCACCACTGACACCTGCAGAATTTGAACTGAAAAGTAAAACACTCAACAAATGAACACCCACTGGTCCTTCCTCCAGCCCAGGTTCAGAGCAGGCCCAGCCCAGATCCCAGTGCCTGTCACTGGCTCCGTCCGTCCCGGAACAGTGACACTCAAGTGCCGTGGGAGAGCAGGGATTGTGTCACTCAGCACTGACAGATAACCATTGTGTGTGACACAAAAAACACTCTTTGAATTCACTGGGAAGTTGGACAAACCTGCCTGGAGTAAACCACGCTACCACAGAGCCCTGGGATATGTAACTCTCACTGGTTTAGGGAGGATAACAAGGGAAGTTATTTTACCTTGTTACGTGTGTGCTCCCAGAGGAACACATCCAGAATGGAGAAGACTGGAGCATTTTAAGTTTAAATAGGCCTCTATAATATTCACAAGGACACTCTAGTCCTATGTGCAATAATACACAGAATCTAAGAATGTTTTGCTTGGATAAAATTATGCTTATTTTTGAGATACCCAAACTCTTTCATTTCCAGAGAACTTTGATGCAGATACACTTCCCTCACTGCTTTACAAACACAGATTTGCCTGCCCTTCCTCCCATTCCTGCCGAGCAGGCTGGGCTGGCACGGGCTGGGAGGGGACCCTGTGTCTGTGCCAGCCTGGGCTGCCCCACACACGGCTCCTCACTCTGCACAACCAGCTGCCACCTCCAAGGCCTCTGGAGCTGCTACTTCATTTTCCATCGTTCCCAAGGGCCACAGCTCTGGCTACTCTCTCATTTCCAGCAATGCTTTGGAGATGCAGTATTTTCTACACGGGAAAAGGAAGGGGAAGGTGGCATTCCAAAGGGGAGAGCTCAGTGCTGTTGTGTATTTCAGTGGCACGACTGGGTTTGGAATTTTTAACAGCCTGACCAGCCAATCTGGGTCTATTTTATGGAATCACAGAATGGTTTCAGTTGGAAGGGACCGTAAAGATCATCCAGTTCCAACCCCCTGCCATTGGGTTTATAAGGATAATTTCCAAAGGTAACACACTTTCATATATAATTTTGCTAGTCTTTAAGATTTTTAAATTAAAAAAAAATAAATTGATAGATTCCTCCACTTAATGTGCAATGTTATGCAGAAGCAATCAGTAAATTCACTTTTATTTCAACAGGTTTACCTTCACTTCAGCCAACCCAGCGATGAAGGTGAGAATTCCACCTCTGTCGAGACCCTGTATCCATAACATATTGCCTTGCTAATCACAAGCAATCCAGTCATCTAATCAGGATTTATGAGTTCCATTTGGCAGGTGAAATGGGGAAATGGCAGGCTGTGTTTGAAGGCTGTTACAACACAGACCAACCCTAAAGCTGGTTAATGTTACACCACTTTCACGAGAGCCCTTTGCACGTCACAGAACTGAACCCAGATGTGGAAAGACAAAATTTCTCACATGGACAGACAACCCCTACAAAGCCTGCCAGGGTTTTGCCCTCTGAACTGACAGCAAACAACTTGCATGTGCCTTTTCATGACCATGGTGAAGGGGTTCATACATATAAGCCACGCTGGAAGAGAAATTACTCTAAACAACATTCTTCACTTAGATCAAGCAGAGCAAAATTTGCTGTGAATTAAACCAGATGAAGCCTGCCATGGCTGGGAGCAGCATTTGGCCTCTACAAAGTTACACCAAAAAGGCAAAAAACCCCCTGAATCCTGAACCCCCCAAAATGCTCACACTTGTGCTCTGTGCACACCAATTTTCAAATTCAAATTCTCCCTCCCTCATTCTCCCTAAAAACATACGTGAACACAGGAGCACACACCAAGCACGTGACTGAACATCAGGGCCGTATCTGCAGGGACACAGACATTTATCATTAATCCACACAAGGTCTGCAGGAGCAAATTAAATATTGCTCCAAGAGCCCTTTGCTTTACCAGCAGCACAAAGCTTCGACTACAGCTCTGGGCTGCCACTGACCAAAAATGCTTGTGTTCCATTAAAACACGGATGTGAGTTTGGTATCCTTCCATTATTCACTTCACAGTCAGCTCAAAGGGCAACTGAACCAGCTCTTGGGAATGTCCTACACCCCTCCCAGGGCTTCTCTCTGCCAACTCCCATTCAGCACCAAGTGTGTGACTTCCCTGTTAGTTACTGTTTTCTTCTTTATTAACTTCCTAATAATCTGTATTAGGCACCTTCCCTGTCCACCACTGAAACTGCAACCCACACAGAGCCTGACTGAACTACACCCTCTTGTCTTTAAAGTCTTGTCCAGCAAAACACTTCAGCAAGAAATTAGTTTTCATCAGCAGGACTTAATGGATTCAGTGACTAAAAGAGATGTTGAAAATTAAACATCCTTCATAGGGCAGCAACAGCATTTGAGTCTGTAATCACTGCTCACACTTATCTAAAGCAGAGGAAGCCTGGGACTGCAGTGTTTACTCCAATGAATATTTAATTAATTGACTGCAATTCAGACTATCATCCAGCCTAGGTGAGCAGATCATTTATCTGGGAGGTGAGAAACCAGTGTTTACACTCCTGCCCTACATCTTGCAAAAGAGGGATTAACAGCTTGGAAACAGCAGGAATGGCTCTGCCATAACCAAGTCAGATAAAAATATTACAATAAGACACTCATTCAGGTTGGGAAAACCCACTAAGATCATCGAGTCCAGCCATTCCCACAGCACTGCCAAGGCCACCACTAACCCACTTCCTCAAGTGCCACATCTACATGTTTTTTAGACACTTCCAGGGATGGTGACTCCACCATTTCACTTGGCAGCCTGTTCCAATGTTTGACCATCCTTTCCATGAAGAAATTTTTCCTAATATCCAACCTAAACCTGACACAACTTGCAGCCGTTTCCTCTTGTCCTTGAGCCATCCTAGAGAGGAAGGCAGCCTGAAACTGTGCAAACTACTTTGAAAGGAAATCAGATCTCATATCGGTCTTAATCCTGATTCCTTTTGACAGTTAAATATTTTATATCACAAGGAAGAAAATTCAGTAGGAGTTCATCTCGAAACAACTGTACTTTGCCTTTTGAGTACAGCAGAGCAATCCTATTAATGTTGATGACAGACTGATGTATGAGGAAAAAATGGTTTGAGAATAAATTCTGGTCTCCTTTTCTGTTTTTGCAGTCAAATCTGTTCTTAAACTATTGGCTTCTAGTTTTCAGACACCAATTGCATGTGTTAAAATTACATTAAATTCCATCGATACCTTCAAGCCACGTCCTGAACACACACACAGAGCAAACCTGCTGAACTGCATTGTGAGGGCATTCCAAGCTGAACTCCAGCACCTCTGTGCGGACCTCGTCAGCACCATCGATTCAAAGAGGACTAACAAGCGCATGGGTTCATGTTGTATTTACATGGGCAGCACCGAGTCAGCAGAGCAGCGCTGGGGACATCCCGGCGTGGGAAGGGTGCAGCGCCCGCGGCGGCTCCGCCGGGATTGCTGCTGTTCCACGGGAGAAACGGGCAAAAGCGGTGTTCTGGGGCAAAAGGGGTGTTCTGGGGCAAAAGGGGTGCCGGAGCTGCGGAGCGGGGCGGACACGGGGCATCGCCCATCGGCCACGGGGTCTCTGCACGGGGGGTCTGGGGACGGCGGGGAGCGGCTCAAGCGGATTTTCCACAGGGAAACCCGCGGGGCTGCGAGGGGCTGGACCCGAAACACCCCCGCGGGGAGCCCGGCCCGGCCCGACCCTCCGCCGCGCCGGGCGGACCCGCAGCCCGGGAACGGCTCATCCCGGGCGTGTCCGGGAGCAGCGCCCGAGGCCGGGCAGGGAGCAGGTCTGGCTGCGGGAGCGGGTCCGGGAGCAGTGCCCGGGGTGCGGGAGCAGTGCCCGGGGTGCGGGAGAAATGCGAGGCTACGGGAGCGGTGCCCCGGGGTGCGGGAGCGGTGCCCCGGGGTGCGGGAGAAATGCCGGGCTGCGGGAGCAGGGTGGTGCCCGTACCTGCGGCGGGTCGCAGCCGTGGCCGCAGTCCAGCGGCGAGGCGGCCCGGGAGGAGCAGGATGCGCTGAGCCGGCGGCAGCCCGGGCCGTAGGTGCGCACCCGGTCATACACCACGGCCCCGTCCGGGGGCTGGTCCAGGCAGGGCAGCGGCCGCGGCGGCTCCGGGCACGGCGGGGGCTCGGGGCAGGGCGGCGGCTCCGGGCAGGCCCGGCGGGCGGGCAGGGTGCTGTAGTGCTGCTGCCGCCGGTAGTAGTGGTGCTGCTGCTGGTGCGGGGGCAGCGCGGGCGGCTGCGGCTGCTGCTGCCCCGCGAACATCCCGGCGGCGGCAGCGACTGCAGCGGGGCGGCGGGACGCGATTAGTACCTGCCGAGCCGCGCCTTGGGCGGGCCGCACCTGGGGCGGGGAGCCCCGGCCGCTCCCCCTCCGCGGGCGGGACACGGGACATGGGACACGGCGCCGGAGCGGGGCCGCCGCGGGTCCCGGGCTGTGGCCGCAGCACAGTCACCTGCCCCCCGGTACCGGCCACGGTCCCGAGCTTCTGGTAACAGCACCTCTAATGCAAAAATTAGGGAAAAATAAAGCGCCACTGTGTTCACTGAAGCCTTTTGTTATTATCTGTTTACAGCGTGTGTGGAGGGAGTGTAAATTTGTAGTTGTCTGCTACTCAGTTAAATGACTTAAATACTTCTCACAGGAGGTGATGAACTTCCCCACACAGCCCTTCACATCTGCAGGAGCTGCTGCCTTGGCCCCCATGCAGCAAACTCTGCCTGGGAAAGGAGAATGTTCTCTAAATGCATCCCTGCAACTGCATGGAGAGCACAGGCCACCTTCAGGAACAGGACTGGTCACAGAATCACAGCATGGTCTGGGTTGGGAGGGACCTTAAAGCCCATCCCCTGCCATGGGCAGGGACACCTTCCACTAGCCCAGGTTTCTACAAGCCCTGTCCAACCTGGCCTTGGTCACTTCCAGGGATGGGGCAGCCACAGCTTCTCTGGGCAACCTGTGCCAGGGCCTCCCCATCCTCACAGAGAGGAATTTCTTCCCAATATCCATCTAACCCTGCCCTCTGGCAGTGGGAAGCCATTCTCCCTGTCCTGTCACTCCAGGCCCTTGCCAGAAGTCCTTCATCATTACAGATGGAATACAACATGGCGCTTATCTAGAAAGGATGGCTGTGGTTACTTATTCAAAATCTCACTGTGGAGAGAAAATGTGAACTCAGTTTCTCAATCCAGCATATTTTGGTTTGGGTTCCTTTGGCAGCGTCAGGCAAGCCCTAACTGAGAACATAACTTTGTTCTGCAAGGTAATGTAGCAATCACATAATTGTACAATCTTGTGTAATAAATATTATCCTTAATAATAAACCTTAAGATTCTTTATTTTGTCAGTTAGTTTCCCCTACATGCTTACTGTGCTGTAAGGTCACACAGTACAGTCACACAGAACAAAAAATAGTTTCTATAGGACCATGTTAGGGCAAAACTCCTTTGAGGTGAAGGAGCAACACTGGCTGCCTTGTTCTACACTGGCCACTCACTCTGTCTGTGAAATTAAAAAATGCTCACCAGATCTGTTCAATAGGCTGTTCAATAGAAGCATGCATTTTAAGGTGAGGGCCTACAACAATTCAATATTTTAAGGTACTGTGAAATCTGCAGACATACTCATCACATATACCAAGTTCCACTCTTCCTTCAGGCATTAAACCCAAACAGACATCCTGCTTTACATATGAGTGTGTATAAAAAGCATTTGAGGTAAATTCTATTCCACTGGTTTCAAAGGAAATATATGCAAAGAAAACCTTCTCTGAAAGCCCTATTTTTGGTTCACCAGCTTGGAAAAGCTGTTGGCGGTTTCTCACAAAACAATTTAAAAAAGACCATTTCTTGGAAGGAATAAAATATGGTTACAGCAGCCATAAGCCACAGTCTCTGTTTTACACAGACCAAAAGAAACTACTCTATACTTCAGTAGGATACTACAGAAACTGCAGGAATGCTCCTCAGGGGAAAGAAAGGTGCTGTAATATATAATGTGGGAACACTTGGTTTGCCAGCTCAGGAATGTTACCTGTGTGCAGCATATTGCCCTGCTTAATAAAGAAATTTCTACAAGGGTCAGCACAAAGCAAGCCCCAAGTCATCCCATTGTAATGGAAATAGGGAACAACTTCCGGAAAGCTTTGTAGATGTGGAGGAATATTGGAGTCATAAATCACAAAAGTAAGTAATATCCCTACCAGGTAATACAAAGAGCCTCAAACAAAGCTTTTGAATTTTAATGTGACCAAAGTTACATCCAAACCTGGGGTGATACTGCGCTGTGTCCTGCAGGGTGTTGCCTGTTCTGGAGGAGTTCTGGCTGTGACAGCTGGGGTTGGGAGGAATAAAACCATGTTTGGGTATAAAATAGGAGAGGAAAGTACTCACTTGGGAAGAGCACTACGAGAAACAATATTTACAACATTTACACTTTCATTAATTAAGTTATTCGTCACATGGGGGTGAGAAGCTGTCTGAAGGACTGAAGCAGAGAGGGTTAAGAAGCCTGGCAAGCAGCTGCACCCCTTAAGCATCTTGCTGAGGCAGAGATAAAAATCTGCTTTCAGCTGAAAGGAAGGCTTAAGAGATGGAAGTGAAGTCAGAACCAGCTGGTGAGCAGAGGCTTTGTTTTTGTGATCCTCCCCTTGAAGGCAGAGCCATCAGTGCACCTGAGGTTTGGTGGAAGATGCCTGTCTGCAGTCACTGATCCAGACAGCCCAGTGCACCCACTGTGTCCCTGTTAACCTGATCCAGATAGCCCAGTGCACCCACTTCATCCCTATTAACCTCTTAACCCTGGACTCCCCGTATCAGGCTGTGCTGATAGTGGGACAACACCTGGCAGAGAGGGAATCAAAGCAGGAAAATGCCTCTCTCCTTCTTCCAAATGGCTGGGACAGCCTGGCTACAGGGCTCTGCTCTGGTCCCAGCTAAAGCTGAGCACCAGCAATGCCTGTAGGCATTTCCAGACGTGAGAGCAGATGTCTAGAACTTGCTGCTCTAATCACAAGTACATCACTGGCTTTTAGAAAGCTGAGCTCTGCTCAGTCAGAAGTTGTGTGTTCATGGCAAAAATGGCTTGGTGATGGCCACATCTCCCTTTTTGCAGGTCAGGCTTTGTGACCCTGACTTCTCTGGAGCTGCTTGGATGAGCAGATTGTGCTTTCTGGGGTCCACCCTGGGGCAGAGGGGATTTAGAGGAGCCAGCAGGAGGTGAGTGGGGAAGGGGAAACACCAGAGGAGTACAGAGCAAAGGTCTGGCTGGGGAACACCCAGCTAGTGTTGGAGTGTTGGCTCTGTGGCACCTGGCCCCCCATCTGCCACATTTCCACGGCAATTGCAGGGTGGGGAATGCTGAGAGAAAGGATGACAAGTTGTTTTTCATACTGCCTGATCCTTTGCCCTTCTGATTCATGCCTCTGCAATGACAACATACTCTATTTCCCACAAGAAAGAAATTAAAAAGCACATAGTGGGAATACCTTGAATTGTTTTAGGACAGCAGTAGTTGGCTATTTATATTTTAATTAAAAACATAAGAACAACTCTACCAATTCAGATCAAGACACCACCTAGACCTCAAGCAGTGGCAGGTGCTGAAGAACCATCAGTATGTTCCAAAAAGTGTCTGAAGAGGAAGAGCCACTGTAACACTTCTCTCTCAGTACTTTCCCACTCATTAATTATTTTCAGCTCTGGGTATTTCATAAGGACAATACGGTTTTTTCTCACCAGTGACCTCTGGTCTCACATGTATGGCCTTTCTCAGTAGACTCCTTGTATTCATGTAAACTTTTGGCACCCACACAGTCCTCTGGAATTCCAGCAGATCTGCCACTGAAGAACCTCCTTTTGATCCTGACTCCTAGTTCAGTTCTTCCAGACAACTTCATAATTTCTCCAGTAAGTCCTCTCTCTTCCAGTCTAGAAAAGAACAGCCCTCTTCAATCTTCTACACAGATATGTTATTCCATATAGTGGGTGATTAATGTCCTTTTCATGACCCTTTTCCTGTTCTAATAGACCCTTGACCAGTATTCCAGGTGTTGAAAAATCATGGATTTACACAATGGTTCAATGATGTTTACTTTTTTGTTCTCTCTTATTTTCTTAACAGCTTCTAATGTTTGGTTTGCTTTTTTTGACTACCCCTAAACTGATGTTTCCCTGGAATTATCTGTCCTGATCACAGAGTCCTGCACTGGAGCAGCAATAGGCTGCTCAGAGCCCATCATTTCCCATGTTCCACACAAGCATCACTGTGTAATCCCCCACAATGACCTCCTATCTGCTGTGTCATTTATATTTTATTTAGAAATGTATTTTAACAAGATGTCTCACAATACAGCTAGCAGGATTGGATCTGAAATGTTTCTTATGTGATTTCAGAATTTTAATTTTCTTTATACATTCAGTGGTTGAACAGAGTTTAGGGTATGGCTTAAAGACTATTATTTACCTTGATGGCATTAAATCATTATCAGACCATAAAGTTTGAAGGAAAACTCTCTTATCCCATTAATATATTCCTTGTAATAAATTGTGATATCAGTTGAGGTTTATACATTTCAAAAAGAAAGAGAAATCACTGGAAAACACAAAAAAATCTAGACTTAAAAATTGTATCGATTAATAGCTAGGATGATTATAATCTAAAATTGTCAAGGAACATGCAAATACACTCCTTCTACTTTTGCTGTACCAGCAGAGAGGAAAAATAAACTTTGTATTGTACTATAACAACAGTACATGGAGTGCCAAGGGGGAATAAAATGACTTTGTTTCCTAAGGACACTGTGAGGGCTGTCAGGATCTTCAGCTGCTCAAAAGATGGTACATCATTCTATGAAGTGAAACAATACCCTGCTGTCCTTACCCTGAAGCAGAAGTCACTCCTTTTTTCTAACCATTTTCCTGTTTGCATTATTGAGGTTATTTAACAGTCAATTTACTTGGTTTCAAATAATTGATCCTACACAGGAGATTGGTGATCAAACAGGAAAAAAACCTCGCTGAGCAACTTTTCTCCCACCCTTTAAAGACCTTATTCAGCATCCTAAGGAGCAAAAGCCTCAGCTTAATAAAACACTGCCAGCTATCATTTACCAAATACTGACTGGGGGGAAAAAAAACCTCAGGAAGACAACATTGTATGATAAAGATAAGATTTTACCCACCGATAAGGCTTAGTACTAAATAAAAAGATGATGCTAAACTTTCTTCATGACACTGCAGAAGCCCTCTGAGCAGCCAGCAGTGGTGTCTCTGTTATGCTGTCAGGTCTAATTTCTAGTTCAGGGATGCTCCAAGCAAGCTGATAAAGGACAGGGCCTGCAGCCACATGAACACAGCAGCTGGTCTGAGCACTCAGATATTTCAAGGTTCACGCCAAGACATTACATTCATTATGACCAAAGAGCAGGAAACAAGTTCAGTTCCAAAGCAATAATTTGCATTTCCCTCTCCTGGACAGACTCCCTGAGGAACAATCCTCTTTATTAAAGGAGATAAAGGAGCTGAGATTGGGACACACTAAAATAAAGGCTGGTACCTTGCATCTCTTTAGGAAAACAAGGCAGGTATTTGGGTATTTATTTATCTTTGCTCTTACTTGGACATGACTAAAATGTGTTGTAGAAACAGCTGGTCTGTCTTTAAAGAAAATCTGAAATCATTAAGCAAGTAACATAGAAAAGTGGTTAGAATATAAAATTATTAGAAACAAGGGAATAAGTTCTTAACATCTGTAAATAAAACCTACTATAGATTTTATAGACTATTTTTCCACCCAAAAACTTATCAAGATGAAAGAATGGCTTAAGATATACTTAATTTCTGATGCATCATCATCTCCATATTATTCCACTGCTGTAAGATTTCTATGGCCAAGTATGAAGGGTGATTGGAATTTAAAATAACAAGTGTAACGAGGAAATCTTTGCTCAGTGCATGTCCTGGATATACATAGATTGGAACAAAATATCTGAATATTTTGGGCAATGTGGGCACAGAAACTGGAATAGAAATAGGGATGGTTTAACCTGCTTCATGCTACTGGGCCACTAGTAACTATAACAATTGTAGCAGCCAGACAGGCTGACTGAAACACCTTGTCCTCTCTTCTACACCAGATTATTTGGCTGAATATATTATATACTATAACATATATCTTTCTGTCATGAAATTTAAGGGGTTTTCCATAGTTCCTCTCCCTGTGAGTGACCAAAGTTTTGCTATATTCCTATAATTTACACCTGACATTTTGATTTTCTGTGAGTACAGTCTTTATGCAACATGAAAAAGTTTCCAGGTTATGGATGCATTTACCAAGTTTTTGGTTTTGCTGAAGTAAAACATTGTGCAGAATTTAATTTAAAAAAAATATTCAATTTGAGTCCTTAAATTAGGACTAAATTTCTCACTTCTGAGAAAGTTCACATTTCTGATTTGTTTCCTACTGGGCAGACAGAAAGCAGGAAACCAACTTGATAATTTTCCCCCCCCTAGATCTGTAGTTGCTTCTCTGGGGTTTCAGAGCCAGAGCTCCTGACAATCCTCCCACATCTGTTTCATCAGCTGATTAAAATGTAGATCTCCGAGGAGGTAACACATTTTTGGGTGCTGGGCGTTCCTCTACCCAGCTCATTATTAAGGGAACAACTTTATGCACCATCAGCAACTTGGCAGAGTAAACATGAAACAGTTCTTTTAAATGGGGCTCGGCAGTTTTGGTTGTGAGAGCTCCCAATCAAGGCTTTTATCACCCACTTG
Source organism: Neopelma chrysocephalum (assembly GCF_003984885.1). Taxonomy (NCBI): domain Eukaryota; kingdom Metazoa; phylum Chordata; class Aves; order Passeriformes; family Pipridae; genus Neopelma; species Neopelma chrysocephalum. The sequence continues at coordinate 831,958 of NW_020897743.1, forward strand.
AGCATAAAAGTTTGTGCTATCTTTTAAAACCTTTTAGCACAAGAAGGAATTCAGAGGGGAGCCTCCTGTAAAGCCATGAATATTTGGTTTCCTGATTGTGTTGTATGATTTGTGGTGTGTTTTGGATTTTTTTTTCTAAGCCCACAAGCCACCTGACAAGTTTTAACTTATTCTTCCAAAAGTGAGATCCTTGTGCTGATAGGGACAGAGTGTGCTGTTACACTCCATTTTATAACCACTATTTACATTTCAAGTTGGAAAAAAGTCAAAATCAAACCATTCCAGTTAAATACATAATTTGATTTTAATTTCAATTTCACGCTTAGAACGACTGCAGTTTAAACCCATGACTGCTGGGATTTTTGAGGAAGGCATTTTTATTTTCACCCAGTTGCACTGTCTGTTCTCACCCTTGCTTTGCTGGTGCCCACTGGAAGCACAGCAGCTGCCCAGTCTGCTTTGCCCCTCTGCCCAAACTAGGATACAATAATTAATTGTCCCACAGCAAAGCCCCCCCTGCCCAATGCTGCTGGCAAAACCAGCCACTGCCCCGAGCCAGGAATGTACCCAGTGCTGGAAAGGAGCTTTGGGAAGCACAAACATCCACCCTGCAAGATTCTCTCCTTCAGTATTTGCCCCTCATCAACATTTCAGGAATCAGTTGGTACCTGTGGGGTAACACACACCTCACCACTTTGGGCAGCATTGTCACTGACTCAAAGCCCTTTCTAGTTTTAACCTCTCAATCTGATAACTCTTCTCTCAACTCTATAAATTTCCTCCTGGCTCAGACAACCACATTCAGCTGGGCTGTAAATGACATTTTAAAACACCCTTTGGTGATCTGCAGGATCATGATATGGTGATGTGGAGCATTACTTGTTTATTAGGAATAAGTTACACTTTGCACCTTCCTCCAAGGTAGGTCTAGACACACAGAGTGTGTATAAAAGCCACAGAGTAAGAACAAAGTCCATGGAGCAGTGAGAGATTAAAGAGCCTTGGCTTTCACTAATTGCCTTCCCTTTCCTCATTTGCAGCAGCTTAACAAACGAGCATCTTCCCCTCATCCCTGGATTTTGGTGTTCTAAGCCAACAGCACTCTGGAGAGGTTCCCTGTTGTGGGACTGCTGATGATTTATGCAGGTTTGGGAGTCCATGTGGGCACAATACCAACATTTTGTGCTGTTACTTCAATCTGAATTAGCTGGTGCTTTTATGTTCATATCAGATTATTTACTGTTTCCTCAAACATTTTTCCATTTGACAAAGATGCATTTAAACACCACCAGATTGTGTTTTCCTGCATTACCTTATTCACATGCAGGTAACACTTCAGCTTCCCTGCTCTGCTTTCAGCTGCCTGGTTCACACATAACTGTTCTTTTACAGCTATTTTTATTTGTGCATTGTTATGTTTGTCAAGAATGGTCTCCACTTGCATAATTTCTCAGGTATTCACATACTAAAAAGCAAGTTTACCGACACAGAGGCATAAAACAAGCCTCTGCCTGATGTACTGTTGCTGCATTAGTTCAGTTCTAAAGAATCTGCTTTAAGACTCAGTTTCTTTTGTCCTGAAACAATGGAATAACACAACCCCTTCCTACCAACTGCTCAGACAGCAGCAGGTTCTGGAGCACTTTGCAGTTCTGTTCTGCCTGGAGCACATTTCAGTGCTCAGGAAGACACATTTTCCACCTCAATTTATCAGTTACACAGACAATTTATTCACCAAGAGTTAAACTGCTTCTCTTGAGTGAAGGGTTGTGTTAGACCTTTGTTCTGTCCACAGTGCTGAAAGAAGTGACCTTAAGGCAGCTGGAGTTGGCAGCAACATTTTCACTCCTATTTAGTCACTTCAGTCACTGACCTACACAAATTGATACAAGTATATTGGAATAATCATCAATATTAGGTAACTTCCCCACTTCCTCTTGCTGTTAGACCAATGAACAGGCTGGGATCTTCAGTCATAAACAGCTTCAGGCTTTAAGGCAAATTAAGAGAGGCTTAAAAACTTTTAAAGAGGCTGTTTTAAGACTACCCTGTTTGCATAAAATCCTGAAGGCAACATGAGATATTTGGTAATACCCATAAGGAGAACGGTCCTTACTTGGGAGGCTGTTGTAGGTAATCAACTTGAGACATTTTTACCTCCTTTGCAATGGAAATTGGCATTTTACTTCCACTGCATTGGTCTTCCATGCTAATTTACACCATCTGAAAAACAAGATTTATTATTTTAAGATAAGAATATTGGATTTTTTTTTTTTAAGTTAAAAACAGAAGGATAAATAAGAGGTGGCAAATTTCATTCACTAGGTGTTTGTCCTTGGGGGTGGTTTGTGCCATGCCTGGCTCCATTCACTTCTCAGCTATTCTTATCATATGTTAAAGCTACTGCTAAAAATCTGGCTTAATAATACTAACAATGACCACCACCACCATTCAACTGTATCAGAAAAGATGTTTCCCCATTCCTTGCAGCCCAGCTTCTCTGTCTCTAAGGAAGATTAGCCTCAAAGTGGAAAAGAAAGTATTTTACACCAGAGAGCACAGGGTTAGAATAAACTCAGTGTGGTAGAAAGAGGCAGGTGCTTTGCAGGCAGTGAGAGTGGAGAGAGGGAACTCTGTTCCTCACAGGCTACTAATTCTGTGGTCAGTGCAATTTCCACTATCACTTCTAGAACTCAACTTAGTAATTGCCTCATTATTTTAATTACAACTCTGCTGCCAACCCAGCTGATCAGCCAGAAAGACACATAAGAACCTTCTACCCGTGGCCAAAGTAGAAGGTGACCATCAGGAGCCTTTCCTAAACGATCCATCAGTCCATCCATCCATCTCTCCACCTATCAACGCTGTTCCAGAGACATGGCTGGCCTCTAAGTATCCAGTCTGGAGTTCTAGGAGCTGGGAAGAGTTCTGGAAAATCATCAACTATCAATAATAAGTTTTTCTAATGACAGGAGCAGAAGAAAGAATCTTCTTTAAGCAGGAGGACAAGTTCAAACCAGTCCTGCAAGGAAGCGTCACGCACCAAAGATCAAGAAGAATGCTAATGTGCAATCACTGAACAGGATAGGAGCCAAAACTTGATATAAGGCACGTAAGGAATAATGCTACACAATCAGCTCCTCTACACCCACAGCCTCTCTAAATTTATAAACCATCCCTGCCATTGGATGGGATTGAAATGCATTTCCCATCATGGAAGGGTACCATCCAATCTGCTCTAACACAGGACCATATTGGGGCTGAGCAGACCATTCTGTTTGTTAGAAACCCACCAGAATGTGCTGGTATTTATATCTCAGAAAAGCTGTTCAGTAAACACAGTACCAAGACCTCTGATTTCACTGAATGCATAAGCACGTGCAAAGAATTTCATTCTGGGATTTCGGACACGAGAGAGCTCTGGCAAATGAGCTTAACCTCCGTTCCCTCCTCCCAGCGAGCCAGACACCTTTGCACCTGGAAAAACTGTCCTGGCTTCACAGATTAGGATTTCAGAGTTGAAATGGCAAACTCTGAATTTGCCTATGACAGATATTTCAAGGAAAAAATGCAGTACAGCTCTCTAGGGACAACACTTTGGTGGGTTTTTCCCCCCAGTGTCCTGTTTGGAGGGACAGGATTTTGGGGACGCAAATCTCACCTCTGTCCTTCAACATTTCTGTGTGGGCTTGCATTTGTTGGTGTGTATTTTAGGACTATGGCATCTCAAGCCTGTAGGAATGCCCGTTATAGTTCCACTCATGCTCTAAAATCCTTTGTCAGTCTTGGAAGAAAAGTGAAAGAGAACTACAAAGCACCAGGACAGTCTCTGTCATGGGCCATCGCAAAACCTGCTCCTCCAGCCACACAAACTGAAGAGGTGATAAACCAAGAAACCAGCAGATTGAAAGCACGTCGGGGTCATAACTTCTGACAAGGAAAGGAAAGGAATCTAATCCAGTCTCTCTGAGGCTGAAAAGGAATGAGACAAGCTTTATTTCTTTTCTTGATTCACTGACAATGAAAGGTGGAAGGACCTTGAGAGGCCCTGTCACACGTGTGCTCGTGCCAAGGCAGGATCAGCTACACCCAAATGCATCTTAAAGTTTGTCAATCCCTTTCTGGCAACAGCATAAACTCTGTAGACAATCTATTCCAGAGCTTAACTGTTGTCATCAGAGTATTTTCCTCAAGTTTATCTTAAACTTCCCTTGCTGCCACTTAAGACCATTATTTCTGGAAGTGTGTGGGGTGAACAGAAAGAAAAATGCTATTTCCTCTCACAAAGACTGTAAGACATCCAATTTAATAATCTCAAAGAAATTTCCACTTAAAAAAAAAAAAACCCAAACCAAAACAGACTCTCTAGAAATACCTGACAGAGCACCAGACAGAGAAATCAGAGTCTTGTCAGGCTCTCCTCTTTGGGCAAACCAAACACACGCAGCCAGAATTAGTCAGGGGTTGCAAAAGTGCTCAAAAGAATCCCCAAATCTTCCACTTGGCCTGGAAGGTGTTTGGGTTTGCTCAAGAAGTTACAAACTGGCCAGACAGGGTGTTTGGGAGCTCATTGCAGGGGACAGGTTATCTGGTTACCTGGATGTTCCCTTTCTGTGGGAAGAGACCTACACGGAACTGTTAAACCAGGAACCACCACCTTTGTCACCAAAACCCAGCAGGGGCCCCATCGTGGCACCAAAGCAGTGCTTTACTCCAACCTCTGCCTTCAAAATGGAAAAGAACACAACATTTAATTTCAGATTTAAGATTCAGAACTTTCACAGAACCACAGAACAGTTTGGGTTGGAAGGAGCCTTAAAGCTCATCCCGCTCCACCCCCTGCCATGAGCAGGGACACCTTCCACTAGCCCAGGTTTCTACAAGCCCTGTCCAACCTGGCCTTGGACACTTCCAGGGATGGGGCAGCTTCTCTGCAAAATAAGGGTCAGCAGGGGGTCATAATTGCTTTCATAAATTATTACAGGAGAGAATTCAGAATTTGTTGCAGAACACCAAGCTCGTTTCCTCCAAAGACTGTGAGTAACAGTCTTACAAAGCAACTCAAACCCACGGCATCATCATGATGGGGATGGTTTTTACCCTGGGTGGTAATATTAGACAAACAATAAAACATAAAGTTGAGAATCTTCAACCTTTTTCCTTAACTTTACAAATTATGGATTATGTTCTATGTTCTGCACCTTACTTCTCTCACTGAGATCAATTTTGTGTTGTAATTTCTAGAAGTTACCTGGTTCTGGGATTTCTAAAATATGAACAAACTTTGAAAACGAGTTCTTGAATTTGAAGTAGCTTTGTCACTACTCACTGGGCCAATAACTGGACAAAATACAACACAGAGGGAAAGTGAGTGAGTTGGCAGAAATTACCATGAAGGTATTTATATAGAAAAATTACAAAATAATACAGTATTGAACATAAGTGATCTGGCTAATTTTAATAAAATAAGTGTATGTAGTTTAGTTTCATAATTCAAATGTTTCTAGTCAGATAACACTGGAAAAGCACAGACCAGGCTGTGGAACTTTTCTTACAGATCAGACCAGAAATGGGAGTATTACAGAATTATCTTACCCAAAGCATTGGCAGAGATAAGTGACGAGGCAACTTCACGGTGGCTCAGACTCAAACCAGTTTTGGTTTGTAACCCTGGTGTTGTTTTGAGCCAATGGCAACAAACATCAGTCTTGTGCAAGCATTTTACAGGGAGAATTCTGGGTATAAATCAGGAAGAAGGTGCTTTGTAGGGTGGAGTTAAACTTCAAAGGCAGTGAAATAAAGACCAGTCATCACTACACCTAACAGCTGTCCTCTATTGTAATTAAACAGGACACTAATTTCCAAGTGTTATGACATTTGATCAGCTACATAAAAATAATAATAGTAATAAGAATGATAAGCATCATCACCAAAGTCATGAGAACAAGCCAAGGTCCCATGGCCAGTGTTTCTAAAAGTTGTTACAGATAAGTCATTCCAGAGCATAAAGACTGTCCAAAATATTTCCTTGGAACATCTGATAAATTTCTTTCTTTAAAGAGAAACTTTGCAAAGAATCCCACGGCTCCTACTCATCAAGTGAAACAACAACTATCCTCTGCCTTTGTATTGCACCTGTTTATCCCTATAAAGATTGGAAATAATATTCTCTTTTTAGTCAGGACACATTCATTAAAAATTGTCATTTTGCACCATATTACAGGAGGCAGAGCAAGTAAGGGCAAATGATTGATTCACTACAGCTCATAAATACTATTGCAGCTGCAGACGCTGAATAAGATTCTTCACTTTTATTGTCTGGTTTTTACACCACTTTCCTTTCCCACCTGAGAAACTGAGTTAGATAAATCCATTAATTACTTCCGTAGCACAGTAATTCTATAAACTGTCCTTCAGTAAATGATCTGGGGTGTTTTAAACCCATCCCCCAGACCTTTTGAGTAAAACTTTACAACAATAAAAATGTGACAGAAATGCAAAAAAAAGGGGGAAAAAAACCCCCAACCAAACAAAAATCAAACAAAAATCCAACCAAACAAAAACAACAATAACAAAAAAAACCCCAAACCCAACCAAAACCCCCCAAAAGTGCAGGTTTTGAGGTATTTGGGGTGAAAAAGAAAGGATGAATCAATGGACCTCAGCAGTCCCTCCTGTGGGTTTTGTATGTTTTCCTCATGCATTCCCAATTCTTCCAGCACATGTAATAGCTGGTTATTTGAAGCCAATTTCTTTTGTTGTGAGGTTTTGTATGTTTATTTTTCAGAGAGCCACTTCCACCCAGCACAAAAAACACCAGTGATATCCTTATTGCTGGTTAGGAAAGGCTGTTCCGAGGAGTCCTTGGAAAAGCCAGGTATCCGTTATGTTCCAACCGTATTCCATGAGGATAAAAACAGTTACAGAGAAGAATCATTAGAAGAAATCATTAGTTTTGAGTGCAGAGATACAACGAAAGCTACTGCCCGAATTCCAGGAGCTACCCTCCCATGGAGAAAATTCCCTCCCAGGATAAAGAGAGGAATGCAGTCATGAGGAGCCGCAAGAATCTCCTGGCTTGGTCCGTGTCACCAACCAAAAATGCTTCTGCACATTCTTCACACGTGTCCATCCCTCCCTTGGATGTACCTGCAGCAGGAATTGGGCAGGAACAGTGCCTGGCAGGAAGGAGATGCTGTCTCAAAAAAAAAAAAAAGGCTTTTTAAAATTATTTTAAAGAACAGCCAATTAACCTCCCTTCCACATATTCCTGCCAAACAGTGACAGGAAGGAATTTTCCTGCGAACTTGGTCTTATCTTCAAGGCCCCTAATTTGGCGAAACAATTACTTCCAACTGCTTCCTAACAATCCCCAATTAATTAATTTTTTTTCCTCTATTCTCCTGTGCACAGCAGCCAAATGGGAGCCCCAGCAGCAGGAGCGTTTGCACTGGATGGGATGTGCTGTTTCCCACACTTTGCACTGCTGCTATATTTGTTATTTAGAACAAACCCAGATTGTTCCTGGAACTGTGCCTATAGAAACTCCTGCTGTAATGTGTTTATATGATCTATAATTATAGGCAAGCTGCAACCTGTCCACAGCCACTGCAGAACAAGTTGCATTATCAAACACATAAACCAGTCCCTGGATTAACTATTCCATCTGATAAATTCCCTTTCTTCAGCAGCTAATGCCAGAGGAATTAAATGAACACAGGCTGCACTTTTGAGCTTCGGTAGAAAAGAAATATATAATATTCCAAGCCAGTAAAAGGACATTTAGAACTCCTGAATATTCCCTGATGCAGCAGGGGTGTCAAGGCACTAGGGCTGAAGATTAGGCCAAGATTAGTTAATGTCAGGCATTTGCATTTGAAAATACTTGTGTAAAACCACAAACAAGATGTAGGAACAACCGTGGTCCTCACCTGCCAACGGAGTCACAGCACCCCAGCAGCTGAGCCTATGTACACAAATATAAATTGTAAAACTTGGTTCTAATCCTAGCAAACAACAGATCATTATAGGTTTTAATCTAAGTGCTGTGTCAAGATAAATGATTAGGACGGTCTTGGTACCTGCAGGGAGAAAAATCTTTATAGAAATAACATTTTATTTAAACAGAAGAGTGGAGTTGAAAGGTTTAATTATTAGAAGGAGAAAGGTTTAGTTATTAGAATTACTCTGATGTACTTTGCACACAGACTTTAATACCATTTCATAAGAGTATTTCATATTTTTTTGACATCAAACTTCTAAACAACTATTTTCTCAATAAAAATTGTAAATACATGCCAGTAATTTTCTGCTTATGCATTCTTTTATTCAAAGCAACAAGTTATCAAGAAGAATTTTTAAATCATTGTAATACTTATGAATACTTTTAATCCCATCTATTAAATATCTCTTTCATGTGTGATGTCTGAGACAGATTTATAAAACCTTGCTTCAATACTATCTAATCTTTTGCTTGCATGCCATTGTATAACCTGTTGCTACACATACACCGTAGGAACTCAGATAAAAGGGATTCTGATGGGATTTTTGGATTTTCATTCCCATTTATTCTGGAGCTGAGCCAGAGTATGACATGTAAAGCCACTGCATCTGAAGTGCAGATGCATGGGCAGGGCAGGATCTGGTGTTGCAGTTTGCCATTTTGTATTTTTTTTTCTTTACAAATCTTATTTTAGATGAAATCCAAAAACCTAAAAGATGAATTTTGGAGTTATAACTGGATGTGGTCAAAGGAACACCAGCACAGCTGGTCCCACTGAAATGAGGTGCAGATGGCAGAGATCTTACAAAGCAGTCTTACAAAATTTGGTGGAAAGACTACACAATCTGCCTTGTCAACTCACCCAGGGCATTCCTGCACAGGTGGGGAAACTACTTCTGCTCTCTCATATCTGATAATTTCCAGTTTGTAACTCCAGCAATATTTTATATGTGTGAATTAAATTTTTTTTTCTTTAATCTTGCTATACACTCATAATCAAGTGCAAGAAATAATTATACAGTGTTTTCATATGGAGTTCCCATAGGGTTTTGTGTTTGCTATTACATCATGACATTAATAAAGATTGTACAAGAAGTCAGTGAACGCTGGTATCTTGTACTGACTGATAAAGGAGAAGGAGGAAGAAGTAAATGAAAAGTTCCTTCCTGAGGTCACTGTGATTCTAAGGGCATTGCAGACATGTTTGACATTTAATTTTCCACAGAGAAATTCCAGAAGAATTGCAAAGTAGTACCTCAATTCTGAGCTCTTACAGCTCCAGCTCTTCCCTCCAGACTCTGCGGGTATGGAAAGCTACACAGGAAAATAACCCCATCATGCACCTCATTTTTTAAAATGAAAATTTTCTGGTGTTACTTTGAAGGAAGTCTGCCTTGTATTTTAATATTAATGACATTTGAACTAATATAGGAAGTATAACGTGTGTCACTTCACTAGAGAATGTTACTTAATTACAAATACACCCAATTATCTCTTAATAGCATGAATTTCTGTTTATGAACATGGCGAATGCTATACATTTAATACAGCCAGATTTATTCTAAACATTAACAACACCTCAATATGTAAAGTATTATCAGCCAGTCCCACAGAAAACCCCCCTATTTGAGTGTGCCAGCTGGTGGGTGTGACAGATCCATCCTTGGAATGGTAAGACAGCAAAGATTCTCAGTTGATAGGAAAATGTGTTTGTAGGGGATGGGGCTTTTTTCTCTCAAGTTCTGTTATGAACTCCAGGTTATTCAAGGTAAAACCTTTCTATCTGCTGCCTGCACTGTGTTATGAAGTGCAGAATTCCAAGTCCCAGTGGTAAACTATCCCTTCTCACATAACAGCTCCAGGCAAAGCTGATCCAGCTCATCATGGCAGCTTCAGCTGGGGGACTTTTGATGTCCCTCTTCTATGATGTGTAAATATGTAAATATAAATGTATGTATGTGTAAATATGAATTTATCAAATAGCTTAGGCAAATTGTTTTCTGCAATACTCCTTTCTCCCCATCACAACCTCCCGCAGCGTGATCTTCTCACCACTGTCCCCTGAGTGTTCTCAAACCCGAGGGGACACGTTGTGACCTCAGGGACGTGGCACTAAATACTGAGTAACTGCCCTGGAGTTCATGGAATTACTCCCCTCAGAAAAAATTAGGTGAAGAATTTTCCCTGTTCTTTTCCCATTCCTTTCCACTCCCTCCCCAATCCAGTGAAGACAGGGAACTCTTTCGGAGTAGATTTTATGCCACAGCAAAAAATGCCTTGTTCTCCTGGTACACCCAGAGTAATTAACACTACATTCCAGTTGATATATGTACTACAGGAACAACAAACAAACCAAAAGCCCACCTCCCACCTTCCTACACCCCAGCAGTGCCAAAGCTATCCTGACTTTTTGGAATAATTCTGACCAGAGGGTTCCCATGCACAGGGACAGTGAGCGCTGCCCTTTGTGAAGGCACATTAAGATAGAAGGTCATTGAAGATAATTCTGCTTATGAAGAAGGCTGTTGGTTTGAGTCAACCAATTTTATAATTATGTGTTACTCTTCAGGTGGAATTTTGGATGTTATTTTCTTTGATATCTTTATGACTCATGCTTCAGTTGAGCAAAGCAAGCTTCAATTTGCCAATGCAAGTGTGTACAAATTTGAAACTGGTTGGGTTGGGTGTGTCTGCCTATAGAAACACACATTTTCTTCTAGTTTTCAATGAGTGTTACTGGTGCAAAATTATCTGGCTACATCTTAGCTGAATTTAAGTATTTCATAGTTTGAATACCAGTCTTTAAAAGTGAATTCAACTGGGTAATTGCTGAGGTTCAGAAAAGGAAAACTGCACTAATTATGGCAAAAAAACCCAGTGGGTGAGTAAGAAGTCGTTTATCTTGGTCAGGTCACAGAGGTTATACAACCAGTTGGCATCACTTCACATCTGTTGGATATGCAGGCCCACTTTCCTCTCACAGCCTATGGAAAGCAGGGGACAAATTAAATGTTCTGCATTTGAGAGAATGAAGAAATGATTCTTTTTGTTTTCCTTCAGGCTTCGTTTGCAAAGCTTGGAGCGAACCTGCTCACCATTCTGCAAAGACACAGAGCACAGGGCAGCACAGCCCACAGCTCATTCCTGTTGTGATGTGGAACATTTCCAGCATCATTTGCAGACATCCATAGTCCATTTTATGTACATGTTATAGTACAAGTTAGACAAACACATGAAAAAATACAGTTTGCATTTAAATGTAGGTGACTCTCCCCAGTGCATTTCCTGGTACTACAGAAGTCCTATTTTATCATTCACTTGCAGCATATTGTATGAGAAAAACAAGGCTTACAAATCAATATTTCAATGTACCAATTCACTGCTTTGCAATATAGTTTGTTTATTATTCGTAAATGTATAAATATGTGGAAATTAATTGCAACATTTGCTTTCTCAAAATAAATATGTTTTTTCATCTACCAATCCAAATGTTTCCAAAGAACTGATTAATATCGTCTCTAAAACTGTGATTATGTCAATAAACATAAAGCAAGATATTGGACTAAGTATGACTCCCAACTGTGAGTGATTTATAGTGATAAAAATACACAGATGCCATCTGTACCAACAGAAGAACACTCGTCACAAATTTGTCTTATGGTAACACTTTGCTCTCATTTATACTGAAACGAGCACTATTCCTTTTCAAATGGTACTGACAGTAAAATATGGCCACTTTTCACATGAATAACCCACGAGAGGGAGAAATGTGCTGAAAACCATGAATTGAACTACTTATTTGACTCACTCCAGGCCTCCAGGATGGATCACTGAATGCTCCCCAAACATTAAGCTCAGACTAGCTGAGCTGCCTCAGTATCTGTCCCACACTGAGAGGTTTTTTGGGTGTAACACCCCGTACCTCTCGCAGAGCAAATCAAAACACAAAAATACCTCAGCCAAAATGGCCAAAGCTTCGGGATCAGAACCCAGCCTAAGTCATTAGTCAGCCTTCATCAGCCTGTCTGATGCTTGGCAGCATCTTTGCCAGTTCAGCATTAAGCAAGAGGGCCATGGGGTATGGACCAGGGAAAGCAGTGAGCACACAGTGATAAATATCAGTCAACTTCAAATGCTGACAGCGAGATCAAAAGAAAAGGAGGATTTAAATAAAATCTGCACACGGAGAGCTTTCATTAGCAGCAGTTGCAGAAACAAAGATGTGATACCCAAAGCATTATTAATTTCTAACCGTGCACCAGATACTGAGAGTTTGAGCCTGGTGAGGGGTTCCCATCATCATTATCATTTATTCCCAAGAGCAATAAACCCATGCCAAGTGCAGGATGCAGGGGGGTTCCCCCTGAGGATGCAGAGCCCCAGCTGTGCTGCCTCTGCCTCACATCCCAGCTCTGCCCCGGCTCTGACTGCCCCTGGATGTGCTGGGGAATGTGCTGGGGAAGGCAAATAACACTCCCACAGCCCTTCAAAAAGATTTTTTACTAGCAGTGGCCTTAAAGTACCCCTGCCTTGGGTTCTAAAATATGGCAAGCATGTAAAGTAAAGCTGTATTTGTTTCTGATTTTTGTTCTGCCACTGTGCTTCCACCCCCACTTCTGTCAGTGCTCCAGCCCTGCAAAATTTCCTTTGTATCAGAAAGCTGACAGATTTAGCTCCTGAACACTTCAAGTCAGTTTTCCTGTTGAAATTTAGGAAAACAGAACAGCTGTCATTCAAACATACTTTGCAAGTAGCAAGCCTGTTCACTTTCTAATGTTTATTCCCCTGAAATCAACACTTAAATGACATGTCCTCCTGACATGTCATAAAAGCCACACTCTGAGCTGACAGACATGTGGAACAAACATGTGCCAGAGCCTGGGGTTCCAGAGTTCTCACACATCTGATCTCAGGGACGTGTTTAATGTCTCTTTCTTTAGTGTTTTAAACTGTGCACAGTTTTTTGGCCCAGTGATCACTCTTAGTCAGGTTATGAATTTACCTTCTTGGAGTGAGACTTCGGGATGATTCCACCTGAAGCAATTCACTGCACAGGCCCAGCCACAAGAATGGAGGAACGGCGACTTGCCTCAAGCTGAATGGTTGAATCTGCTTATTCCATGCAGATTTTATGATTCTGGTGTCCCTCAGGACCTTTCTAGGATGCTACACTCAAATCCAAGATCTTTTTCCTCCTTAACCAAACTGTGAGATCAAGAAGCCTCCCTTACCAGCTGGGCAGGGAGGATTTGTTCATGAGCTCACTTGTTCATAATTCAACATCACTGTGAAATCCTCACTGAATCTTCTGAAATGAAGGGCCACACAAAATCCCATTTATCAAGGACACGGTTAAAACTCAGTTCTTAGTAACTTTTCCCATACAAAATCAAAGGTTTTTTAGATTCCATAGAACTATCAGAGAAACAAAAAAAAAATTCACTGTACTACACACTAGACAACCCCCAGCAGTTTAGTTTCCATCACTTAAACCTTGCTAAATTCTAGGGGGTGGATTTTAAATTCCAACTTTGATGCTGCTCTCTACATTAGCAGATTTTCCATACCAGTCAAATTCCATTTATGTGCCAGCAAGACATGCAAAAGTGGCTGATCTGAAATTATTTTCCCTAATGACATTTTCTTTCTGGATGCAAATATAAATTGTGTCTAAAGGTGTATCTGTTAAATGCAATGACATGGCTTGATATGAGCAGACACGATAACTACAATCCTAAATTAAATAACTGCTCATGAAAATTCTATGAAAATACAGTCCTGGTCTTTAATATTCCATGTTCACCTGCCAGCAACCAGCACTATGGGCATTCCTCTGCTGGTTTTAAAGTCAAAATAGTGCAATGTTCATTCTAAAGCAGAAAGAATTCACTCTTAGCATGACTGACTGTGGGTTTTTACTAATATTAATGGTAAAAAAAAAAACAGCAAGCACTAGACAGTTCTCTAAATGTGCCTATGAGTATGTTCTACTGTTTAAGTCAAAGTTGCATATTTTTTTATGCTGTCCATGCTGCAAAATATTTTAATCTAAACTATTTTCTCTTGGGAAAAGTGATAGAAGTTTGCTTTAGTTATCTGCACTTATTAATACCCCCATACTGAAAACAACACAGCAGGAATGAAATTAAATATGTGACAAAGACTGGAAAAAAATGCCAATTTTACATTATTTGTTACAAATCTATGGAGATAAACCGTATCCATGTAGCAACAGTCTTCATACTTTCATACCCCCAAATTAACAGGAGCACGTCCTAAACATCTCTGTGTTCAGGGTCAGGCTGGATGGGGCTCTGAGCACCCTGGACCAGTGGCAGGTGTCCCTGCCCATGGCAGGGGGTGGAAGGAGATGATCTTTAGGGTCCCTTCCAACCCGAACCAGCCTGGGATTCTGTGATTCCATGTAGGAAAGAACAGACACACAAAAATAAATGTCTCACTGCAATTCGCACTTAAAACAACTCATAGGGTGAAGAACAAACAAGGTTAACAAAGAGTTTGTTTCTGTCTTCTGGTAAAGCAAACCAAAGGTAATAATTTGCTGATCTATGCAATCCCATTTTAGAACTGATTGTGGGTGTGTAATTCCGTGCTGTTGTCAGAGGTTTTACTGCCGGGTCTCACATTTTGTGCCCATTTCCCATCCCCTTCCCAGCTCCTCCAGCCCTCACCTTCCATCCACCAACAGCCACTCCTCGTGCTTCTGCTTCAAATCTGACAATCCCCATCTAATTGAAAGAAAAACACCTAATCAAAGGCCCAGCCCAGGAGTGACTGTGCCATATGGCTGCCAGCTGGGAATGTGTGTGTGACCGGCGTGGCAGCGACGGCGGGGACAGGGACAAACAGCCCCGTCACAGAGGGACAGGTGCTGTGGGACAGGAGCCAAGAGCCCGGGCTTCAAACACCCCATTGCTGAGCAACCCCACACGAAGGCAGCAGGAATTGTTCCCCAGTTTTACAAAGGAGGTGACTGGGAGGTTGGGTGAGAACCCTTTTGGAAGGAGCTGGGAAGGAATCCCTGTGTCTGGTGTGGCAAAACCGATTTCCATCCCCTGACGGAACAAACCTCATCCAGCTGGGGCTGTCCAGGCACTTCCACTGCCACCACCAGCTCCGTGTCAATGTTTGGCTCATCACAAACTGTGCCAGGTTTTCTGGGAACATTTGGCTCAGGGTGACTTGCCTCTGTCCCCATGTTTTTGTTGGGATTGAGACCACACACATTTCAACATGTGATGCTGTTTCCCCCACGGTTCAATAGAAGCAAAGCTGTTGTCAGGAAACATGGCAAGGGGAGGGGAAGAGGAACATGGGTCTGAATATGGTGATAAGTGGGTGATAAGAGAATATATCAAAATATATCAAATTGGGAGTCCTCTCGTGTGGGAAATACAGGGAGCAAATGGCCCCAAAGGCACTGAGGGCAGGGACAGGTGAGAGAGAAGGAGACTTGAGCCCTGAAAAAAGGAGTGTCCAAAGGAGAAAACCATGTGCAGATTAATGCAGGGAGGCTGTAAGAGAAAAGAGAGTGTGGGCAGGATGGGGGGAAAGGAATGCACTGGATTCCTGGGACAATGAAAGAATGAGGAAGCAGCAAAGGACAGTAATAAGGAGGGGAAGGAACTGCAGCTCTGCACATCCTGATTTGTATGAGTGCACAGAAACCAGCCCTAAGAAACCACAGGGAGGCCAGAACTTGGAATCATGTTTTAGCAATTAATCTGACCTTCAAAAGTAAATTTAAAAATAATCACTACAATCACATTTTTCCAGACACACAAAATCCATTAAACACTCCAAAATCATTAACATATATGCCTTAGAGTCAGCCCTGGTGGGATTATTTGAATTTACAGAACCAGAATTGTCTGCCTTTGAATGTTACAAAACCTTCCAAGTGCCTGAGTAGACACATTCACATTCAGTCCCGGAGGATATGCTGAATCTCTTGGACATTCACAACACTATTTCACCTTCTGTTTTAGACACCAAGCGTTTAAAGTGCTGTTGGAGTGAGAGATCGTTCAAATCCTGGGGAAAACCTGATTTTTCCGAGTGACGTCAGAGTGGCCGCTGGTAGGAAAGTGAGAGAACAGCTCTCTCTGCTGGTGCTTTCCTGAAAAAATGCAGCTGGAGTAGGTCTGGATCAAAGCTGGAAGTAGAAATGCACCCAGGATAATACACTGTATTCCAAGCTCCAAGAATTAAGCTCCAGAACTGTCCTAATTAATCAAATAATTAGTGGCAGCCAGAGAGCTGCCACACTGCACTCAGAACTGCACCCGCACCCACCTGAGCATGTTGTCTTTATGGTCTAGGAGCCAATCCTTAAGGAAAAAGTATAAGGAACCAGTCAGACTGTGCTCTTTTGTCATCCTAAAAGCTCCAGCTCTGGTGAACAAGTGCTGCCTTTTACTTCTTCTAAAGCACCACGCTGACAATTGAGTGCTTTTTAAGTGAAACAGTGAATAATCATCCTGCATTTACTTTCAATCACTTCTCCATATACCAACCATTATATCCAACCCTCCCTTCTAAGTCCATGGGAAATCTACCCCTTGGTTCAGCCGGAGCAGAAATTCACCACCAAAGCTAATTTAAAATAAATTCTGAATAAAACACCCACACACTTTGGATGTCTTTCCCAAATCAAATTTGAGATCAGTTTGAATTTTACTTTCCTTGGCTGTACCTGTGCTTTGCCTACCGTGCAAGTCAGGCCTGGCTGTAAAAGTTCCTGATGTAGCTCCATTTCCAAAAGGATAAGGCACAATCCAACAATCTGCAGGAAGTTCATGCAGTAAAGGACCAAACTGTAAGAGATTAACCCACAACCATGGTACAAATTAATTATTAGTCTTTTCTGCAATTCTCATGATTTTTCACACTTGAAATGACTTTTTATCTCACAATTCAAACACGAAAAAGGAAAAATTTTATAAATACCAAAAGTATGGCTCTGCCCCCCTTTGATTTAATACTCTAACAAAAACTCCTGCAGTTGCTTGTAATAAGTATTACAATTATTATTTGATATCAGTGCAAGCTTACTCTTTTTTGAGGTATTATGGTTAGGGTTTAAGTGTTTAGAAGTTATTTTATTTTGAATTTATTTTTTAATCAGAGTCTTGGGCATGAGCTTAGATAAGTGCAGGCTTTCTATTTTGGAGGCACTGTCTGTCAAAAACCAGCCTTGGAAATGTGTAAGTGCTACATATACAGGGTTCTTTTTTTTTTTAAGATGAGATTTTTATTCAATGTTCCCAGAGGCAACTCTCACTTTGGTCAGCTGCAGCACCTGTGATCCCCCAGTTACAAAAGGACAGAGTTTGGTCAAATGCAGGCATGGTACTAAAATCCACGTGCAAGCAGGCTGGCTTTGCTGTGCTAAGCATTCCTAAAAGAATTCTAAAAACCAAGCAAAAAGAAATAGGATTTGTGCTGTACCTTCAGGGAGAGGAGATGACTCATTTAAAGAAACACCATCAGCAGTGATAGAGGCAGCTCTTGTCATAATTTTCTGCTCCAAATAAGCAAAACTCCATCTCTGGATGACTGGAAGGATTCCTGCTTTGTGATTTTTTTTTTTAAGTGAATAAGAACAGAAGTTCAGCAACTAAACTTTAAGTAAATGCTGCAAGCAGTGAGATTACAGAGTGAGAATACTTTATGATTGAGGTGTGGTCCAGGAGAAGTTAAAAGCTAAACTTGTTAGTCATTTTCAACATTTTTTGTTAGTTATTATTATTGTTATACTTATATTACATATACTCATATAATATACTTATTATATTTGTTGTATATATATACTATATATATACTATATATATTATTATTATTGTTATACTTCTTAGTACGATATCCATAAATTTCTTGATTTTAAGAACTGTGCCAAGGATTTCTCTTTACCATTAAGCTTTTCCATGGAGACAGAGGGTAAACTCGTACAATGAACTTACTACTTGTGACCCATACGGTGACAGAGACCTTTTTGGATATTCTGTGACCTAAAGTTTTGTTAATTTTTCAGCAGAAAACCTTAACCTGTTGGTCCAGGTGCTGAGGGGGCACCTGAGCAGCCCCACAGGAAAGGCAGTTTGATGGCATGTTCTTGACCTGTTACCCCTCCTTGATGCTGTGATTAACAAAGAGCTCTTCTAGTTGGAAAAGCAAGTTTTTGGGGCTAGTTTTGGAAAGCCAGATTTTAGGACTGCCAGATTAAAAAAAAAAACAACAAACCAGTTAAAAACTAATCCAGGGAAATTCAAAGACAGGCAATATCTCTGTTATTGTTTTTTCCGAGGCACAATCTATAATCTCTTCTCCCACACCTACCTCTCAGTAGGCAAGATGAGAAAGCACAAAAAATGCTGTACCACATTATTTGAAATAATAAAAGCCACGACAAACTTTGGCAATTAAATGATTTATAAATAGATATCCATAATAGATATTCAGGAAGTTTCTCTACTTTAGCTGCTTCCTTTACACAGCCTGGTCAAAACTTACCTTTTTGATGGCATTTCAAAGAAAAGAAGAAATTAGGGAAAAGAAGAAAAATAGGGCTTCCTTCTTAAGCTTTTGATTTCCTTGCTATAATCAAGATTAAAACAACTGACCTCAGTAAATATGATTATAAATCAAATAAACTCACTTTTAATAAAGCCCTGATCTGAGCACATGATCAAATGTGGAATAATTACATCAAATGAAATGATGAATTCATTGATTCCAGTTTTCTATAGGGTTTTCATGCTTATGTGAGCTAAATATATTGCTTAATACATTTTCTTTTAATATAAAACCATGGCAGTATTTTAAACAATGTTTGCATGCAAGCATTCATAATAAAGTATTATTTTGTAATGTTATATGTAGCATACAAGGAACAAAAATAGTGCAATTCTGTGCCCCTACTTCTATCTAAAGGACAGAATATTTATGGGATTTGTTAAAGCTGTAATTATCAAAAACTCAAAGCAAATTATATTTTCAACTGTCATTAATTTGTGGAATGTGAGCTCACATTGCCTACAGGTAGCACGCAGAGAAATGTTGATTTTGTGAAATCCATAAAGAGAATTTGGAGTTATTTCTAAATGCCACCATTGTGCAAAATCAGCATTTCTGCAAATAAACCTGTTTTTTACGTCGTGTTACAATAAAATCAAGACACACATTGTGAGCAAGACTTTCAGACCAATTAGGCACACAATTACATGTGCAGGAGGCATACACAATTGTGCAGCTAATTTGTGCATGAAATGGCTTTGATTGCACATCCTAATTGGATAAATGTGTGTGCAAATGCCAGCAGTCATTTGTGCCTGCAATTATCCAATGCACATCCATAGTCATGGCAACTGCCTGCAGAAATGAGGAGCAGTCTTGCATCCCTAACTGGGCTGGGGATTGAATCACAAACCCTTTGGATTCGCTTCTGCCAGGTCACTTGGACACGATATTTTGGGAGATTTCATAGTTCTTTCCCATCCAGATGAGCCCAAGGGATGGATGCAGGAATTGCCAAGGAATCTCATTGTCCAGTGAACAAGGAGAGGAAAAGCTGGGAGCTCTTGTCTGGAGATGCAGCACCTTGAGTCTGCCTTTGGTAAGGAGGAGATTAAAAACATACTGCAGTATAAAACACAGCAGGAACGTGGAAACATATTTTCCTGACACCTGAATTAGAATGACAAAATTTGTGGGTCATAATTGTGGTGGGAATAGGAAGGGAGAGACCCCTTGGCTGAGAGACAGGGCCCCCCAACCCAGAAGGTTCTGGATCATCATCACTGTCTGAGTTTGATCTCTGTGTGAAGTTGTTTTCATGAACCTCTGTGACAGTAAGTTATAAAATGAATAAGTGTGAAAAATCTTCTGTCTTCTCTTAGAGGGTTTTGGTACCTCTTCCAGGCATGACAATCATCCTTGCACACTCAGTTTCCATGTTCACAGTCTTCAATATTATAATTAAAATTAATTCTTCCATTTAAAATAATGGAATGGAGTTAAAATACATATCCACACATATAAACAGGAGCCCAAACTGTGAATGAATCCGTAAAAGAAACAGCATTTACATTATTTATTTCAAATTTAAAGAGGTCTTTAAACATACAGAGATATACAGAAAAATGGTGTTTGAGAAGAATGGGCTGTTCAAAGGAGTCTAGTGGAGTTTGAAACTCAGTGGGAGAAAGGCTCCATAAAGTCCTTTACAGCCCTGGAAAATCCTCATCTAAACAGATATTGAGCAGCTAAGAAGAAGCAGAAGTGCAAGGGGGAGGTTTATGCAAATTCATTGTCATAAACTACCAAGAACATTAAATCAAGTGCTTACAGAGCAGTCTCAGGAATTTTAAGGACTTTCTTCAGTCAAGCAAGTTTATTTTGCTAGCAGAAAGTATGTTACTATGAATCTATCTTATAAATGAGTGAAATAGCTTCCTCCCTCAATTGTTGTCTTCAATTCTGATCACACTCCTTCAAAAAAAAAGTGTACAGAACAGACCAAAGGGCTCCAGAGAAGAGGAACAAAAATGAGCAAAGCTATGAAAAAAATATGAGTGAAAAATAGGACATTTTTCTTTAGTAGACATGAGTAAAAGATGATGTGATAGACAAAATAGCAAACATTTAAGAAGGTAAATTGTTTACTCTCATAACAGAGGCAGAAAATAGAAGTATATTTAAAGCTAAAAACACCCACTCTTCTTAAAACTGAAGTATAATTAATCTTTGAAATGCATTGCCAACAGGCAGCCCACGAAACAAGGATCTTATTAATAAGAACACGCAACCACACATCCCTAAAAATGGCCAATATTTGCAACTGCACCAATTCACTTTCAGGAAGGTTTTAGATCTTTTCCCCAAATCAAAAATCCTACATCTCTTCAGGCTAATTTTTTTGGTCAGAAACCCCCCTGGTGATGCCCAGTCCTGCTGCCAGCTCGTCCTAACGTGGTTCTTGGGAATCTGGAAAGTTCTGGTCTCTTCAGTCCCTCTTTGCAAGGAACCTGCCCCATCCTGCCCATCATTTCACTGCCTCCTTACAGCTTCCCTGGCTTTCCAAAATGCTTTTGGAAGTAACATTATTTCTGAGCCAGGGCAGAAGTGACCTTCATAACTTGGAGGGCCTCACTTGAGAAGGAACATCTTCATTTTCTGTTTTCTGTGTCTCAAACATTTCTCTTTCCAAGCAGCCAGCGGGCACGGCAGCAACGCTGGGCTGACAGTTCCAAAGAAGCATGAACACCTCTGTCGTGATGGTTGGAGCTGAGTTACAGCCACCAGCCCTAACAATGACTTAGTTTTCCCTCCCACACACCATTTCACTTCAATGTTTTCTCCCTGAAGTTGAAAACTCTTCATTTGATGGGTTGTGTAGTGGTAAATCTATGGACTGAGCCACCCTCTGACACCCAAGACACCTAAATCTCCTGCGATTTTGGGCAGGTCACAACCTCCTTCTGGAGTTTTCTCTCCTCCAAATGGGGATGTGAGCCCTGTTTATGAGGTTTCCAAGTGTGCATCACCCCACAATGTGCTGTGCCAACAGCAGCGTTACAAAAACACCATCAAACTAACAGATGATGCTGTGGATTAAGCTCCATAATGCTGAAAGGAGGTGGGAGAGGAGGTATTTGGATTTTGATAGCTTTTATATCACAATAAAGATGGAGGGATGGCAGCTTGGAAACTTGTTGATATGCATGGAACTCCAGAAGCTCCTGTCCTTCCCCTGCAGGGCATCTGTCACGGCTATTCTCTTCCAAGACAGAGAAAAATGATTCAGCAGAAATTGAAGTTCCTCATTTCTATGCTGCACGGTCTCATATTCATTCCCAGGGCAGTTGAGAGCCTCAGAAGGATAGTTATTGTTAACATGCACCGTTCCTGGCCCCCGAGATGCCCGGTGAGGACACTCCATCACGGAAATCACGGTTGTCCTGCTGGCTGTAAGTGATGTCCTGCTGTCCCCACAGCCCATTAGGCTGCCCCGGGAAGATGTGTCCCCTGTCACTCCGGCAACTCGGGATTTCAGCTGTTTGCTGCCCTCGGGTGTAACACGGCTCTCTCCTCTCTGCAGATGGCAGTGTTCCCTATGCACAGTGGAGGAGGAGGACTCTAAAACAGCCTGTTACATCTGTGTGGGGAGAAAAAGCCTTTTAAACTGTTCAAAATTCTTACTCCTTCGCTCCAAATTCAATGTATCACAACTACGATGCAGTTCTGGCAGAAATGGGAAAGAAAAATTCAGTTCTCCAACACAATTCACAAGAAATTTGTGGTTTGATTGGTTTTGGTTTTTCCTTAACAGATTAATTTTTAACATTCCTCCCATAGAAATAACGTGCAATAATAGGTGTAGTTAAAATAAATGTCACAGACAGATCTTGTCACTATTTACAACTAGAGCTGTAGTCACTGGGGTTTTTTGAATTTTGAACTTTAAAGTGCTTGTACAGAAAAGGCAAACTAAGCACCTTAAGTTCTGTAGTATTATGTTTTCATTCAAAAAGATCAAGAATATGGACAATTTGTAAGGAAAATGGCATAACTCTGACCCTGGCCAACTGCAATCCCTATCCCCCCATTGTTTCATATTCAGAGAACTTTGTATTTCTCTCTGAGTTTCAACCCTGAGCCATAATTTTTTATGTTTCCAGCTTCGGGTCTGAGAACATTTCAGCATTTGAATTTTTTTCCTCTGGAAATACGTATTAAATGGTCCAACATAAAATGACCAACAGTCCTCAGAGCCAAAAGTCATTTTCAACAGTAGATATAAAACTTCTAAAAATACTAAACCAATAAATGATGTAAATGCATATTTTTTCTTACACTGCAGTTTCAGCAGAGATTCTGGAGGTGATCTCAGTGGAAAGACAAAAAGGAGAGGGGAGGGCTGTGTTTCAGTTTAGCTTCACTTCAGTGACTCCTGGTTCTCATTTAACACAAAATCTCTTTCAGTGCTGCTCAGTTTCTTTTATGTCCATCAGCTCTTCCCCAGTCTAAGTAAAAACAGTTTTGTAGGTTGTTGTAAAAGAGATTAAATCCCCTCAGCAAAAAGTTTGGGCACTTTCCCTTCAGCTCCTCCACTTTGTCCTGAGACCCCACTGGTTGGGGGCTCTGTTCTTTTCACTCTGCAGTAAATTAACCGGTGAATTAAAACACGTCCACCATCACAGTGATAATATCCAAAAATGACCATGTATTTTTTAACTTAAAGAGCAGAAATCCACTTAAAATGAGCTGTTCTGATCTCCAGATCATAGTCAGAGAATTTCAGCCTTAAATCCCAGCAATTTGTAACATGCCTTGCCTGGGCTCACCTGCCTTGCAGTAAGGCAAAATTCAGGTTTTGAGGACTTTTTAAGAAAGAAAAGCCATCACTTTCTCTGGTTGCTTGTTCCACAGTTCTCAATTATGAGATTACTTTACTTGAAGTTCTAATCCTTTCTGTGTGTGTGTTAAAGGGGCTTTAGCAAACAAACCTTGATCCAATGAAGTTATTTGAACACTGACAGTTATCCTATTAAGTTCTTTACTGGATGTACTGCTGTTTCTCCCACCTGAAGCTCTTCTCCACATCCCCTAAGTTCTCCAGCACTGTTTACAATTTAAATACTAGAATTAATAACAACACACTGCAGAACCCAAACTGAAAGCCCCCTGGCCTCAACAGGGCACAGGGCTATTTTTATATTATTGTTAAATTTCTCCTACATTACACAGCATTTGCTGGGAAGTTCTGGTGAGTCATTTACACCCCTTATTTTTAGAGCCCTTACAGAGTCCCTCCCTGCCTGGCCACGGTGTCCCTGCTGCAGTCAGACCCTGTTTTGCCTGTCCAGGAGCACATTTGGCTGCAGCAGCATCAGCAAGTTCCTTGGAATGGCCAGTGCTCCCCATTCCCACTGTATTCCTGTGCACGATGCCCCTGCCAGTGCTCCTTAGGCAATAATCATTCTGTCAGTGGCAAATGTCCTCAGTGGTAGTGCAATATTTATGTCACATTATTGATAAGAATATTAAAGACATTACACTTTTCCACATAAATGCTGCCTTTCAAAGTGTATTTGCCATTGTTGGCTCCTGTGTGAGGGCTCAGAGCTGATCCAAACCCGTTTCACACACGTTCTGCTCATAATCCTCTGATCATTTGTTGTGTTAGAGCACAACTAGCACCTAAAATATATATTATATCTGTAAAAATACCTTTATGAACATTAATTTTGAGGAATGATATAAAATTCATCTAATGATCTAATCCATAATACATCCATAATACAATGCTGACTGCCAAAAGGACTGGAATTCCCTGCAAACCTTTTCTTTTCCATTCCTTTGCTGGGGTTACTGAAGTTAACCAGTCTATAAGTAATTCTCACAAACTCTGCTTATCAAATAAAAACTAGGAACCGAGTCTGGTCTAAAAAGAGCAAATAAACACTTGGAAAATACGTAATTTATGATGATGGGACTCAGAAAAATCGGAAACATAATTACTAATATTTATTTCTACTGAGTCTATTAAATTTTGAACAAGGTGGGAAAATTACTGGATCCCACTAAAGCCAAATTCCATAGGCTGAGCTCAGGTGTGAAGCTAAGGATGGAACAAAATATTGTTAGAAATATTGCAGATAAGACAGGATGTGAAATTACACAAGAACAACTTGCTAAAAGTTAGAGTAAGATTTGAAAGCATTTTAACAAGCTTTTTCCTAAAAAGTCCCACGTATTTCAAGAGAAGTTCACAGGAAACAAAGTCACTGAGCTTATGCCAAAACCAGAAATGTATAAAGACAAAATGGGTCCTAGAAGTGAATTATAAATTGAACTACTACAGCACTTGTATATGCTATTCAAATGAATATTAATGAATTTTAAAAAAAGCCTTTTTGATTTTACTTAAGATTTTATTTAAGATTTTTCTTCTTTTGACCAACTTTAATATTAATCCTGCTAAACTGCCACTGAAATGGCCACGTGTGATGGAACAAACTGGTGCCCAGACTGAGAGACAGTATTTTCAGCCAGATAAAAGTCAGTAATGCCTTTAAAAACCCGAGTATATTCTGTTTTTTTCCTGAAACGTCCAAGTGCTCTTTTTCATTATGCGAATACTTCCAGAATTGCTGCTGAAAAGCAGAGCTCCCCCAATCCTGCCCAGCTGACACGAGGCATCCGTGTGTTTTCTCCCTGCCTTTGATGAACAGGGAGCAGCCAGCGCAGCCATCTGGTCAGGGAGGCAGAATTGTGTAAAAATGAGATATGCGTGTGTAAATAAAAGATTGATGAATGAAGCCCTGAAAGCTGAGATGAAAGTGAAGCAGAACAGACAGGTAAATCATTCTGATACTTATGTTAGCGCTGAAATTATGTTCCTCTACTTTCTTTTTTTTTTTTTTTTTTCTGCTGACAGCAGTGCAGGTGACAAAAAATACTTTCAATTTGGCTGCTGACACAAGTGCTGGAGGTGAGCAAACTGTTTGAGTTCTCTTGCTGAGGAAGCAGCCCTAGTCAGGAGAAGTTTTGCTGCTTCATTTTTAATTACTCAGTTCTTTACTTATGAAGCTCCAACTTCAACACTACTCCAGAGCAGCCTAGGCTGGCTTGCCAAAATTGAAGCTGAGTTTAGAAAGAAATAACAGTTCTAAACCTCCTCACTTTAACTCAGACACAAAGGACTAAATATATCCTCTGGAGTTTTCAGCAGTATCTTAAAGCCAGATTCTTTCCCCCACATATCTCTGCGTTTTCTGGTGTGAAAGGACGTTTAAATAAAATACTAATTTTAGTCAAAATAAAATTGAAATAAAACCCAAGCCACTCTTGGCTCACCTTGGAGCCCCTTAGACTGGAAATATAATTATAATTATATTAGTTTTTTCATAGGAAAATTAAATTATATAATATCTAATGAACAGCTAGCTTAGAACCTCAAGAACCCTACTGGAGGAGACTCCTATTTCAGGAGAAGATACACTGACTCTAAAAGTCACTTCATCATGAAACTCAGTGTTTCCTTTCAGTACAAGTTCTCTGTGACATTTTAGCAATGAACAAAAAAGGGTGATGATACACAAAAAAACCCACTGCAACTCATTTTTCACATAAATAATCATGGCCTGGTATTACAGAAAGCTTGCTGAGTACATCTAGAACTAAAGCACTGTAAGGAGAAATAAATGCTAATTCATCTAACATCTGAAATACCTGAAATACCCAATGCTTATTTGTTCCTGCGTTGGGCATTATATGAATTTAAAGCCAGCAGCAGCCTCAGTTCACTAATCTTTTGCACAACTTCCATGAAACACTCATTTTGTACATCAGCAGGATCAGTCTTATTTCTTAATTTATTAAGTATCTTATACAGTGCTTGATATTTACTGTAAATTATATAACCATGCAAATCAACATGTTGAAGAAATTTGGCCTTTTTGATTGACATTTTCATATTCTGGGGTTATTGGTTCCCTTAGAATTTAGGAAAAAAGGCATTTTTTTAAAGAATGACCTAAGCCAAATCTGTACTACCCACGGCTTCAAAGATGTAGAGTCTAAAAATGAAGGTATTTGGGACTTCAGAGCTGCAAAGTGAGAGAATTCAGTCCTTCTGGCTCAAAAAACACAGTTAGATCCACCCTTGAATGCAAAAGGTTTCCCCCACTGACTGACTGCAGCAGCACATCAGCAACTCAGCAGCTCTGAGTCAATTAGAGAAGTGAGAATACATAAAATGTTTATCACCTTGTTTGATAGAATACTTTTAGGGGTAATTTCAAAGGCAGACACAGGCATTTGACACCAGCCTCTTCTCAGGCATCTAATTCTAAATCAGAACTTTGGGGAAAAAAATCTTGTCTTTTGTGTTTTTTACATATTAGGAAGGAAGAGAAGACCTCTTATTAGTAATTATCTTGGTGCATAGGGCTGCTCACTCGGCCTTGGCACTGGGGAGAATTGGAGATGAGTTGTAATCACTATTTTTATTTTGAATTATTGGGAAGAAGACAACAAAAATAATCCCCCTTCGAAGTTTACTAAAGACCTGATGCCATGGGATGGTGATGAGCAGCTGTCACTGTCCCACTTATGTCAGATTCCACAGGGCTGGGGATGGATCCAGCAATGCTGGGAATGCAGGATCACCAGAGAAAAGTGACATCCACCACGGCAAACATAAATCTCCCACATTCTGACAACAACCTGTGTCCTTATGAGGAATTGGTGAAGTTTTTAAATACCAAATCCTCTGTGCTTAAGAGTTCTTTCACACCTGTGACAGGGAAAGAAATACCATCACTACAAATGCAGTTGGATATATTTAAACAAGCTAAAATATGAAACCCTTTTCACACTTGAGAGCAGATATTCCAGCTTCTATCTGGGCATTAACATCCGTGGTAATGGAAATCTCTTGAATAAAACACACAGCCTTCTTGACAGAGAAATGCTGGGGGTTTCTCTCCCCTCTGAGTCAAAGAAAATAAAAAACCCCAAACAGTCAGAACAACCAACTTGTAGAAAAACTGAACACTGTCATCTGATACCACACAGCAGCCTCAGATAAATGTGTTTTGATGATTTGGAGCAATTGCTTTCAAAACAGAACGTGGTGTTGAAAAGGAGGCTGTACAAACATACTTTACATTGAAAGGCTTTGTGAAATTATACAAACTGTAAAAACTGAGAAATTTGGCCTCTGTTCGCTTTCCTTCCGCTCCTCGGGGTTGTTATTGCCTCATTATACAGTCGTTTGTACAATGTTTTGGCAGACATTTACTGTTGCATAAATTAAAGTCCCCGAATCTAGTCATGCCTACAGGTCTTTATGAAAATACCAGCAACATTTTTATTTGAATGTCAAAGTTTGTCAACCATTAAACTGATTGATTTTTCATTATGCTATTCAATAGAAGCAGCAATCTCCAGCCTGTATGCAACATTACTCAGAGAAAAAGATGCATCTTGGAAAAATCCTTCCTGCTTATTCTTTAAAATTGTCTCTTCACAAAGGAACTGGGTTTCAAGGCTGGCTTCAGACATTTATTGATATTTCAGCAAAAGATAGGATGCTGTATCTCAATGCTGGGAAACAGAATGAATTCATCTGTAGCAACCCCAAAATCCCAATAATACTAGAAAAACCTTTCCAGGTGGCTTTATAAGATAAATATCTACTGGTGTGAGGAAGAATAGGTTTAAGCCTCCCAGTGTGAAGCCTCCAGAGCATCCAGAACTCCAGCCACACCCTGCACTGTACATCAGGATCCACCAGAGAGCCCAGCAATGCAGACACCAGTCAAGTCCAGAGAACAATTTTCTTACCTTGTTTAATGTCAGTGTACTCTGCAAAATCCCCAAGGATGGCAGCCACTGAAGTGTCCAGATGGAACTCAAAACTTACCTCATATCCCTCTAAAACACCACAAGATTCCGAAGTTTACATCCAGAGCTGTATTTAGTTGTCTCCGTGCAAGATGAGCTGGTTCATCACTTCATCTGCTGCAGAAAATACTGCAGGAAATACTGCAGAAAATACTGCTGGAAATACTGCTGATAACACTGATGCTGAAAACCCAGGCTGGATGTTGGGGTGTCACAACAGCCCCTCCCACTTGGCAGTGCCCATCCATGGTCAGAGAAAATGTTATTCATCAAGTGCAAAGCTTGGAGCACAAACTATTTCATCACCTCTCACCAAATTGGACTCCCACCACCCAGCACACCCCATGTGCCCACAAAGGAGGGAACCAGCAGGATTTACATTTGTTTTCTTTACCTTCTATTACTTCCCACTTATTACTCAGGTATTATCCTTGGCTGGGCATCATTAAGCCTCCTTGATGGTATCTGAGTCAAAGATTAAAGAGTGTAGAGAGCACTATAAAAAGACTCATTTAATTAAACTGGGACGTGCTACGAAGTTTAGAACTTGAGGCCTACAAATACACATAATTCAAGCTGTAAAAAGGTAAATTAAGAACATGCATGGTCACTGTATATATACTGTATTTAGAAGTTAAGGACAGCAGGGAAATACTGTCAGAAACAGGGTCCTGCTTATTGAGTTTTGGGACAGGTATCCAACTCACTGCTTTTTTTTTAAACTGTCCTACAAAAGCCCATTTATGCAAGTAATATATTACAACTGCTCAGAGGAATGCCATGAAGAAAGAAACCCATGGAATTCATTGTCCCTACTAAAGACATTACACAGGGTACAAAATTCAGCAGTTATTTTGCACTTTATAACCACAAATAAAGCACATGTTCACATGTGTGGTAAGAAACTGAGAGGTGAAATGCTGCCTAATTACTTCATTTATAAGCAGCACCACAGAACAAAACTGGATAAGATTCTGCTTACTTAAATTCAGTGTTCCAAATCCCAATTATCTTCAAGGAAGACAATATTTCAAACTTCAGATTGGAGTTTTCTGAGATTCTTGCTTAATTTAGCCTATTTATTTTTTTCTTTCTCAAAGGAAATGAATTTTTACTGAAAAAAATTGTAATAATTAACCCCCCCCATGTTTAGTGCATTCAGCAGCATTTTTCAGATTCACTGGACCATGGACAACGAAACTGAAAGCTAATGTCAGGTTAGAGGAACTTTATTTTTAATTTAATAGCACAGTCAAAAGCACTTTACTACAAAAAGTTATGACTTTCATTATGTCTATAAATAGGCAACTTACTGAATTATCGCACAGAATGTTAATGACATTAGCATTAAGTCCTAATTAAACAATGAAGCAATATGCATTACAATCTGCCACCAAATATGCATAATCAGAAAAAGATTTCAAAATATAAGTATAATTTTATGTTATTTTTATTAAGCTGTAAACAAAGAGTTTGTGTTGATTGGTGAAACCTTATTTGAGAAACAGGGAAAATGTCAAAGACGGAAAAAGGGACTTGAATAACAAAGCATCTGCTATCCCAGTCACGTTCTAATAGTTATATTTGATTTTTTCCCTCAGAAAATCACTGGCACCTCTACTCAGGTAAGTATCATTAACACTGTTCATCTTCTTTCTCAAATACATTTACTTTTATGGACTCTCAAAAGGCTTGAGAAAATACCTGTCACTATTTTACATCTTTTTACTATGACGTTAAAGGGAAATGACTCAACCAAGTTCACTGAGGAAACCAGTGCCAGAACCAAAAAATACATCCCTTTCTCTGGAGTCCCAACTGGATCCATCGCCCATTGCTGGTGTTATGCCTCATGGGAGTCCTGCTCTGTTATTGTTTTTTGTAAAAGCCTTCTTTTCTGCCTTAAAAATGTCTGATGTGATTTTGAACAAGGTGTATCCGTTGTTATGTATTATTTCTGTACTCAAATAAGGAGTAGGAAAATACCTCATGACTTAGCTAATGAGTTGCTGTAAGAATCCCACAGTGGGTTCTCTCTGAATAATCTATAGTCTAAAAATGAGTCACTGAAGGTACTTAGCAAGGGCTTACACAGATTTTTGCACAGGAGAAAAGGGTGAATTCACTGGATAATTTATTTCCAACAAAGGACTCAGCCATGACTTGCAGTGACTTTCACGCTACGGAAAAGTTCCCAGAGCAGGAAGTGTTTGGTTCCATCGGGTGACAGCTGCTCTCTCATCATGATTAAATGGCTTTCCCTTGGGTGAGCTCCAGAAATATGCTCGGGTTTGAAGCAGAAGAGATTCAGAATTCCACATTGGCCATTATGCACAGAGGCTAAAACAGCCCAGGAGTGTTTGGGTTTGGGATTTTTTCAAGTTTAGGTTTGAAGAGAAGGCTCTCGCATCCTTTCCCAGACTCGAGTTCCCAGTGATTAAAAAGTGGCTCCTCACTCTGGACATTCAGCTCAGGTACAACAGACCAGCAACCACCAAACTGGTTTTAGGGCTTGTGAACAGGCCCTGAGGTGCCAAGGAGCTGCAGTCCAGCACAGTGTTATCCAGATGTTTTATCCTTACCAACCTCACAGCTCCAGGATCCAGACAACGATCACTTCCAACACACAAGCATTTCTCAGTCCAGCTTCATGCTTAGACCAAAAAAAAAAAGGAATGAGAGCTCATGAAAATAGGCTCCCTGAAGTTGGAGCAGCAAAAAAGCACCTATAAAAGCCAAAGCCACGTTTGCTTGACACCAGTGGTGATTGTTGTCATGCAGCAACACCTCAGAAGAGAAGCCTCCTTGTCTGAAAGGACAGATGGGAGTGTCCATAGGCTTTGGCACGGCCCAGACTGTACAGAATGCAGGAACAGCACTAAAGCCTTCTCCAGAGACCTAAATATACTGTGGATTATGGGGTAGCACTTCAGAAGGAAGTATGAGACCCTGAAAATCTGTATCTAAAAATAGGGGTGTTCTGAGACTTCCTAAACTGTTTAGTCAAATACACCTGGGTCTGATCTCCACCCAGGCAGGCACCTTCCATCTCTTTTGTCAATGTATGCAAGCAGTGTAAAACATATTGCCTGTTGGAATTGTGACAGGAAGAGTATTTTCTATTGAAGTCCCCTCTGATCAGAACTCCCATGCAGGCAACAACTGCATCTTCCTGATACTTCACTGTCAACTTTGTAAATCTCAGATGTCACTGAGATTTACAACATTCCTGCTGGGCTCCCCAGCCAGATTTGGAAGAACCACTCACTCTTACAAACAGGAACTGGCAGCCTGTAAATAAACATAATGGTGGAATTGCTAATAAGCTCTATTTCCACCAAGAGTAATTCTGTTGCTGGAGATGAGGCTGACAACATGAATTCCACATGGCTGACCATCTCCTACCACTCACCTCTACATCCCAAACTATCCTTCTACGGGAACTTTGCATCACATTAACAAAGTTCTTCAAATCATACACCTAAGTTAAGATTTCCATCTGATTATTAAAGCAATCTTACTCTTAAACTGGGTTGCAATAAATGAATGTGTTATAGCAGTGTCACAAACTTCCAGTGTCACAACTACTTGTACATCTTACCAAAGATATCTGGCATTACTACTTATCCATGGCATTCAAACAACTGCACTGCCATCACAACTCTCCCACATATTTTTGACAGTTACCTGTAACACAGGTAATTCTAACTTTTGGACAATCTACAGTGGTTGATTTCTGCAAAAGTTTAAATGCTAAACTTTCACGAGTTAATGATTTTGTCATAAGATATAAACACACACACACAAAGTTAATTAATACTCTTTCAGAAAAATTGTTAGGAATGGTACACGCACACAGACCATCTAAGTTCCATGATCTGATCTCAGCAAACTGCTCCCCTCATGAGAAAATTAGCAACTGCATTAATGGCAGTCACAAAATCCTCAGGAAAAATAAGAAAGGACACAAACAGCACACAACCCACCAGAATCTGCAGAGATTATGAACAATTAATGGCTAAAGAGAACACTCATTGTGGCAGAAAAACCAGGGGAGATCTCTGGAGAAGTTTAGGGTAGTTCCAAACATGGAAAATTTTACTTAAAAGAGGATGAGTTGCTACTCATATAAAATTGTCAGATAAGTAAAACCCAAAGGTGTACTGCAGAGGATTATATAAAATATCTACAGCAGTAACTGACTGAGCAACAACATACACAATACAGAATGGATAAACAAACCTACAGACAAACAGTAACACTCTTATTTGTACTGCCAAGGTATTGAAACACGTTTGAGTGCTGAGGAAATGAATTTTACCCTTTCTCCAGAAGAGGTTATGGATTGTAAGTGACCCAGTCTCTTATTGTGTGAAAGCAGCACATTAATACTTCTGACTTGTCATTAATCAATACATTACTGGCAAATTATTCCTGAAATTAAGCTGTTGCAACTCACATTGCTGATGCAAAAAGATTTGGAGGGGACAGAGAGGAGCCTAAAATACAATGAGGTCTGAAGCCAAAGCAGCCATACAACCTCCTGAGGGTGGAAAGGGGTTTGGTCCCAGCTATGTAAGGAGAAATGTTAGGGGAACTATGACAAGACTCAGTCTGTATGGAAAATACAGAACACAATGTAAAAGATAAACCTCTGAAAATTCCCCAAATCCTCTTCAGAGCACTCCAGTTAAACAGCACACGCTCCATCACATTCCCACACGGGGGCTGACAGTGCCTGCATGTTTCTGAATCAGCAACTCCAACACGAAGGTATTTTTTCCAGGGGTCAATTTTCCCATTGATGCAAGGAGGATTTACACATGCAAGTCCCATTAACATTAACAGGAGTTACCCACATAAATCCCCCTGCAATGAGAGGAGAAAGGACCCCATAGTCTGCAAGGATCTAAGTTCTAGTGATTACCTGTCAAATGGCCCTGAGCATCATCATCACCAGAAAAAGCAGACGAAGCAGCTTCATGGCTGAAAAGCCCTCCAAAGGAGCAGTAACTACCTGAGTCCTACAGATAAGGCAACACAACAGCAGAGGGGAAAATGGCACAAAATGGGCTGTTTGATTATTAAGGGTTAATCCAATTAACCAACTTAAAAAGAAAGTACTCATTAAGGAAGGAATTCAAACATATCAAAGCACTCCTTAGAAAAAAAAAAGGTGTGAATATTGTATGAGCTCCAAGGTGCTTGAAGGATAATACAGCTACTTGTTTAAAAATTCAATTAACCTTATCTTTCTTTAACTTGATTTATTAATAATCCTACAGATAAATTGCCAGTTTTTAAAAAGTCATGTTATCTTTTGAATACATTGTGTATGACAAGCCTTAAAAACGACTTCAAATCAGCCTAACCCCGACTTTGTGTGCTTTAAGAAAGAACAAAATGCAGTTCAGAGCATGATTTCTGTAAAATACAACAGTCTTATCTACTGCTACTGTGAGTGAGCTATTGGGTACTCAAGTACCATGGGAAAAACATTTGATGTTTCCATTCACCCCATGAGAGAGACATGAAAACAGTTTTTAAGCAATCAATGTAGTGTAAAGTCACAGCCCACAACTTGTAGATCATTCCATCAGATCTGAAATCAAATCTGCAATATTTCCAACTTGGCATCACGTGGACACGAAGCACCAAGATCCAACTTTATATAAATTGGCTGACTTGGATAAACATGCTGTCACACATGTGAACTTCAGTCTTACTGCAGATCCTGAAGGCAGACAACAGAATTACCAGGAAATCCCAGCTAACAGAAGAACTGCTTTTCTCTGAAAACAAATGAAAAGGACACACAGAACAATGCACTTGCAAGCAAACCTTTAATTTTCATCAAACAACGTCCTTGTAAACATAGAAGATGAGAAATCCTATGATCCCTATTTCTGAGAGACAAACAGGGACTAGTCCTGCACTTAGTTCTTTTACAGATCTGTGGATGTTAACTACAATCACCAGACACTCATGCTTTCCAATACACTGAGGAATTACAGCTAAATGAAGAGGCAGCCTGTTGATTACTAGATATAAATAACTGCTCAATCACAAGCATCCAAAGGTTACAGTTATTTAACACTGGAAACATTTCAGCCAGGGATTTTCTGAGGACTTTGGGATTCAGGTACATACACACAGAGCTATCCTGTAAACAAAGGATGCAAACACTAAGAACCCAGGTTCTGAACTAAACCGGACAGGGCACATGGTGCAGGACAAAGTGAAGGTAACAGTTATGCTGTAAAAAAATAAATAAATAACCTTTCTGGCCTGGAGCCACTTTCAAGGCAGGCAGGGGCACCAGGGAACTGTACAGACCTGGCTGTGGCACGTCCAGGCAGCGCTGAATAGTCATCACTCCATGGCATTTTTAATTTACTTACAGTATTTAAGCACTGCTGGAACTGTATCACGTTCAGGTAAAAGTTTAAACCCCAACTCATCAAAACTCACTGATCTACTGGGTGCACATTTTAAGGTAAATCTTTAAGTACATGATAAATACTTTTTATCATCTGAATATCTGATTTCAAGCATTGCTCAGAAGAAGTGCAAGTTTAATATGGTCATTTACAAGAGCTTTCTCATTTTATATTTTTATCATACAAACTAGGTTTATAAATACTTCAATACATTTTATTGTATAAATGCTTCATGATTTATCATTACAAAATGCATAGTTTACAGCTATCACACTAATTTTAATCCTATTACTTGAGATCAACACAAACCTTTGGAATTATCTGCTGAAACTTCTCTCCACCACCACAAAATCCCTCAACAGATGATCATCTAAACTTCTCAGACCCCCTATTTCAAAACATTAACTACTGTCTTTCTAAAGGTCCAAACACTGCAACAAATCCAGGGAAACCAACCCAGGTATGCTCCTTTTATGACTTGGAATTTTGTTGGGAAATCTGGCATTGGGTTTAAATTGTGCTATTTTCCTGACTACAGTAAATTAATTCACCAATGAAAATGTGTGATCTATTAGATCTTATCAAAAAAACCCTGAATGTAAAATTGTTCCATGTGAGGAGCATCTTTTGGATTATATTTGCTTCTAAATTATGGCATTGGTTCCAAAACCATAAAAGAAAGCCACTCCAGAACTGTCACTTTTATTGCCTTCCAGTTCCATTCATAAGAGCACTGAAGGACAGGTTGTGAGCTCACCCTCACTTGTTTAATCAGCACAGATCCAAGGATTCTTAGCAGAAGATCATCTCATTGATAAGAAACTTGCACTTTTTTCCTTTTGCTTAGTGTTGACTTGTTGCCTGTTTAGAAGATGGAGGATTCCTTCAAAAAATGTAAAACAAAACCAAATTCTCTTGATAAATCCTATTTTAGCACTTTAAATCCAAATTTGTTCTGGATTTTTTGTTTAGCTACAAACCCTGTTGGATCTGGTGGACCTATGAATGGCTCACTATCAATGGAACTACTTGACAAAGATGATTCAAGCTGAAGGGAAGTAAGGCCATAGCAAATACCACAGCTCTGGGGGTTTTAAACCTCTTTTTCTTACTCTTACTCCCTTATGTTCTAGTTTGGGTCAACCTCCTCTTCTACTAAGAGAACACTGTTCACTCACTCACTCATTCATTCATTCATTTATTTATTCACTCATTCATTCTTCCTTTGTAAGAGCAGCAGCTCCTCCACCACTGCTCTCCTCAGCTGAGGGTTCAGGTTTTGTCTCTGCTGGATTACTCAATCCAGTTTCTTCTGGCTCAATCTCATCTTCATCATAAATAATATCTTCTGGATTGGGTGGTGGTGGGCAGAATTCCTCTGCTGGAAACATTTCTTTGAAAATAGTCTCAGCCTATTGAGAAAAAAAAAAAAAGAAGGAGGTAAACTTTCCCTTGAAATGTAAAACCTTGAGGCAATACTGTACAGATATTCAAGATTAACCTCCATCCTTTCAAATCAATAGTGATTTAACACTTTGACAGTCTTGTAAACACATGGGAAATCCATTCCTTCTTGCAGTCCTCAAGAAAGAAAAAGCAATTTATCCTTTTACATTGTTCTACTGGGGAAGTCACAGCACAGGGTTTTGGGAGAAGTGCTGGTCATTCTACTTATATGGAGAACGAGGAAGGGGATTTTTTGCAAGCAAAATGATCTTTTTATCTATAAAAGTATCTCATGTTGCAGTCAAATGCAGACCATGGGAAAGATTTTGCCTCTTTCCAGAGAGAGGGATCCATTTCACAGCACAAGCAAACCCAAGAAATTGCATATATGTACAATCCACATCATATCTGCACAGCTTTCCTTCTTAAATTTAAAAATTGCAAAAAAATTCCATTTCTGTTTTTCCAAACAGCTCAAACGTGGCTCAACTGACAACTACTCTCACCCAGTGCAGAAAAAGCAGACAAACACTTCCTAGGCAGTTCTCAACAATTATTCAGTGCAATTAGTCAGTGAATATCCACTCCAAAAATGGTCAAACAATTAGGAGGTTGAACAAGGAAAGAAATTCTCAGTATGTTATGCAGGACATCATGACACTGATTATAACTGAACAATTTAATGGCACAGAGTGCTTTCAAGTCTAACAAGTTTTTAAGTTAACTTTATCCAGCTGAAGTAATACAGAATAAACAAGAATAAATCAGGAATTCTTTCACTGTAACACTTTGATATTTGTAAATAATTAAGGTAGCAAATAGTTCCCTCAATATTTAGTAGTAAAGTCTATCAGCTGAAAACTGTGTGTACAACTGAATTCAGCATTAAGACACAAGCATGTAATGAACTTGTATACTCTAATTTGATAACTGAAGTTGAATAACACTAAATTTTGCTCCTGTTTTGTGGACAAGCTGTGTGGGCTTTCATAGCAACTTTTACAGGGACCACTACTAAACTAAGACGAGCTGGAAACACAACACACTTGAATAACTCTGAAATCCTTCCAGATATAGAAAACAAACATAAACAGGTTAAAGGACAAATATTGGCCTGACAGTTTTAGTGCATCCTCTCATGAACATGAAGATGCTTCAGAAATCTGAGATACTTCAGGGAACACATTACTTTAAAACATAATAATTCATGTCAGGTTGCAGCAGTGAAAAGTAGAAAACTGGAAGCCAGATGCTTTCCTGGATCCACACATACAGGATTTGAAGGAATCCTAGCTGGCATTTTCATTGCATTTAGCCTGTCCTCAGGGCAAGGAAATGCAAATATCAACATTAATTCTGTATCACACTCAAAATTTAACAGTAAATTATACTACAACAAGATGGAGTAATTTGTATACTGAGGTGTAGATGGATAGTTGCCCATGAGGAGTTGTGATGTCTTGCCTTCTAAATAATGTACCATCAATGCAACAAATAGAAGTTAGTAATGTTAATGGTAATGAACAAATAAATCACTGCAAGTATCATTTAAACACTAATCCCAAAATTATAAGGGGAAATTAGATTCAATTTTCCCAGCTATCTCCAAGACTAATACACACAGTGGGGTTTTGTTTATTTTTTAGAGTGTTCTGATCCATGAGTTTGTAAATGTTCCCTGTTTGGAGATTCCTATCCCGCTGCCAGGAAGATGACAGGGATTTGGGGGTGGAAGGCACACCAGCTTCCAGCTGTTTTCCTCCTCCACTTGTCTAGAAGGTCCCTGGCATGGTGTATTCCAACTGGGACTTCTGCTGCATCTTCACCCTACTGTTCACTCTTCTTACATATGACTTTGAATTATAAAAACATTTTCACACTAAAATATTTGTCACTTCAAGTAGTGACCACACGTTTCAAAACTTAAATCAGGTTCAAGAAAACATAGCCTCTCTCTCTCTGTCTGAAAGGCAGCAATTCAGGCTCTGGATGGTTCCTCCTCTGAGATCTCCTTGGATCTCTCACTGATGGTCACCAGACTGAACACAGAGGCTGAACTGCAGCACCAAGAACATTTAAACAGGGTTTGATCTATACCACCATTACTCATTGGTAAGAAAAAGGGTTCTTCAGGGAAGACAAAGCTGAATGCTACAAAAGGTGGCTATCAGAATTAAAAACAGGCTAAGTGTATTTAAACAGCTTTTAATTCGCACTGTTTTAAACAGTTTAAAAACATCTAATCTAGAAAGAAATTCATTTATGATTTAAAACTGCTACCATAATAATTGTCTTGCATTATTTTTGGTCTTTACAGTTCTTTATCCCTCTGGGAAGCAAATTTTTGCCTTGTAAAGCAAAATGAAGGGTACTATTAGCCCTTAATGACACTGTTCTGACCCTGCAGTTCAGCCTATGTCAGCCTTTCCACTTCAAAATCTTATTTTTAAGAGGTTTATGACTTAGTCATAAAAAAATCCAGCAACTGGTTAGAAGATGGCATGTACATTGTCTGAGCATGGCCATTAAAAAAACAGCTTTAAAAATGACTGGTGCCAGTTAATCCTCCAAAGATGTAAAGTGTTCTCTTGTCTATGAAGGCCCCTGACAACACAGGCACTGCTGGGGTTGATTTGACTGAGAATTTGCACCTTCCTTATGGAGGTGGATCTCTGAAGGGAAGGGGGAGCATTCCTGTGGTTCTCTTCTGTTGAACAGGTTCTAATTTACACATTTGCATGATCTTGTTGTCTTCTGCTCAACTGTGGTGGGGAAGGCACAGTGAGAGGTGCCACAGGAGGTTCTTTCTGAGGATCTGGTGTTCCTGCACACTGTGCCACACAGAAGGTGCTGTCTCACCAGCTCTGATCTCCCCAGTTTTGTTCAGAAGGCTTTCACTCCTCATCTCCCACTTCAAAGCACTGGGGGTTTGTTTCATCTGGAGCACTACTGGGTTCTCAGTTCAAGGTTCCAGTTATCAGGGATCAGATCTGCACCCAAATACTGAGAACTAAAACCCAGAACTGTGATCTGGTGTCAAATACTATCCCTAAGTCACAAATAGAACAACATTCCCCTCAATTCCTTCAGAGACACAACTACGCCATCATTTTTAAATACAGTGAAATGAAGGCAAAGAGAAGGTAAACTGAGGCAGGAATTTATCTACCACATTAGTGATTATGCTGGGTTTTTCCCCAATAGGTTTGTGGTTTGTGACTATGTCCTGTAAGTATTAAACTTCTTTGATGATCCTTCCAATTTGAACTAGGATTGTGTGACTTTTGACCTGTACTGGACTCTCTCTCTAACCTTTCAGGTGAAAGACAGTGGCTATTTCCTGATCTTTCCAGCTACCTGGTTGTATAATTTTGGAGAGTTATCATCTATATTTCTGCATAAAGCAGAATAAGCCAGACTTAAGTCTTGAAAATGAAAGTTCTGCAACCAAAAAACTGATGTGCCCAACCTGTTTGACAGCACAGTCATTTCCTAAAGCAGAGTCTGGCCCAGAACAGACATAAACGTTTGGGGGTAAGCCAGAATAGGAATTTCTGTCAACTCCTGAAGAATCTCTCATGTTGAAGTAGACTGCCCAGAGGACTCTAGGTTTCTTCAGTTCTTCATTTTCAGTCTC
The DNA here is from genome assembly GCF_003984885.1 of Neopelma chrysocephalum. Lineage (NCBI taxonomy): Eukaryota > Metazoa > Chordata > Aves > Passeriformes > Pipridae > Neopelma > Neopelma chrysocephalum. The sequence continues at coordinate 871,916 of NW_020897743.1, forward strand.
TGAAAAGAAAAAAAGTGTTTGCAGTAATCAGCATTCTTGTGTGATATGGTAAATATATAATCTAGCATACTAAAAGTCAAATTTTTAACATGGAATTACTGTACTAAAGGATTGTTTTCTTTAAAAAGACAATTATTTTACTTTCCACTTTTTTCTGAGATTCTCTTTCATCATACTTTTTCTTTCTTTTCCAACCATAGGCATGTAAATTCTACTTACTCTGTACACACTATGCCACACCAGAACCAATGATCACCTGCAAGCCTCCTCCCGAGGAGCTTGGTCTAAATTGAACACCTTTCCACTTCACATTATCTGTTTTACTGGGGATAAACTCCAAGAGCACAGGATGGGCTGAACAATCCCTCCCTGGGCAGTGCCAATTTGAAGGCATTGCATTCCCTATGCAAAGATATTTTTGATGTTTAATTTTTCCTCCCTTCCCACATAATAGTTTATCTCTGTATAGGAACTCTTCCCCCTTGCGTGCATTTAGACTGAGAGTGTTCAAGACAACCTAAGGAGATTAACTGATGCTCATGGTTTAAATAAAAAAATCCACAAATAATACATCACCCCCAAATTAATTGAAGAACAGAAAGAATTCTGATAAAGAATTACCAAACCCCAGATATTCTGTATTTGAAATGTGTGACACACAGTACAGAGAATCTCTAAATTGTGAAACTGGGGCTAAATGAAAATAAATGACTAACTTGTATTTATCTACAATTACTGAGCTGCAATGCTCATCATGAATACAAAATGATCCTGAATTACATCTTCCTTGTTCATAATCTGTACCTTCCTGCAGTTACTCTGTACATTCCTATAATCCCTCTGCACACAGGCAGAAAAGCCTCTGGGAAGATGAAGGTCACTTTTGAACAGACCAGAATGCAATGGAGGAATTCACAACACAGATTCTTAGCTTAATAGATACTATTTGTTTGGTATATTTGCTGTCCTCTTTTTGGTATTTTCCCTCCTCTAAAATAAATGAAGCTTGTAAAAGACCTTGTGAGATTTACTTCTTTCCAAGAAAGAAACTTCTAGATAACAACAGCATTCAAAACAGTATTTTAAAGCAGTTGAATTAGAAAAAAAAGAGATAAATCTATGCTATTCCTTCAGTATCTTTTTATAACTGTCAAATAGTTAAAAAAAATAGGTGCTACCCATACTGAACAGTTTGAAATATAAATTAAATTCATCAGCCTGTGAAAGTCTGAGCCTTAATACAGGGCAAGATGCTCTTTAATATATTTAAAAGTTCACATTGCTCATAAAAGTTACTTCTTCCTCATTTAGGCAGGAAAATGAATGGAGTCCTCTTCTCCAGGTGACTTTGCCTCTTTGACCTGCCATGGCCCAGTGCTCACTTTATCTGGTGATTCATTTTCAATAACTCCAACAGTATTTGTTCTGACATTTTAATTAAAATACGACCACTACCTCATCCTGATGATAAAAAGGCCCATGTGTCAGGGAAAACTAGCTTTTCAGTGCCTCAGCGCACCTGAGGACCCCTGTGATCACAGAGTTTCTCCAGAAGAATTTCAGTCAGGTTCTAAACAATATATCATTTCAGAACTGGATCATTTTACACATTAAGATTAATGCTCCTCCTCCCCAAATGATTAAAAGACACTAAACTGCCAGCTGATCTTCTCTTCACCCAGGTCTTTGAAACATGTGGCACTGCCTTGAAAATTTAAGATGTAAGTTAAATATTAGAGGTTGGAAATTAGCAGGCTCTAAGTTAACAAACAGCAACATGAAAAGTGTTTGCAACCCTCCAGTCGAAAAAAGTTACCTGCACTATTACCTGTACTCTACATATTGTAGGCAAACCAATTATAAAGATTATAAAATATTTCCACATCACAGTAACTTGTATTTATAGCAACATAACCACTGTCACTGACAGCTGAGCATTGTTTCCTCACAGAACTCTGATTTACTGTCTTGAAGCATGGATACTATATTTAAAAATGCTTTGCAAGGCTTAGACACAGCACCATCTATATGCACACGACCTATTCTGTGAGCATTACCAAAAATATGATTAAATACAAGATCTCGGGATTAAATTTCAAAAACTTGTGTGAAATTAGCCCAAAGTATCTCAGGGACAATTTCTAGGCAGCACCTGCTTTGTCAACAGCTGCTTTGCTCTGGGGCTGTGAAATTTTCCATCTCAAGGCCAAAGTTCATGAAAGCAGCTGGCAAGGTTTCCTTGAATTTAGGGCCAAATAATTCATTACTGAAAATTCCTGGAAATCTATCTTTCTGGTAACAATATGTAACAACTTTATGCTTCCATGGCTTCAAGCAGAACCCAGAGAATTTCACATAAGGAAATACTTGAAGACAACAAAAGGGTGAGCATCAGCCTGAGAATAACAGCAGGCAAAGAAAACTCAGCAGCTTCCAGCCCTGAGCACATGTGGCAGCGGGAGGAGAAAGGCAGATCACAAACTCTTGGGGTTTTGATAACTATTGTCAGGGATACCCAGGTGACAGAAACCACTAAAACAGGACAGTGTGAAAACACCAGCTTCAAAAACATTTCATTTCACTCCTGCAGCCCTGGAAGGTGTGCTGAGAAGGAAATATGTTTCATGGTAAAAAGAAAGCGTGACAATGAAGAAGGTCTCAGACACTCACAGCCTCTGGGTACTGAAGTTAAACCACAGCTGGAGAAGACCTGGAACAGCAGATCATGGAATACAACAACCCCAACATCTGTCTAATCAATCTCACTCCCAAGATAAATCCCTTGACTTTGAAATGCTGATATCTCAAGAGCAGCTCACCATTTGCTGCCTCTGATGATGGATTCAGATGCTCAGTAACAGGTATTTTAGTTACGAGGTACATTACATTTATTACATTTATTATTTAAAATAATATCTTAATACTTCATTTATTTATTCTTACCTTTTTCTGCATTTACATTGAATAGCTTCTGTACAACAGGCTCTAAATCTTCCCTTGCAGTTTGAGTTGATGGACAGGTTAAATGGACTAAATCTGTTGAAAGAGAACACAAACTAATTACAATCACCAATACAGAGACAGATAAATAACATTTACAATTTTTAAAAGGCACAGCAGGCTTTTAGAAATCACAGTTCTTCATATAAATCACTTTGTTTAACCCAGGGAAGGGCTGTATTATGGAAATACAGTGTATATACAGCACACAGTATAATACAGTACAGCTGTATTACTTGTGAAAATTCAGTTTTGCTTGAATAATGTGGATTTGATATTTAGATTTCTTGCTAATGTACTTGTTTTCATGAAAATAAAAGTTGCTAAACTATTCCTTTACTTGTTCTGCTTTGAAAACTTATGAAATTGTGGACTCCTTAAAAAAGATACTCACTTGATGCAGCTCCTGGCCTCTTTTCTGTTCAGACACAGAACCAGCTGCTCTGCTGGATTTTACAGCCATTCATTCAGGTATTTAAAAGCCTCATCTTAAAACTTTTCATAAAACCACCTTAACAGACTCATTTGCTACTGGAAACTCCTCAGTACAGAAGTATCCACCAGAGAATCACGAAGAAATTTAACATAACTCTGTACAAAGTTTGGACTGATTAATTTTTTCTTCATTACTGTAAATTCCTGATCCATTTCACAGCAATGCAGAGCTGGGGTATTATTTTAAATCTATATGGCATTTTTCTCTTTTCCCTCTGAAGCCTGGCTGGTTTTGTTGTCATTATTTTCCAGTACATCACACAGATATTAAATAGGTTTCCTGCCCAGTTTGACAGTGGTTCCATGAGGACCAGAAATTTAACCCTTCATGCTCCTCTTCCTTTAGGTTGCACACAAACAGATTATATTCAAACATTAATATTCATTTTTTATTCGACCCAACCCAAACCTTCTGCCTAAAAGGAATATGTACTAAAAAAACTACAAGGAAACTGGTGGTGATAATGAAAGTGCCCCTGTAACCTTAACTAGTTGTTTACAATCCCAAACAATGGGATACAATTTATTTTTTTCCTCAAAAACAGCCAGTTATAAATCACTAAAGTTCACATCATTTACTTTCTCTAAAATCTTTTTTATTATCTTTAAGGTTATGGCCGTGAGTCCCAGTCATCAGTATATATTTTGATTATATTTGATTTACTCAGGTATAACTGCATTAGTTACAGTGGTTGCCAACATTTGTCTTCAAGTAATTCTTGCAGCCAGAAGAACGATGAGTTTAGTTCATGATTTCATCATTACAGTCTCCAGTTTTAGGGCAAGTGAAGGAGTTTGGTTCCACTCAACTGGCAATACAGATGATGTGCCTGTCATTTCTGCAGTGTGATCAAAGAGTGGATGTATTTGTATACTTATCTTAAATAATTGTTCCAAGGAGAAATCAGTCAGGTTAAAACCCATTTGCAGATAATGATGTAAAAGTTTTTTAAAAGATTATGAAATATGTTCCATAACTGGAACTCAGCTATGCCTAATATAGAACTTTATTATTTCAATACATGAAGACAAATTTCATTAAGGAAGGCAGTACCTTCTCTTCTGAAATGAAAGGAACTTATGGAGAAAAGTAAATAACTGAAACCTTAATATTTCAGCACCATAAAAACCTTCATGAAACTAGTAATTTATATTTGTTGGACATCAATCCTTCTTTAGTTTCACTTCCTGCTATATATATTTTGTGAACCTTTAAATAAAAAAAAAAAGCAGCTATTTAAGGGATAATTAATAACAACATGCCTTATGGCACTAAGTTCTTAATTACAGGCTTATAACTTTTTTTATTATTATTTAAGTAGGAAATATAACTTTGAATGACTTCATCATTTAGTTCACTCTTCTTTCATATGCAAAGAACTGAGTTCAAGCCTAGGTAACAGTAAAATAAATTGGTTATTATTACAGTTACTTATTTTTTGTTAGGTCACCTCTAATTCTATTTATCTTCCACAAGTGTCCCAAATGGGTCATCTACTTAACAGAATTCAGCAGAAGAATTTAGAAAGAAAAATAAATACCCAGTAAGAACATTTTGTTGCTCATTTATTTCCAGTTCACATAAAATACCAACAACTGAGTCCTAAAGCTCTGTACATAGAAAACTGTTAATGCAAATACTGGGATGGCCCTTCAGAAAAGGTGATTGCTCATATTTTTAGAATTAAAGCATCTAATGCGGTAACAAAGTTCTGAGAAGAATTTTTATAATTTTACCTCAAACATATCATGATATGTCTATCATGATATATCTCCTCACCTATGCTCATAAAGGGACATAATCCCACCTCCAACCACAACTTCCAGAAGATAAAAAGCTCCCACTGTACCATTTTCAGTTTAGTTTCAGAGCTGACAGAGTCAAAGGGGAAAACCCTCTTGACTTACACGTGTCCTTCATGCAGGTCATGGTTGAGGAGCACAACTCAATGACACAAACTGCTGGTTTGCCCAGTTCCACGGGAGGCACTGTCAGGATGGAAACCTGGGAAGCAGAAGAGCCTGTGGTAAAGCAGAGTATGGTGGAGGAGGAGGCAACCAGCACAGTTCTCAACACAGGAATAACTGCAGACAGGGACACAATTTGGTTTGCTGGTTTACTAGCACAGAAGAACCACAACAGTGATTAGTATCCTTAATTTTAAAGGACTGCAGAGGCTGATGAAGCAGAAACATTTAAGGAAGGATCTGGCAGTGAACAGTAAGAACTTCCAACAGTAAAAGAGAATGTGGAAGAAAAAGGAACTTTGAATGAAGTTTAGACAAGATAAATAATTAACAGTTAACAGAATACTAAGATAAGGTAACAGTTTATTACAAAGCAATCAAAAAGCAAGCAAAATAAATTACCTTAAAGACAGCAGCTTAGAAACTCTATTAATTATAGTGTGGTTTTATTATTTTATTTTTAAATTCCCAAATCTTCGTTTGCGAAGCCTAGCCATGATGATGATTTATATTAAATATAGTGTCATTTTCCAAACAGGAAAATCCAAGTAATTGAACTAAACTAAACTAAAATTTGTAACAGTTTTATAGACTAAAACAAATTAAACAATTACTGGTAATTCTAGCAGAAACAAAACCATGAATTAATTCCTCCCACAATTAAATATTAATGCATACAATACATAAAGACAAGTGATACAAAATTGGTGTGTACCTGCTGCTCTGGATCTGTGTTTAGTACAGATTGATCTGTAATGAGCACTGCTCTGGAGATCTGCCTACAATTAAATAAAAGAAATATGTAAAAATAATTATATAAAAAAATATAATTTTGTAAAAATAAAACACGTAAAAAATAGCAATTTGGAATAATAGTTTTGGTAATACCAAGGTTATTTCACCATATAATCTTTATTAATGTGATTCTTAGCGGGCTATTTTGCCTGTTGCTGAAGTAGGAACACATCTGGAACATTAATGCACTATTTTCAGTGACCAAACTAGATGATGAGTCAATGCAGTTGTATAAAAAAGCTTGAATATCCTTTTGATTTAAAAAAACCATCTTTTGTCTATTTGACCAAGATTAGCAGCAGCATGTTCCAGGACTTCAATGTTCCAAGCAGCACAGGACACTTGGGATTAAGGGGAAATAACAGCAGGGAGATCACGAATTGCAGTTTCTGCTCCTCCAGTGCCCAGGATTATTTCTGCACTGCACTCACTGCTACAGCTTTGCTAATAATATCTGCACTGCTTTGAAGGCAAAGGCAGATATGTCCAATTGTTTCATACCTGTAACACACATTTGTGCATGTGCTCTCTGACAGGTAACTGTCTTCCACAATAAAATAGTTGGCACTTATTCTTTGTCCAAAATGATCCACTATTGCTTTGCATCTGTTTAAAAGAAACCAAACCACAATAAGAAATTTCAATATAGGGTAACAAAAGCATGCATAAGAACATTTATTGATAAATAAATAAAGCAAATCAGCTTTACTTAACTTTTTCTTCAGGTATGAAAATCACCTTTTAAATTAAATTCTTCTGAATGGCTTTATCAATGTTTCAATCAATTTAACATACAGGACTCAAAACAGTCAATTTTACATATATTCCTATACTCAAATTCAACAGGTGCCTTGAAAACAGTAACTAAAAGAAATGTAAGAGTACAAGCAGTGTTTTAACGCATAGCATTACCAGAGTTTCAAATTCTGTTCAACATGTGCTTCACTTGCAACTTTAAGAAGTTTTCCCATACTATTAATTTCAGTGATTTCATTCTCAAGCTCTCATTTGAATACTGCAAATAAACAAGGAAATGGAGCTGCTGCAGTTCATTTCTAATTATAACCTTTCTTATTGTTTATGGAACAATTTCCCTGCCACCCCCCAACCATTATCAGAGGGGAAAGGTTGATTAAATGTCATGTTGCATCACTCAAAGCCAGCAAAAGCAACGACACGTTTCATTTTCCTGCTAAGTGTTGTTTCCTCTCCTTTGTTCAGGAATAGCATCAGGTCATATGTGTGATAAGATTTTAAACTGAGAGAGAGGGAAAGAGAGTGCTTTAATTTCAGTCCCACTTCACTTCAAAGGGTGATGCTGAGAGAATTTCTTTCAAGTGCTGCTCCCAAATCCAGCAAACACTTGTGCACTGACATTATCAGGTCTCTGTCATCTGATCTGTGTTGGGACAATGAATCATCCCGAACCCTCCATTGACCTTCTTTCAATGTGTCGAGATAAAAGGATGAAAATTAGAATCCATCTCCTTGCAGTGCCACGAGTTATAAATGTACTTTATAGGGCTCATTATCCAAACTAATGGACTAAGGGCGACATCCTTGAAATGGACTCAGCAGCACTGCCAGAGCCAGCCCGCAGTATTTCAGATATGTAAATTACTGTGTTTGCTACAGCTTTTTATTACAGATGTATAAATGTCCATTTGTCACATCTCTTCCATTTTGAGACAGAATTATGTAATTGGAAACATGTGTAAAGTGTGATCAACACAAAACGCCTCCCGTTATTATGGAATTTTATCATACATACCCCCAAAAGTGACCTACAATAAACACAGAGAAAAGCAACAACAACAAAAATATGATTCGTGCATTCAATGTGCTTTTTCCTCAGCCTCAGAAATATGATGTGGTTTTTATTTTCCAACAGAGCATCAGAGTTCTACCAATAACACGGGATGTTCTGCAAACATATTAAAACAGCAGACCTGGTACACTACATAAAAAACAGGTATTTTAAAGTGTATTACCAAAACCTTAAAATAGGGATGTCTAGAAGTTTCTATACTTTCACCCTGTCTTCCCTGAATCCTGTTTTCATAAACTATTAAAAGTACTATAGAAAAATGAGAAAAATAATTGTAGAGTTGGGGATGAAATCTACTGTTCTTTGTATGTACAGGTATGGGTAGGAAAATGTGAAAAAGCAAAGTGAGCTATGTCTAGAAAGGAGTTGGAATAAACTTTGGTGATATTTGGGGGCTTTAAATTAAATGCAAAACTAAAAGTTTGAGAAGAAAACCAAGGTTGCAGATAAAAGTATAAATTTCCCTTACAGGTACTAAACCAAGAATATTAAAGATAGTGAAAAAATAATTGCATTAAGACATGGGTGAAGCCTGGAAGGCTGTGGAAGATGCTCTAAAATGAATCCTCCACAATGTGACTAAATTTCTCCTGTAGTGAGTGTAAGCTATTTGTAACCAAGAGAAGCTGCCTCTGGAACACAGAGCCAGCTGTACTGACAACCAGATATGAATTTGCCTATTACCAATTACTATTAATGGTCTGTTGACTCAAAAGCTCAGTATCTCATAAATAGCCTCATTAACAACTTGATAGCTGATTTTTATTAGGCAAAACACTGAAGCCCAAAGCCAAGAGGAAATACAAGCTGGTGCAGGGAGGGAATACACAGTGAGGATGGAGATATTATGAAGAAAAAAAAAGGAAACAGTGATCTGGGATGTGTTGTGCTTCTTCATATTCACCATCAGAGAATGGCATTATTAAAAGCCCCATGTTTTTGGAATAATGAAAGTCTGATAAAGTCTTTTAAAAGTATTTCAATAATTCTGCTCCCCAAAAATCTATCCTTCAATTTTGAAATGTCATAAGTGAACCAGGAAAGCAGCCTAATAGCCTAAAAAAAGATACTTGAAATCTATGTTGAACCCTGGGGAACTTATTAGATTCAAAACATAAAAAAGCAGGTTAATGGAAAAGCAGCACTCCACCTCTTTTGGAACACATATAACCTTATAAAGAAAATATTACTTTCAAAGGTCTTCAGAATGTCCCCCTGAAAGAGCAAGTTAACTATTTAAACATTATTGGGAAAAAAAGCTTCCTACAGTAACAGTTCAAATATTAGTGTTAAAATAAACTGCAGAGTTCTGAAAGGGGCATAGTTTCATCTGCATATGAATTATGCATTTAGAACAACACACATGAGGAAATGCTATCACATTTACATCTCACAGTCTGAAAGTGTGCAATGAACTTCAGAACCTGCAGGAACTGACAGAAAGATAAAATCTGTTGTTTACACAGTTTTAGGGAAAAACAGCTACTACTTGACCATGCTATGACAAATGCAGCTCAAGGAATCCAGTGTGCAGTGATCTGGGAAGTAAACACATCCCCTCCATCATTTAACTACTAGTTTTCCTAATAAAATGTTACTACATCATTTCTAAACTTCAAAATTTTCAACAGAACATCTAAAACTTTCTATTATATAAACTAAGCTGAAAACAAACTCTTAAGAGAGGAAATTCTGCAGTTAGGCTGATAACTGATAGAATGTGTGTAACAGAAACATAACAATTTACAGAGGTGTGAAAAATGCCACTACTGGAAAAACTCTGGGTTGATTTTTCTCAGCTCAACTTTAAACCTGCCTACAGGCCTGATATTGTTGTAAAAGAATTTATTCTGGGATAAGAGGGCAGCATAGTTTATGACAACAATCTACCTAAAAACTCATTAAAGTCTTTTCTCTCGGAGTGACATGCATTATCAGCAAAGATTAATCCGATGAGTCTTTAGGTGAGCTCCATTTTTAAAAATGCAATAACAGAGGGCTTTGTTGTCATCTGATGAAAATCAATTAGAGTAGGTAAGGCCACAAGGAAAACTAACATCACTCATCACCAGCCCCCCGGCAGCTGAAATGATTTGTCTTCCAAGCTTGGGTGATCAGGAGCTGTAGTAATATCACAGGGAAATTAATTTAGTTTCTATATTCTAGACCCACTTTCCTTGTTCTGGAGGACCTATACACAAATTACTTTTAATCAAGGTTGATGTGTTATTAATACCAAGGAGGATCTTTGAAGAATCATTTTTTTTCAAATTGACTCCCCACATTTTTCACCTGTATTTGGTGTGCAAACAGAAGGTTACTGTGTCACCCTTACCTGCCAGAGGCTTTGTCCACCACCAGGCACCGCACAGGGTGGCGAAGGCAGTAGATTCCCCCAAACACAGCACACAGCCTGGGAACAGGGAAAAGCAAAGGTTATTCCCATCACAAATAATGGTAATCACTGTGTGTCACAGCCAGGCCAAGCTCTGTGCCCTCTGGGAGGATGGATTTACTGACTCCATGGGCCCCAACACTTGAAAGGGTGGAGCTGCTGGAATGAGTCCAGAGGAGAACACAAAGATGCTCCAAGGGCTGGAGCCCCTCTGCTCTGGAGCCAGGCTGGGAGAGCTGGGGGGGTTCACTGGAGAAGAGAAGGCTCCAGGGAGACCTGAGAGCCCCTTCCAGGGCCTAAAGGGGCTCCAGGAGAGCTGGAGAGGGACTTGGGACAAGGGCCTGGAGTGACAGGACAAGGGAGAATGGTTTCCCACTGCCACAGAGAAGGGTTAGATGGGATATTGGGAAGGAATTCCTCCCTGTGAAGGTGATAAGGCCCTGGCACAGGTTGCCCAGGAAAGCTGTGGCTGCCCCATCCCTGGAAGTGTCCAAGGCCAGGCTGGATGGGGCTTGAGCAGCCTGGGATAGTGGAAGGTGTCCCTGCCCATGGCAGAAGGTGGGACAAGATGGTCTCTCAGGTCCCTTCCAACCCAAACCATGCTGCAATTTTATGATTTTGAAGTAAAAGATTTTGGTATCTCTTCATAGATGGTCAACTCGAAAAGAAAACTTTCACTTTCCAAACACGACTTCCTAAAGTGGAATCAATATTGTCACTCAAACATCCTCTGAGACAATTCAAAGACAAACAGTCCCACAACCCCTTTCAAACCTGGATGACCTGATGCAGCACAGCAAAGGGCTGCAGTGTGTCCCCAACCCACACCCCCCTCTGAGCTCACTCCAGAAGGCTCAGCCCAAGGAGCTGTCAGCACCAGCACTGCCACTGCCCAAACTGGAACACCCAGTTCCCTGGAAATACCCCTGTGCTCAGGCAAAAGCAGCAGAATATCCCCATGTTGAATCCCAGCCTTGGCTGTCTGGAGATTGTTGGAGATGACACAAAGGTTAAACATCCACTGAAGGATTATTAGAGAGCCTTGAGCTACAGGCTGATTATCTCTAATGCTGCAATCAGTGGCTCCTTGCCTGACAAAGCAGATATCAGCATCTTTCAAACCAACTCAGATGAATTTATTTCATAAGTTATATGTAAGAATAGCGCTATTAACTTAATTATAACTAAGATTCCTTAGTTAAAAACATTAAATTACATCTTTCCTATGACTTCAACCACAGTCAGGGGCTTTTTGATATATGCACTTGATTTTTCTAGTTTGCTTTGAAAGAACTTTGCTGCTTGGCTGCACAAAAATGTGAATTACTTATTTCCAAGAGTAACCTTCTATCCAGGGGAGGAGGGCATGACCTGTTTTTATAAGAGGCCAGCAGAAAACTTCTCTTTTTAAATGAAAATGGAAAGGAATTTTGATTGTGTTGTTAAACAATTACAGAAAGCCAAAATACCTATTGAACAGCCCAGCACGAAAAATGACACAATCGGGAAGAACTTGCCAAAATTATTTAAATACAGAAATTGAAATATTAAACTAAATGGCACCCCAGTAATTTATGACAAAGTAACATCACTGTGCTAACATTACTTTCATACAATGGGCTATTCAAGATGATTTGACTGTACTTCAGGTACAAGGCAACTCTTTGATACCATTAACCCTAAATGACAGACATTTAAACTGATATTACTCTAATTAACTGGCGACTGCCTACCCCAATAATTCAAGTTTTGCTGAAAGATAGCAACAACACTGTACTCAGCTTCAACTCTGCCCTGCTGACATCAAATCATATTACAGCTAAATTAAGAGTTGTGAAAATTTTTGGCCTGGTAGCCCTCCATCATCCACAGCCTTTAAATGCCATTTCAGTCCCCATCAAGGCAGGACTCAGCAGTTGCAGTTTTTAATACAGCTGTGAAACAATAGGACATATTAAAAGCTGAGGTTTTGACAGCATATTCACCATGATTTATGAGTTTGTATATAATTTGATTATTCTATTAATTTTACTGATTACTGATTCAGCTAATACAGTGAAGGTCACTTACAAAATAAATCTTCATTACATTCCACAGAAAGTAACTGCCTCCAACTAGTTGTTTTCTTTAATTAAACACTAATGTAACAAGAGAGAAAATAGGCTGCAGGGTTGCTGCATCTGTTGATACAAGAGGAGTTTACTGCTTTGATGTAATGTTCTCCGATATTAATTGAACAAAAATAGAATGTGTCTCCATCTGACATCTCGATTTTCAACCCAGAGATACCATAAACACACTGAAATTACAGACTTACCCTTAGTTCACTCAAACTACAGAAAAAAAATATTGGAAACTGTATCACAGTTTTACACCAAAAAAACCAGTTTGTATTTCTAGCATCTAATTTGTCTTCTACTTCCTGAAATTCACTCAGTAATTAATGAAAAAATTGGTTATTTTTCCCTCTAAATGTACAATTTTCCATAGCAAAAACTGTTTGCTTCTCTCCTTAAAGCTGAACACTGCATGTCCAGCACAGCGAGCTTTGGAGAAAGATCAAAGAAAAACATGCCAAGTGCTGAATTAATGAATTTTCCTCTTTCAATTTATTTTTACACACAGAGCAAGCTGTGACCTGGTTCTTATGTTAAATTCTGTGTTTCTTGGAAGGCCCCTCAAACATCAGCATTTCCTCCAATGTTATTGCATGTTCTAAAAACCCTGACAAGTGGAATACAGACAAATCAAATAATTAAAATGGCTACAGCTAAAAAAAAAATAGATGGTTAATCTTCCCAACACAGATTTCCCACACAAAAGTCAAAGTTCAGTGTTTACCAAGTCAACTTAAAAAAGTTATTCACAAGGAAATCTTAAGAGAAGTTAAAATTATTACGGTTTTTGCAAACAGTTATAAGTTATGAAAATTTCTGTGGGTAACAGTACAGTCAGAAAAAGTCCCATAAAAGTATTATGAGAAACATATTGTCACTTCTGAAGCAAAAAGGGGAATAAATAAGTTCTGTTTGAGAATAAATTTATTGTGTTTCCAGAAACTGCAAAGTAAATCCAGACATTGTTCAAAGATAATGAGGGATGTGATTAAATACAGGGCTACTGTCAGCAAAAATGCAAAATTTGAGGTGAAGAATTTGAGACTAGGTCTAAAGTAAGTAGTTCCAGAGCCATGAAGTTTTGTCAAGAATGTCCATAATCACAATGTAAAAGTGCTGTTTTGTAAAATAACAGCTTTATCACCCCTAAATTTTTCAAAGATCCTCCAATTAACACCACTTTTTAATGAATCTAGGTTAAGCATCATTCTCTGGGATGCTGAACTCAAAAACCAGATGATTTATATGAAAGTGAGGTGAGAATCAATCAGGAAACATGTTCAACTATTTCACAAGCATCCTAGAAATGATGGTTAAAACACTGTGGGAATTGCAAGAAATTACCACAGAGCTGGAGAGGGGAAAAAAAGAAAAAATAATTTTAAAAGTCCAGTTATTTTGTGTTGCTGTGATGGCAGTTAACTACAAACTCACTCCCTAGACTCATCCCCGTGGAAGGTGGAAGGAGGGGACCTGCCTGGCTCTGATTCCATCGCCCTTGTTCCAGAAGAAGTTGTTCCTCACACACAAGGTCATCTGGCTGCAATGACACAACAACTGTGCCCCCCAGAGACCCGTGGGCAGAGGCACAAAACCAGTGACTAAAACCAGTCACTAAGCATTAGCTCATCTAGAAAACCCATTTATTTGTTCTCTGCCTCCAGAAAAGACATAAAAATTCAAGTTATCTTAACCCTCAGTGAAATTCGAGGACTGTTTTATTAATTCTGGCATGTTTTGGGAGCTCCCTTTCTCTGTCTTTAGTTTAATGAAAAAGGACTTTGCTAAATGCAATTTGCCTTCACATCTCAGCTTTGCTGCAATAATAAACAATCATGTCATTTCCACAGATCTCCTGATAATGCTGGAACGTATTCCCACGTCTGAGTGATAATTCTCAGGGAGACCCTGTAAGTCAGATCTGCACATCCCCACCCAGCCAGAGAGGAATTTCCTTGCTAAGGGACTGTTAGGAGGCAATATCAAATAACATATTAAAGATATCTCCCTCATATTACCATCATTGTCCTAATTATTAAATCCTGAAAAAGCCTCTCATAATAGCATTTATATTTTGTGCTTTTAGGTTCCAAATATGTTTTTCAAATGTACCAAGAATGATCAAGAATGAGAGCAGGACAATGTAATTCCAACTCCTACAATTTCTTGACTGAAAACTTTGCCATGCCTAGTTAGGGATCTGAAATCAATATACTTTGACAAGATCCACATGATCCAGAGCATCTAATGTGATATATTCTATTGGCTAAAGGTGTAAACTCCTGCAGAACACTGTATTTCTGGTCAGGGAAATAACGAGGAGCAGAAAAGCTCTGTTTAAAAAATAATTTCCAAACATGAAAGAATTGACAAACACTCGCTGAGAAGAAAGAAAAAAATCTAAAATGGGAAGGTATTTTCTGAGTTTCATAAACTTAATGCATTTCACAACAAAGGTTATTTCCAAATTAAAAGTCTTTCCTGTCAAATTCTGAGGAATAATGTGGGCAAGGACACAAAAGCATTCCATAGCTTTATTAACGACAAGGTTCACTGATCTGTGAATAACCTGAAAAAAATGAAGATTATTGAGTTACTTTACCAATCTATCCATCCATCACTAGTGAACAGGTCTCAGAATGATGGATTATCTCACTTCCCTCATGTTTATCCCAAGCAAGAGTTTCTCCTTAGAGGGAAAAACAAACAACTGATCCTACAAACAATCCTGCTAATTATGCCTGCCCGTTTCACATTCATCTGCCAACAAAGTGAGGAGAAATATATCAAGTTTGTCTTTAAAAGCCCAACTACATTGGAAGTTTTATTATTTCCCTGAAATGCAGGTGGAAACAAGAGGAAAGCAAGAGAGTAGCACTGCAGCTACTCATATATTCAGTATTTCAGTACAAACCTGAGAACAGTGACAAGTTATCAGTAATTTCAATTTACATTTTGAGGTGCAGAGAAATGGAATAATTGTAAGTGGTAAGAGATATATAAATGTGAAAATGAAATGGAGGACTGAACTCTTATCTCACATACAGCCGATGTTTTTTAAATCACCTGTGACTGTTTCACACTTGCACAGGATTGCACACGTGCTGAGACTCAAATCTGTCACATCTGATTGTACAAGAATGAACAGTATCTGAATTTCTCATTAAAATGCCAAATCACACAATTAACAAACAGAAAACTTCTCTATTTTGCTTACATGTAGAGTCATGACACTCATGAATGGAGTTAATTGAAAAGGGTGTTGCATTCAAATTTTGATATATCAGTTCTAAGTGCTTATTACAGTCAGGTTTCCTGAAGTGTGGTCTTGATTTCAGACCACTAAAACCTTCCAAGAGATTGTAACAGGGACATAATTGGGAATGTTAAAGGACCTGAGACTACCTCAGAAGCTCTGACACTTGCAGTAGATAATAGTTCACATGTAAGGGTAAAAACTGATTATTCATTTTTAAATACATACAGGAACCCTCCAAATCAATCCCACAATCCATCTTATCTCAGCCCGGACTCTTAATCTTCCTGTAAATATGGGGACTGAAAGAGATGGAACTTCTTAATCAGATCTTTCCTCCATCACAAAATTACTGCCGTCACTGTCACTGAGACAAAAATTACCAATTTCAGCTGGAACCTGCAGCAACTGCTAAAAAGGGTGACATTGCCCACCAAATACAGACCCCGTGGAGAAGTGAGGGAAGGCCACAGAGGTGAGGCCACAACCTCCACTGTCACCCACTGAAAGCTCTGGCCAGGGCTGAGGAGAGTCACAACTGAAAGAATTCCCCTTCAAGGAAAACTGAAAAATACAGGCATGCTTGAGTGAGTTGAACTGTAAAATAAACTATCTGAAAAAATATCTGGAAAACAGCATTCCGAACACTCCTGAAAATCATAAAAAAATCCAAAGTTTTTTTGCTTCTCAAAAACTGGAAGAAACGAGATTCAAGTTACCAAAGAGGAGTCCTGTAAAGCATGCAAAAGCAACTATGGCCTCATAGTCAACAACTCTTTCACACTTTTAGGTCAAATATCCTTTTTTTTCCCCTGTTACAAAGGAAAATTTGAAAGCTGACAATTTTAACATTAACCTCCTAAATCAGAAAATATTTGGGGTATTTTCTAATGTTTTCTACAATCAGAAAAAACCTCCATCAAAAATGACACTAAGTATTCTATGTTGTATCACCGACTTTACAGTGATGCCCAATTCTAGCTTTGTTTTGGGGACATTTTTTCAAGGAAAGGAAAGCTGGGTCACAGATTTGCAAAAACATGTCAACAGCAAACTGCAAACAGCAAAGGAAGGTCTTGCCTTCCCTGGCTGCCTCAGACTTCGAGGTTTTGGTGTCTTACATTTACCACACCATTTTGATATTCCTCAAGAACGAGATATTACTATATTCATTTTTGCTAAACATCAAACCACTGCTGCATCATTAGAAAGGAAGAGACAGAACAGTTTTGTACCACAAAGTTCGAAGCAAAGGAAGCAGTTAAAGGCCAGTAAAGTTTTGCTGCCTGGAAGAGCACGAGGCTTCCAACGCCCTTCCTTGTTCCACTAATCCAGTTTGTGGAGACAGGAATCTCACATCTGTACCTCAACATACTGGGCTGTACATTACAGTGACATAAAAGTTTAATTTTCTCTCCTAAACCATACCTGCTTAAACCAATAAAGAACTAACACCGCTTTCACTCGCTCAGGTGTCGTCAGCAGTTCTGAAACGTTGTGGTGTTTATGCAGAATTCATTTGGGATGCAGGGATGTGACTTCCAAACGCCTTTGGCTCATTCCCATCAATATGCATGTGTGCCATTTATAACAGTAGCCTTGATGAGAACACACAGTGTCACTGGCTGCAAGGAACGCTTAAGAGCTTTACATTAAACAGAATATAGAACAGTGGTGAGAAATCACAGAGCAGGTGACACCTTCCCCTGATAAGCTGGTGATAAAAGCTCTGGGCTGTGATCTATAGGCTCTGTGTCACCACTCTGCTCCCCAGCCTGAGCAGGATTCCTTGGATATGGTTCACTTTTAGCGAGACATAATCCTGAGGGAAGACCACAGATAAAAACTGTGATTCATCTCAAAAAATCTTGTGATTGCCTCCTAAATTGTTCCCTTAAAACCAAAGACAATTAAAAAAAAATTGTATTAGAATCTTTGTAACACAAACCTTTTGAAAGTATAGTTACTTCTTGGTTTGACAGATTAATTTGCTTCAACTGTTAAAATACCATCTTCCTTGTAGGACTTTATATTTTAGCAAAAAAGCCCCTAAAATGCAGAGATCAATGGACATAAATAGAAAGTTGAGGTCACCTGAAGAATTCCTGTCATCATGGAATGATTTTATGATAAGAATATTTATAAATACTTCTAGACAGCACTATGGCTAACTCTTGAAATATATTGCTGTTGCAGATCAAAAAACTGTATGTGCTGGCTAATGAACAAAATAAAGCCAAAGGAATTTCAAGAATGCAAAAAAAACTATATGGAGAAGAACCTACAGGGGGAAAATGCAACTAAAATTCTAATTTTAATTATAAATTCACTTCTTTTTCCCAGGTATTTGAAGTCAAGGAAGGCCTAACTGCCCAACTAGTACAATGGCTCTGATAATATTTTGATTTATTAATCTGTTGGTCACATACAGATACCTG
The DNA here is from genome assembly GCF_003984885.1 of Neopelma chrysocephalum. Classification (NCBI taxonomy): domain Eukaryota; kingdom Metazoa; phylum Chordata; class Aves; order Passeriformes; family Pipridae; genus Neopelma; species Neopelma chrysocephalum. The sequence continues at coordinate 890,208 of NW_020897743.1, forward strand.
GTCTCTCATGAAGTCCATCCATAAAATCCACGAACACAAATTCTATTCCATGACTGTATTCAGAGTAGTTGCCTAAAACAACTCCTGTTCACAGGTTGTCTGTCCAATTACCTAATTACACAGATCCACATTTTTTAAAATCACCACATAAACACGGTTTAAGGAACAGCTGAAAGGCTATTGACAAAAGATGGTACCAAATAACATTTCTGTTCAGTGGAGTACAATTATCCCAGAACATTTCTATCAACACATAATTGCATCCATCCTACATACAGCCAAATAGGCTCAAGCTGCTAAGGCCATTTTTCTGGCAGTAATTTAAGTACTGTTCTGGAAAAAAGAAACAGAATCTATCAAAGAGACAAGACAGGAAGATAATGCCCAACATCGTGCTGCAAACCAGAATTTAATAGTAGCACACGTGTAAAAAGCAAAACTTGTCCACCACAAACAAAGCAGGTAAGAGCCTGCACTGCTATTTGAAGGACTGATGTACAAATATATCACTCAGCCAAACTGGTCTCACCAGGCAATGCTGCCTTTTTTAACAAAGCTAATGTTTACTTCAGACCTACAGGTTACCACATTAAAACCCACATGGAGCAGATGGAAACACTGCCTTGCCAGCAAAAGCAAAGAGGAGAAAAACACCCTCAGCCTTTTGAAAGCCAGTTGAACTGTTGGAAATAACTGAAAATTAAAACTACCCGCCCTTTGCACAGGGATTCCTGATGGTCCCCAAAAGCATGGATCACCAGCTCCACTGCTGGGACCACAGGACACCTCAGGGGTCAGGATAAGGACACTGTCACTTGACCACAGGTAAGTAAAGAGCTTGAAGTGGATCCTGTTTTATCCTGGAGTGAATTGGGGTTTTTTCTTTTAATTACTTTCTAAGGCTCAAGGAGTGGAGAACATATGGCTGCTGTTTGAGATGTCAGAATGGAAAATTGCAGCCTGAGTGGGGCTCAGTGCAACGGGGCTGCACGGGATCCTCTCTGCTCTTCAATCCATGGGGGGAAGCTTGTGGTCTAGACACATCTACAGAATGATGCCAAGAGGACAAGGACATGATTTCACATCAGCTGCCCTGTTTGTACAAGTCTGTGATATAAGAAAGGTGAAAGAATTAGGTTTTGATTTAAATCTAATAATAAACTGCACATGTGGCACAATTTTGCTTCTTTCATAAAAATCCAGTCCATTATTTTATATCTAACTCTAAATGGCAGATCCATTCTCAGCATTAGTTAGAAACACAAACTGACAACATGTATCTTCCTGCAACTTCAGGGAAGACTTAAAGCACAAATATTCCCAACCTACCCCAAAGCACAGCCACCCTTTTGGACACACATCACTCTAAGTCTCCTCTGCCAGATTTAAAATGTGAGAGCTACATGTGAGTTAAATTAAGGTTTTCTCATTTCCTAGGACTTATCACCACAGGCAGCCACCACAGCCACCAGCTATTACAAGCTGCATTTGCAATACAATGAAAATTGTTGCAGAGTATTACAGGAGTGTCATCTCCAAATTTTTTTTTTTCATTTTTCTTTTTGGAGTGAGGGGAATTTCACAGCCGATGAAAATGTGAAGCACAGAAAACCAACATGAACCCGCAGCAAGAAGATTCCTATTGATTGACATCTATTAGATTACCAAGGAGGTGCTTTTGGGAAGGCATGGATTGGGTAAGTGGGGTTTACCTGCAGAAGCACTGTGGGATCTCCCCTTGCCCATAGAGAGGGAACAAAAACGGGGTATTGCCGTAGCGGCCAAGGCACTGCAGGAATTTTTTTGTTGCCTGAAGACCTTCCAGAGTCCTGCTCTCAGTCTCTGAAACCATTGCAATGGAGTGAAGGATGAAGTGCTGCAAGCTGGGGGTCAACTTCCTTGTCTGCAAGAACTGAGCAAACGTGCTGCTCTCGTGGTCTGAGGAAAAAGCACATTGAGGTGCAGAGCACAGCGTTACTTCTGTACTGTCCCATATCTCCCACTTCCACAAGTGCCTCTACATTTCAATAAACAAAAGCAAGTGAGTTTTTCAACAAACACCCTGCTGAAAATGGATCATCCAAGTCAAGGAAGTTCAAGAAATTTACTCCCAGAAGGTGATTTTTCTCACAAGACAGAAATATCACTCCATTAAAATATTTCAAAATACCACAAACCCACTGTGTGGGTCTCCAGACTGTAAATATGGCTTCACCTACTCATTCTGTTACCCTTGATCTAACTCCATCTCCCAATCCTGAGAGAAAAGTCCTGGATAAATTCATAAGTAATTCAGAAACACTTCCATCAATGCAGAGAGCAGTATTATCAAGATATATATTCTGTTCAAGATTCAACCACTGCTTTACTACAAATGTACCTTACTGCCCTTTGTGCAGCCATGCAGTAAGTCATGGAACGACAGGGTTTGGGGGTTTATCATTCTAAAAAAATTCTCAAGTTTTTCCTCACTTCAGCTTCTTACATAACACTGTATTTTACAGAAAAAAGCTTTAAAAAATTCTTTACTCTCGTGAACTCTCCCTATTAAAAGTCTGCCTTCCCACGAATGCAATGATCTCACCAAGAGCAATTTTAAATTTCTGAAGTCTTTACAGTAGCCTAATCTGACTCAGAATATTCCCAACTACTTCCCAGGTTATTTTAAAATGTAGGAACAAAATCTGTTTAACTGTCTCTGGAAGTAAAACGAATCTGATGTTATTTAGGCACATGAATCAATGGATTCATTTAAAATTGATGTGGCGTCTCCTTCTTTTACTAATAAATTTTCTAAATACCACCTATAATCCTCACTCTGGGAACCTCCATTTCTTCCAGCAGCAGCAAACTGGGATCACCTGTAATCAATAAACCACTTCAGCCTAATGAGTCTTTGCCCTGTCAGGATTTTCTGGAGTTCATTACACTCTCCTTCTCCTAATCTTACCAGATCTCAGCACTGACTCATTTTCTCTTGCATATGTTTAAAATAATTTTCTCTAATGTTTGTATTAATCTAACAGCCTTGTTCAACTCTTCAAACCACTGTCCCAACAATTACTTCTCCTTAACACTAGATTCCTGCAAAAATACTGCCTGGTTAAGCTACTGTCAAGCTCCAAAAGCACTGATCTCTTTTGGTCTGAAACTTCAATACCTGATCTACTCCTCTTTCCTCATTATTTCTTTTTGATAGATTTTTTTCTTTGCCTTAGTTTACTTTTAGACTCCCAAGAACTGAGAAAGTCACTTCATTCTTTGAGCACAAACGAAAGCACCTTCCTCCTGTCAGCCAATTTCCCTCTTTGACCCAATGCTCATTATTCTCCACACATTATACCTCAAATCTATTCTGATTTCCTCTTATCTAAGTAAGCCAACAGTTGATAAAGGCACTTTGAACCTGCCCTCTACAACTACAAGGCATTAAATTACATTTACTTTCAAAGTTAAAAAATTCCATTTTCTCCATTTCTGATTTTGTGGTGACATATTGTGGAGATTTACACAGTATCCAAAAATCAGAAAGAAAAATCAGATGCACGACATTATTTTAAAAAATACATGGGAGGGGGAGGAAATACCTACAAATGATAAAAAGCAATCGGCAACCTTGATGTAATATTTAATTTTGCTGTTAAAGAAAAAAGTAAATAATAAATGATGTGGGAACTAGAAGAGCAAGTGCTTAAGTAGAAGAATTTAACACCAAAGTGAAAAGGTCATGAAAAGGTCAAAGCATACTTTGAAAATGAATCCATAAAAATAAACCATGTGAAAACACAGGAGAGCTCTCAAAATTGTGCCTCACTGAAAGAACTGCTAAGAAGGGATTGTGCCCTGTTCAAGGAGACACTACCTTGGTATTCCTCAGGGTGCTGTTCATAGTCCAAACAAAATGTCAGGAATTTCATTAGCATTCTCTTCTCCACCATGGTGAGCTGTCTGCTGTTGAACACATCTGCTCTAGAACAAGGCACCTGCAAAATATTTGTTAATAATTTCAGATGTAAAAGCATCAAGCAACATCAGTCTGAATACTTAACAAATATTTTAGATTACTGTTTTCTATTGGAGTTATTTTCGTACAGATTTGTTATTTTCTAGTATAACTATTAAAAAAGTTACCAATTTTCTACAATAAGAATATTTTTAAATCTTTTTTAGCCTCTTCCCTTTCTTATTTCCCTTCAGTTTCACTTGCATCTCTGACTGCAGAGTTAATCAGTAGAGTTTGTATTAATTAACTGTTCCAACATCTCCTGTTGCCATTACCACACTGACTACTCTCGTAAGTAGCAGAGACACAAATCAAGTCTATGCTATGAATTTTAAAACCTAAACCATATGAATTTTTAAGAATTAACTGCCAAGTCAATCATGGCTTAAATATTTAGCCTGAGGCAAAGATTTATGTCAATATCCTGGACTGCACAATCTTATTTTAGTTTGGTTTTTTTTAATATTTACATATAACACACGCAAACACCTTGTCTTTCAGAAATTAAATAAAAACGAGAATTAAGGAAAAATTCCAGCTTAACGTTACAAAATTCTCACAAAACCGATTTCAAGCTTCTTGACTGTAAAAAGCTGAGATTAAACCCAAGCAGCAGTTATTTCACAGTACCTGTTCCACCTTCCCCTCCCGGAAAGCCAGAATTCGTGTGGCATTTTTGAACTCAGCGTATCTGCTCACGTTGGACTTAATGAGAAGGTCAATTAACAGACCCCGGGAGAAAAGCAACTGCACAGGGAGGAGAGAGAAAAGGGTGAGCAAAGAGGGTCAGTGAAGTTCCTGATGCTGTTTGTGTAAATCCTCAGTAGCTGTTCCCTCAGTTACCTGAAATGACAGTGTCACCTTTTCCACAGGTAAACTCCATAACCACCCAGTTATGGTTTAGTCACTTCTGTTCTATTAATTTATTATTGGCTACATTTATTCTTTCTATAAGTTACAAATATACAATGAAATACAGAAGGGACAGAAATATAACTACGAACTGAAGATGTTTGTCTGGATTGAAAAGTCTTGTGTCTCAAGTAACAGAATTTGCAAGATGACAGGAATTTTCCAAATAAAGGTTTACTGGAACACCAGTGAGAACACTACAAGGAAGCCTCTGTCCACGAGCCAGGGAAACACCAGTGCAAACTATTGGTCTTGTCCTGCTGACTGTTCTTGTGTCTGAATTTCTGGAATTCGCTGCAATTAACACACAGTGCAACAGAAAAAGTATATAATAGTATGATCTGCTCAACCACTGTCCCCTCACTGGTGTTTTCATGATGTCCTTGCAACGATCCATGGAAGTGGGATCGACATTTGGAACATAAAGTTTGCATCTTATAGTGTCTTCACAAAGAATTTAATGAATTAGTGAAGAAAGTTTCTTTTCCGGTTTCCAGAGGTTTGAAAAAATCTTTTCATGCAGAATATGTAAAATTAAGCATTCAGCTTTGAAAAAACTTCCCTGTATGGCAGAGTGCACATACAGGCTAAAGCACAGAAGAAAAATTTCCACTGAATTGCAGTTTTCAAGGCCACATCCAAATACTCTGAAGTAGATAAAAGGCAGATTTTAGAGTTAAAACAGCACGACACGTATGTCAGACTAATAGTTTCTCTTCTAAGTAAAATGCACACCAGTAGGAATTAAACACATTAATAACTAATTTTAGTCACCTTGTATGCTATGGATTAACTGTAATTACTTGTTCCTTCCAATAAAATTTATTACAGTTCAGTGTTTTAGTCTGAATACAGAGAAGTAATGAGAGTTTCACAGGAAAGTCAAACACCCAGGAAGCACTCCAATAGGAAAATTATTTTTCATTTTAAAAAGATCCAAAATTCACATGTATATTGATTTTCCTTGTTTAAAAATATTATTTTTTAATGGTACTATTTAAAAGGAGCAATTTTGCAGGTATTACCTAAGCACTAAATTTCATAAAATTCACTTTTATGGAGATATTTCTGAGCTACGTTTTATGTTCTCTTTGGTTATAAACAAACACTTCAGAACATACATTAAATAGCCATTTGTTTTAAGGATAGCAAGTCTTGTTTACATCTGAAGATTCCCTCAAAGGCACTGTGTCACTGTCCTCAACATTAAAGATTTTCTTAACATTTCAGCAATTCAAGCAAAGTAAATGTACTTCCATGAAAAAGTCACTTGGTTCCTACCTTGGAAACTAAATCAATATTAAACCTTCTGCCTTCTCGGACAATTTGGGAATAGGTAACTTTCTTTGGTTCTTGGGTGGGAGTTTCTGAGGGTGCAGTTTCTGTCTGTCCCAGTTCCACAGTGGACTCTCCAGGAGAACTTTCAGTCCCAGAGGTGGTTCCTGCCCCATTCCCTTCCGTGGCAGCCGCTGGCTCCGTGCCCGTGGCCTGCTCTGGCTCCCGGCTCTCCGGCTCTGGGCAGGGGCTCTCCACTGCTGGACACTCTGATCCTGGAGAAACTCCCTCAGCACCAGAGGCTCCAAGGACAGGCAGCTTTGGCAGTGCACCAGCTTCTTCAACACCTTCAGCTGAATCCTGACTGATTAAAAACACAAGGGGGGGGAAAGTCTTGAAGAGTCTTAAAAACAAAGTTTTGAGTCGGTGCCAGAATGAAAACCTCCAGCATTTCTAGGAAAAGCATTAGGATTTCTTTATCCTGACCAAAACAGGTGTACCCCCCACTAAAGAACTCTGGTTCTTTGACTGCAAAGCTGTAATTCAAGAGGACTTTTTTTATCGAGAAAAAAAGAACAATGAAAATTTGGGTTCTTATTTTACACGTACTCAAAATAAAAATCAAGACCCTCATGGTGAAACAACACATAGCTACAGAAACAACAGAAATGTAATATTTTAAAATAGAAACAGTAAAGCAATTTGATTTGGTGTTCCCTATGGACTAAAAACACCTTTGAAACTGAAATACAAATATACATTAAGGTGGGATATTGTAAAAACCAAGCTCACAGAAGAGAAACAGAAGTGCTTTGCAGGCTGAGCCTCCTTTGCAGCCACGATCCCAGCAGAACCAGGCCACTTTGACCCAAAGTTTAAGTAAAATCTTCAGATTCCTTTTTCAGCTCTGCCCTTGCATTCTAATTAGCTGTTGAAGTAATACTTGTTTTCATCCAAGTGTTCCAAATTTGTGCTGTGGCTGAAGGCAGCCACTCACAGGAGGGACATTCCCAAACAACATTTACTCTGCACAGGCCAGTTCCTTTTCACAACACTCCTTTAAAATTCCCCTTATAAAGCAGCCCTCCACTTTTAATCTCATCTACTCTTTTTATCCTGTTCTTCAATGACACCTACCTTAGAAAGTAGTACTTTTGAACTTGGTTTAGTTTACACTACCAGCTGAGATGAATCAAATCAATGTCATTGTAAGTGAAAGGACTTCAGCAATAATTCCACGCTATCTTTTTATCTTTATACCACAAGCCATTAAGGCACTGAATAAACAATTTAATCTTGGTTGAAAACTAATGAACTATGATTTTAAAGGTGACCTGCAAACACAGAGTACCAAATTTCACTAACAGGATGGTTAAAATTCAGGGGACAGCGAGGGATTATTCAGCAAACACACCAAAATGCTCCCTCACACACCTGCAGCCTCCCAGTCGGGTGCAGGGGGCAGGATTTCTGCTAACAAGGAACAAGTTGCTCCTCACTTGGGAACTGAGGGAGCTCACACAGACCCATGGAAAGTTTGGAAGGAGTATCAGCTTGGGCACAGCCACCAGGAAGCACTGAACTCCTGACTGGAGTAAAATACTGCCCTGGGAAACACAGGAACTGCTACAAGGAAGCACTAACGAAAGAAGTCTGCTGCTGTACATTAATTATGTCTTCTTGCTTCATATTGCAAGCATTAAATAACTATAAAATATCAAGGAAAGCTAAGCACTTTGTCAAATGGTTTGTAAAAAAGTAATCTCTGCAACAAATAAAAATGAAAATCAAATTTTTAGGTTCTGTTTGGATTTTGGGTTTTATTTTTCAGGAATTTAGAACATGGTGCTTGTGAAAACTGCAAAAGCTCTTGCCATTAATGCAATATCTAAGAATGAAACTTTTATTTAACTCATCCTAAACCTTTTTATAACACAAAATTTCAGAGGAAGGTTTTCTTTCTTCCTTCTCCCAATCTCAGTGTACATTTCAATCCCATTTTAAACATACTTGATTATTACTTTTTCAAAGCAAAATAAACTTGGATTCATAATACGCTGTATTTTTCTATATCACTCTGAAAAGCAGTGCAAGAGAAATTCTATTTTTACATATTTTAAATCTCTATTCACTTCCTATCAAAGAATACGTAAATCTCCATGATTTGCAGCTCTACACTTTTTATAATGAAAGCCTAAAAACTGTATATAATATAAATTCATGACATCCTTCCTATAGGAACAAATATCTCTGAATAATGTAAGAACTGTCTATAAAAATTACTCAAATTGAACTTCTGTACAGACAATTCTTCTCCTAATTCAGAAAAAAATAATACATCTGCAGACAAATTGTTGTGTAAATTTAGAATATTATCTTCCACCATTCATCAATTAATGGTACTAACAAAGGAATATCTTAAAATGAATGTGTCTTATTAATGCCTTGTAACAGCAACCCCTTCAGATAGGTCAAATGAAAAATTGCCAACCAGCTGGTTAATTTATTCAGCACAGGTGTTCACTATTTATTTTTCAGCCATTTGCCTTTTTTCAATACAGCTTGTTGTAGACACAGTATTCTTTTCCTTTGATGGATGCACTTTGTTCTAAGGCCATTCATTTCAGACTTGCACTGTGTATATTATACTGCTACCCAGCTGTTTATTCTTTCAAAATAAATGTTTAATGGTTACTTCATAGGAGTTATAAAAGTTAAGCAAAAACAACAGAACATGTAAATTGTCAGATACACAGTAAGTGACTTTCTCAGAAAGTTTGGAGTTCTTTTGGAGAACTTTTTCTTTGCTAGGTTTATTAATCTTATTATTGTTCCCTGTGGGTTTGGGGTTTTTTGGTGATAACCAAGATAGACAGCTCTGTACTGCTGAGCTGAGTTAAATCCTTAAAAGCAGAATCTTGTGGTTGGTCCTGACTCGAGCATAATCTCACTTCTCCAAAGTGTGAAATCTCAGTGCTTGGGGACTCATTTGTGAGCCAGATATCAGTCAAAAATCATACACAAAGTTAAGAGACTATGACGCCTTTAAATCTCATTTACTGCTGCTTCTGAACAATATTTATTATGGCAGCAGGTTTACAATTACAATATTCAAGTGATATTTCTTTCAAACAAGCATTCCATTTTCTATGCAGTCAAGCAGCCATTACTGTGCAGTACTGAGCCCTGGAAAAGTCTGAGCCTGTGACCTTCACATTGTATTAGTCTAATTCACACCTTTTTTTTTTTCCCTACTTATGATGTTTACAGGAAGAAATACGTGTTTCTGTACAAGTATCTGTCAACATTTCATTTAGCTACCTAAGGGATTTTCTAAGGGATTCAAGGTTAAACTTATGTAACTATCACAAAGAATCTCTCAGGAATTCAGAAGTGTTCAGTTCAGTGCAAAATCCAGAAGATAAAAATTCTAAATAAATACATAGTTCAGTTAGTTAAATTTATATTCAGTGGATTCAACCTCAGTAAGTTAAATCCCTTGCATATAAAAAGGACAAAAGGCAAATATTCCTTTATCACTTTAGCACAATGAAGTATTTCACAGTTAAAATCCATTTGTGTTCCTGTTCTTGTGTACTTACTTTATTTTACATGTGTGTGGTGAAATGCTTGAAGCCAAGAGCACAATATGATCATTTACCTCTGGGCACATAAAATTATTCACACATTTCTATATTTCTACTTACTCTCCAAAACAGAAATCTTCTACATGTTGAATAGTTTTATCCTTCCTGCTCAGAGGAATGGCTTCTTCATCCTCAAGGATCAGTTTTTTCCAGTCTTCACATTCATCACCGAGATCCGTCTTTTGCTTACAAAGAACAATTATACAATTACAATTGTAGTGTGTGAGCTGTTCTTGAACTACAAATCTCTGCAGTCCCAAATAATGTGTACCATCTAATATAAGAAAAAGATCATGATTTTTTTAATTCAGATTTTTGAGTTAAAACAATAAAGTTGCTTGCTTTATTGCAGCGTGCCAACATTTTGTACTACAGGACTAACTCTAGTAATCTGAAAACACATTATTAAATGAAATACAAACTTTAGGAGCGAGCTGAAGGTAATTTTGAATACTATCTACTAAGGTTTGCCACAGCCAGGTTAGATCCAAATTTTGTGACAAAACTCTTTGAATGGAGACCATACAGAAAAACACCAGTGATTTGGGTATTGTATCAATCTGCCCACACAGGAATCTCTAAATCATGTAGCAAAACCCTGAGAATATGAAGTTCTGTCACTGAGCAACTCCCCTGATTATACCAGGAGGCAGCACAGTGGAATGAACAGGGATGAGACTGAGCTGAAACACTTCCATCTTCTACGGCCCAACAGGCTCTGAACGCCTCTGTAAATAACAGAACAGGCAGTTGCTAATACAGCCCAAGTGCTCCATCTCCTAAATAAATATCCTCTTCAGGAGATTTCTAGTGGACTGTCATGAATTAGATAAACTTTGGTCATTGAAAAATACACTATCAGCATTAATCTTTTTGTCCTGGTTACAGGACATTTCAATGGAAGGATCCAGTAAAGAAGAATCAGCTGAATGCAAACGAGAAAAACAGAAGCGACTGAAACATCAGGGAGTGGAAAATAATCAAACAGGAAAGGGAAAAGACCAGATTATCATTTACAGAATGTGCTGGGAAAGGAATAGAAACAATAGTCTGGTGGGTTCTATATAAATTCAAGAACTCAGAAAGTATGACTGAGCACAAGACTGGTCTCAGTAACGTGAACAACCCAGGCACAGCAGAGCCTCAGAGTGCCAGGCCAGATGGGTAAGGCTCAACCAGTAAAGCTGGAAACTAGAAACCTCTTTGATCTGTCAAATTACCAAAGAAAAAGAGCACTGTGGTGATTTGTCTTGTAATAAATCATGCAAACAACACAGATTTAATGTTAAGGAACACCAAAAGAAGTCATTGAAGAAATTTTTACCTGATTTTCTTTAATCCAGGATAATAACCCTGAAAAACTAAAGCTGGCCCAGTTTCCACCATAGTAATTTCTCCTGTAAAGAAAAAAAAAAAACCAACAGAAAAACTTGATGGACAGATAAAACACAGCCTTTTCACATTAAAGAAAAAACAACCAAGTCTGAGACATTCAAAACATTTTCCATGACTGATTTTTCAGATGCAGAATATATAAAAATTGGTATCTCACAACTCTTAATGAGATGCAAAATTTCCCTTTTTCCTCATTTGTATCCATCTCTGACCAAACAGACTGTATTCCAAAAATCAAAGTATTCAGGGGATAAATGGATAATGCTGAGAAAAGCACATGGGATGCCGTGAGGAAAAGGAAAATACAGGTAATTCTGCTTCTTGGACAAGACTGATCCTCTTACCCATTATGTCAAATAAAGGAAGGTTCACTTTACTGTTTATCTGCTGAACAGATTTTGCCTATTACAGCCTGTGAAGATGCTCTGGCAAAATTCTTACTGAACTCCATGTACTGCAGGTGGAGCCAAAGGAACTGATTTGTACAAAATGATCATCCCTCTCTGAGCACTTCCCAGTTTCTATTTACCACCTTCTTGCTTGAAAAAGATCAGTTTACTTCTTTTACATCACAGAAAATTAATAGTTCTGTTGTTAATCAAAGAAAGTCTATGCTCACCTTTTTAAAAATGTTCTATCAACATTTCTGTAAACATCAGTCAGATTAAGTTAGCTTTTGTTGTCATGCATAGCACACCCTAAATATTTAACAACTGAGAGAAAAAACAAAAGAGCAATTATGTTTTAAAAAATCACCAGTTCTTGCAAAGTAAAACAGTCATTTTAGGATTTAACTCTGTTTTCTGGCACTGTGTGCTGACAGTTCAGAAGCCTGAAAGACACCAAAAATACCCTCCTGAAGGGTTATCTAATGTCACTGCAAACACTAAAAAAAAACAAAATTAAATTTAGGGAGGAAGATGGGCTTGCTTTTTACAGAATAATGCGAAGGCTGTTAAATCAAATGATCTTAAAATCTTATCGTAACTTCCTCTGCTTCTGAACTGTGGAGATAAGTGTGATAACAGTGCACAGCTGAATTCAGGTTAGATTCTCCTGCCTGGATTTACGAGGGGATGTTTTTGACAGGGCTGATCTGCCCTGACAAAGACTTCATTAGGAGTGTCAGCCCCGCTCCAGCACCAGAGGGTGATGCTCTGGACCACGGTGCTTACTTAGCATATGAAGGACAGATGTCTGCTGAGCAGGGCCTAATTGCTCCTGACTACAAACTGACCTAAAAAAGTCTTTCAGCTCCTGCAAGGCAACAGTGAAGAACATAAATAGGACATCTTGTGCAAAGACAACAAAATCTGGCATCCTCTGAGTAAAGGTGGCTCCAACAACAGAATGTGGTGTCCCAGAGCTGGAGGCACCGGGACCAGACCCTGCAGTTTGGTCACTCCAAGCACCACAGCTCCATCTGCAGATGGTTTCCAACCAGAAATTCCATTCCTCTTTATCAAGGGGCTCATCCTTACCTTGCTGTGTGAATGACATGGGTGAGCTGAAAAAGTACTGCTGTTTGGTGCCACACAGAACACAAAGCAACGAGGATTAAATCTATTAAATACCCAATTCTGTCAGATTCCAGCCTGTAAACCAGTCACTGGTAGCTGCATGCTGTGATCATCTCCAGCTTTGTTTGACCTGTCAATGGTGAAGGTGAACTTCTTGATGCTTGTTGAGATTCCACAGAATAAAAAGTTCAATATCCCTGTATTATCCGTCACTTCTGGGATTTCCAAAAAACACAGCCATGAAGATTTATTTTTAAGGAAATCTGCTGCTTTAGTTGCAAGTTTCTTGAATATGGAATACAATCTGGCTGTCAGAGCAAGCAAGGCCATTGATCACCAAAATCGCAGAAAACACCTGCCTAAAATTAGGAGTGGGTTTCTTGAACCTACACCAATAAAAGCCATACATATTTAGAATATTTAATAAGTTACAACTCTCAGTAAGAGAAATTAATATATTATCTTCACAGGAAGTTACATAAGTTTATTTGTGAGCACCCTTTCCAAGCTCAATATCATCTTCTCCTTAAGCAGCAACTTCCAGGGTTTTTTTATCCTGGAATTTTAATTAGTTTCCCTTGCCTTACATGATGAATCAGATTGCTTAATTTTCTCAACTGAAAACACTACAGGAAGAAGACAGACAAGACATGATTACTGACATAATGAGCAAAGTTTTTAGCAAAAATCTTGAGGAGGAATTCTGAAAAGAGCTGACTAATGGTTTTACAATTAGGGGTCCTTTGTAACCAAACATTTTTGTTATAATTGCCCTGAAGATGAACTGAGGAATTCCTTAAAGTAATGGTCAAGATCAAAGCCTAATTAAAGCTAAAATATTGTCCCAAAATCTCAAGGACTAAAATCCTCTCTTCTTTTGCTCTACTAGCAAATTACAAAGATGGATATTCTCTCCCTTTTTTTAGGGTTATAATTCAATTATCCCCTAACTAAGAACAGGAAATATTTTGAAGGAGTAACAGCAGAGGCAGAAACTATTTTTTCTACTAAGTTAGAACACAGATGTTTTCTTTTCCTACCATACACCATTTCCTAGGTTATATTTGCTCAAAACTCCTCCTGTATTACCTGGGCTTTCACCTGAATTACAAAACTGCTGCTTTTACTCCACATTTTTCATATCTTGTATCTGTAGTTCAGAGTCAACAGAAGAACTATTGAAGCCATTTGCCAAAGTTTTGGAAATGCAGCCCAAGTACAAATTCACCTCTGCAAAAAGCTTCATTCTCTCTTCTCCTACATTAGCTTGTGACTTTTTTCTCAGTTATTAACACAACTTTCCTTCAAATTCTTCAAAAGAATTTGCAAATCCCAGTCCAGACCACTGAAATCACAAATTGTTTCCAACTGATTAACAATCCTGGAATCTGAACCAAGAGAATATCTAACGTGTTCTTTTGAAGGCAGATTGCAATTTGAGAAACTGGCCACTTGTGAAAGCAGGAGAAACACAAGTCAACAGAAGTAAGAACTGGAAAAGCATTTCCTGGCCCGTGCCTGTTCCCAGGCCATGTCACAACCGCCAGGCTGGAACACTCCGAGCTGGTGATGGCTGGAGAAAAGCTGCTGATGCCTCACAATTGTGCCCAAGAGCTGCCTCTCTGTGTCCATCCTGCATCTGATCTTCCAGAAAGAAGTCCTGACCCATCAGAGCTGCTGTCTTTTTCAAAGGAAGTTACTGCCACATCGATTTTAAGGAGCCGAACACAAAATGACTTCTGTTTCAAACCCATAAAGTTTCATGTGGTACCTATTTAAGAACACAGTCAAATGGATGAAAAATTCCCATTCTGGCAGAGGGATCATGTTGAGGAGCATGAGAAGAGGACTGCACTTCCTGGCCTTCCAGGAGGAAGGGTTTCACCCAAACAGCTCTTGAGATCCTTCAGCCCAACAAAAGGGTGATGGTGGCAGCCACTTGTGCTACATCACATCATATCCTGGGATATGAACGTGACCATGGACCAGCTGAGGCCATCTTACTTTGGAGATCACATCCTAAATCAAAATAAATATAAAACCAACTTTTTCAAAAAAGGTCAGAAGATACCAGAATTAAGGATGTTCTGCCTAGTTTTTGTTACTGAAATTAAAGAATTCCTTTATTTTTCTTGCAAGAAGCTGACCTGCTTTAAAATGCAACATTTTGCTCTCTGGTTGCTGTACTTACACAGCTCCCTCATTTCAAGATCCAAAAGAAGGCTGGAGGAAGACACAGGTTCTCTTACAACATACACTTTACAAGTTCTGAAAAAAATGAGATAGATTGTCTAACAAGGTGTGGAACAAACTACAGAGCAGGTATCTTGGAGGGGGGAGGTACAGGGAGAGGGCCCAGCACACTTTTCCGTGCTCAGATGGGAGAATTTTGGACACAAGGAACACTCCAGCAAAGTAAGGTCAAAAAATAAGGTGTCAAGAAGCAAGACATGCCCAGGTTACTCTAATTCTTGTTGAAGAGAAGTTAAAATTCTGCATCTTGACACTCCTTTGCCTCTAATTAAATTCTACATGAAAAGATGAATAAGTCAATGAGGAAGGACATAGACAATAAAAATACAGCCTACAAATGCTGTGTTCTAGCTGCTGAAAATCAAACACAAGAGGTAGCAAAGCATCCTGACCTCAAACTGCCCCATCCTCAGTATCCAAACAGAGATATAATTATTACAGAGATATAATTGTAAGAGGCAAATAAGCAAAGGACCAAAAGCAGAAACTTTAGCAAACTGTTAGGAGGAAGTCCTTTGCATAAGCACAATTAGTATGGGGAGTATATTCACTTCAAGTAATCCACTTTTAGTCTTGATCTACCTTTTTTCAGCAACTTCAAGTTTAAACAAAGTGCCAATCTCCACATTTTAAATTGCAAATTACTTTTCTAAATCACTTAACAAATATCCTTGAAATTTCACATGTCAACAGCTCATTAATATCTACAGTAAATGTAGCTCTCTGAAAAGAACCACAGATTTTATGTTTATTGAGACAGATAGCTGGCACAGAGAAATAGAGCTCCTTCAATTACTAGTTGGCAGAAGCTAACTTCAGTTTAAAATCAGTCTGCAGGAATTTATGGCAACACTGCAGTGAAGTGACTATTTTGAATAAGATTAGCTACTGCTGATGGTGATGCTTGGACAGTGTTTATAAATCAAACTTAGAACTTAGTATTTTATAATAGGCCACTTCAAAACTATCTCCCATAATCACCTATGCAGTATATTATGATAAATGCAAACATGGCTGGGGATTAAAAGTAATAAAGT